>NW_027507764.1:256046387-256482034 GCF_037356315.1 Lithobates pipiens | reverse complement strand
GAGTCCCGGGCGGCCTCCTCCCAGGCAAGTGTGTGTGTGTGTGTGTGTGTGTGTGTATTTACAAATAAGTGTGTGTGTGTATTTATAAATAAGTGTGTGTGTGTGTATTTATTTATAAATAAGTGTGTGTATGTGTGCATTTATAAATAAGTGTGTGTGTGTGTGTTTATAAATAAGTGTGTGTATGTGTGTGTGTTTGTATTGATAAATAAGAGTGTGTGTGTTTATAAATAAGTGTGTGTGTATTTATAAATAAGTGTGTGTGTGTGTATATTTATAAATAAGAGTGTGTGTGTTGTTTATAAGGCTCGGTTCACACAGGGGCGGCACGACTTGCAGCGCGACTCACAGACGCGACCTGCACACGACTTCAGCGGCGACTTGCAAAACGACTTCTGTATAGAAGTCAATGCAAGTCGCCTGAAGTTGCCCCAAAAGTAGTACAGGAACCTTTTTCTAAGTTGGAGCGACTTGAGTCGCTCCTATTAGAACGGTTCCATAGTACAGAAAGGAGCGCGACTTGTCAGGCGGCTAAGTCGCCTGGACAAGTCGCCCCTGTGTGAACCGAGCCTAAGTGTGTGTATTTATAAATGAGTGTGTGTGTATTTATAAATACGTGTGTGTGTATTATATTTATAAATAAGTGTGTGTGTGTGTATTTATAAATAAGTGTGTGTGTGTTTATAAATAAGTGTGTGTGTGTGTGTGTGTATTTATAAATAAGTGTGTGTGTGTGTGTGTATTTATAAATAAGTGTGTGTGTGTATTTATAAATAAGTGTGTGTGTGTGTGTGTATTTATAAATAAGTGTGTGTGTATTTATAAATAAGTGTGTGTGTGTGTGTGTGTGTATTTATAAATGTGTATTTATAAATAAGTGTATGTGTGTGTGTGTGTATTTATTTATAAATAAGTATGTGTGTGTATTTATTTATAAATAAGTGTGTGTATTTATAAATAAGTGTGTTTGTATGTGTGTATTTATAAATAAGTGTGTGTGTTGTGTGTGTGTGTGTGTTTATAAATAAGTGTTTGTGTGTGTATTTATAAATAAGTGTGTTTGTGTGTGTATTTATAAATAAGTGTGTGTGTGTTTATAAATAAGTGTGTGTGTGTGTGTGTGTTTATAAATAAGTGTGTGTTTGTGTATTTATAAATGTTTGTGTGTGTATTGATATATAAGTGTGTATTTATAATTGTGTGTATTTATAAATAAGTGTGTGTATTATATGTATAAATAAGTGTGTGTTTATATTGATAAATGAGTGTATATTTATATATATATATATATATATATATATATATATATATATATATATACATATACATACATATATATATATGTATATCTATATATATATATATATATATATATATATATATATATATATATATATATATATATATATATATATATATATATATATGTATATATATGTGTGTATATATATATATATATATATATATATATATATATATATATGTATATATATATATATATATATATATATATATATATATATATGTATATATATATATATATATATATATATATATATATATATATATATATATATGTATATATATATATATATATATATATATGTATATATATATATATATATATATATATATATGTGTATATATATATATATATATATATATATATATGTATATATATATATATACCCAGTCTATACCATACATATAGAGAAATAGACAGGCGCTTCAGCGCCCCGACCTGCCTCTACCCTTCCTTTGTATGCGTTTTGCAGAGTCCCCTTGCTATGTGATCAGCGATAACGGCCGTTGAACCTGGAGCTAGACTTAGACGTTCCTCAGCCGAGAGCTGGCTTAAAATGTTCATGCAGCCCTCTGTTGCATCTATTTATAGTCCTGCGGCCCTTGCGATTCCGCCTCCTTGTGACGTCACGTCTAACGGTCCGCTGGTACAAGCTGTTCACGTGCCTGTAGCTAATCCGCCACGTGACCATAGCGCGGACTCTACTTAATAGCTGGAGAAATCCCTGTAGTGCGAGACGTCACGTGATTGCTCCGTTCCGCTCCCCCCCTCCAATCCTCGGAGTTGCCATGGTGATGCTGGCTGATCGGTGTTCAATTCGTTCTGGGTATGGTGGATGAAGGGACGTCTCTGTATTGTAGTTATTATGATGGAGGGAATGAGATGTCCCTGTGTGGAGCGCTCTGATCTGTCTCCCTGGAAACATGGACAGACTGCTTCTGTGTTCTTATATTTATATCTGGTATTCTATGAGTAATCTCACTATATATATATATATATATATATTATATATATATATATATATATATATATGTTTTCCTATGGCCTGGCGGCCCATCCACAGGGGGCACCCGAGCACCGCCAAACTCCAACTCCCCCCAGCCCCCCCACAAGCAGTTAAAAAAGAAAACAAATTATTTAACCAGTTGCCTACTGGGCACTTAAAGCGGGAGTCCGCCGGGACTCCGCGTTTTTTTTTTTTTTTTAAAAGCCAGCAGCTCCAAATACTGCAGCTGCTGGCTTTTAAAATAGTGACACTTACCTGTCCAGCGCGCCCGCGATGTCGGCACCCGAAGCCGATCTCTCGATCGTCTCTCGGGTGCGCCGTCGCCATCTTGGGTATGGGAATCAGGAAATGGAGCCTTTTCGGCTTCATTTCCCGGTTCCCTACTTCCGCATGCGCGAGTCGCGCTGCGCAATGAGGACGGACCCGCTGCCTCTGGGATCTGTGTGTTTCCCAGCAGGCAGCGGGGGACTTTCGGAAAGGGCGTAATCTACGCCCCTTTCCGCATTGAGCTATCCAGGAAGTGGGTGGCAGATACCTGTACTGTACAGGTACCTGCACCCCCCTCCCCCCTGAAAGGTGCCAATTGTGGTGCCGGAAGGGGGGAGGATTCCAATGAGCGGAAGGTCCACTTTAGGGTGGACCTCCGCTGTAAACACCTCTCCTGCCCAGACCAATTTTCAGCTTTTGGTGCTCTCACACTTTGAATGACAATTACTCAGTCATGCAACACTGTACCCAAATGAATTTTTTTACCTTTTTTTACCACAAATAGAGCTTTCTTTTGGTGGTATTTGATCACCTCTGGGGTTTTTATTTTTTGCACTAAAATAGAAAAAGACCGAAAATTTTGAAAAAAACACATTTTTCTTTGTTTCTGTGATAAAATTTTGCAAATTATTAATTTTTCTTCATACATTTTGGCCACAATTTATATTGCTACTTATCTTTGGTAAAAATAACCCAAATTGGTGGATTTGACTGATGACAAGTGGCACTGATGTGGCACTGATGACAGATGGCACTTATACTTGGCACTGAGGACAGATGGCACTGATGACAGGTGGCAGTGGGGGCAGATGGCACTGACAGGTGGCAGTGGGGACAGGCAGGGGCGGACTGACAACTCATGGGGCCCCCGGGCAATAGAAGATCATGGGGCCCCCTTGGTCTCCACACTCAAGCCAAACCTGCACAGGGAGACACTGGAGAGAGAGAACATACACACAGGGGGACACCAGAGGGAAAACGCACACACGGGGGGACACTGGAGGGAGAACGCACACACACACACACGGGGGGGGGGGCACTGGAGGGAGAACACACACACACGGGGGGGGGGGGGTCACTGGAGGGAGAACACACACACACGGGGGGGGGACACTGGAGGGAGAACACACACACGGGGGGGGGACACTGGAGGGAGAACGCGCGCACACACACAGGGGGGGGACACTGGAGGGTGAACGCGCACACCCACGGAGGGGACACTGGAGGGAGAAAGCACACACACAGGGGGGGGACACTGGAGGGAGAAAGCACACACACAGGGGGGGGGGACACTGGAGGGAGAACGCACACACACACACACACACACACACGGGGACACTGGAGGGAGAAGGCACACACACAGGGGGACACTGGAGGGAGAAGGCACACACACAGGGGGACACTGGAGGGAGAAGGCACACAGGAGGACACGCACACAGGGGTACATGCACACAGGACACACACTTACACAGCACAGGACATGCACACAGGACACTTCCACAGCACACAGGGGGACACGCACACAGCACAGGAGGACACGCACATGGGAGGACATGCACACGGGAGGACATGCACACAGGATACATACTTACACAGCACAGGACATGCACACAGGACACTTACACAGCACACAGGGGGACATGCACACGGGAGGACATGCACACGGGGGGACATGCACACAGGACACATACTTACACAGCACAGGACATGCACACAGGACACTTACACAGCACACCGGGGGACATGCACACAGGGGGACATGCACACGGGACATGCACACAGCACAGGGAGACATGCACACAGGGGGACATGCACACAGGGGGACATGCACACAGGACACACACTTACACAGCACAGGACATGCACACAGGACACTTACACAGCACACCGGGGGACATGCACACAGGGGGACATGCACATGGGACATGCACACAGGACATGCACACAGCACAGGGAGACATGCACACAGGAGGACATGCACACAGGGGGACATGCACACAGCACAGGGGGACATGCACACAGGACACACACTTACACAGCACAGGACATGCACACAGGACACTTACACAGCACACCGGGGGACATGCACACAGCACACAGGGGGACATGCACACAGGACATGCACACAGCACAGGGAGACATGCACACAGGAGGACATGCACACAGGGGGACATGCACACAGGACACACACTTACACAGCACAGGACATGCACACAGGACACTTACACAGCACACAGGGGGACACGCACACAGCACGGGAGGACACGCACATGGGAGGACATGTACACAGGACAAATACTTACACAGCACAGGACATGCACACAGGACATGCACACAGCACAGGGGGACATGCACACAGGACATGCACACAGCAGGACATGCACACAGCACAGGGGGACATGCACATAGGACACACACTTACACAGGACACTTACACAGCACACAGGGCGACACGCACACAGCACACGAGGACATGCACATGGGAGAACATGCACACAGGAGAACATGCACACGGGAGAACATGCACACAGGGGGACATACTTACACAGCACAGGATATGCACACAGGACACTTACACAGCACACAGGGGGACACTTACACAGGGGGACATGCACACGGGACATGCACACAGCACAGGGGGACATGCACACAGCACACAGAGGGACATGCACACAGGACACAGGGGGACATGCACACAGGACATACACACAGCACAAAGGGGGAAATGCACACAGGACATACACACAGCACAGGAGGACACTGTGGGATGGAGGGACCCGGGGCCCATGTGCATCTGTCTGTACCGCGCCACCCCCCCCCCCCCCCCCATCGCGTGTGGCGGCCCTGGTGTCTCGGCTTCACTCACCGAGTCACTGGATGCTGAGCCTGAGACACTTCTAACAGCGCGCTGCTCCCCGCCGGCCCCTCCACTCTTCTCGTCTGTCCCAGGTCAGGTGATGTCACGATGCATACAGTACAAGCACCTGGCCTGGGATGGACAGGGGAAGGAGGGGCCGGCGGGGAGCAGCGCACAGTTAACAGTGTTATTATCTGCATCGCGGGCGCGGCATGTAATTCAGCCGCTGCAAGTGGCCTCTCATATGGCCGAGTCCAGGCCCCTAACGTCCGCGGGCCCTCGGGCGGCGCCCGAGTGACCGACTGGTCAGTCCGCCCCTGGGGACAGGTGACAGCACATTTACACTGTTATATAAGCTGCACACTCACAAAATATTTACAAAAATGTGAGGGGTGTACTTACTGTTGAGACACTGTGTGTGTGTGTATGTATATTTATTTATATATATATTATTTTTGGGGGGAGGGGATATTTATTATAGCAAAAATGCTTTTTTTTTTTTTTGTTTTTTTTCAAAATGTTGCTTTTTTTTGTTTATAGCGCAAAAAATAAAAACCGTAGAGGTGACTAAATACCACCAAAAGAAAGCTCTATTTGTGGGGAAAAAAAGGACATCAATTTTGTTAGGGTAGAAAGTTGCACGACCGCGCAATTGTCCGTTAAAGTAGTTGTAAACCCTTACGAACTACTTTGACCTACAGATAAGCCTAGATTAAGGCTTAACTGTAGGTCCAAGAAATATCTCCTAAACCTACACGGTTTAGGAGATATTTCCCAAAAGACAGGCACCGCTGTCTACGGCGCATGCGCCGTAGACAGCGGTGCGCCGCAGTTAACGGCGATATGCCGCGAGTGGCAGCTCCCGTGCGCATGCGTGGGAGTGACGTCATCGCGGCTCTGACGAATGACGGCGCCGGAGCAGCGAGACCCACCAAGAAGATGGAGGCTCTGGACTACAGGGGACAGCGGTGACTTCGCTGGCTCCTGTGTCAGGTAAGTGACACATAATGGACTACTATGCGATGCATAGTAGTCCGTTATGCTTTACCTTTTTCAGGGAAACAGAGAGGAAGTAAACCCATTAGGGTTTACTTCCTCTTTAAAGCTACACAGTGCCGTATTGCAAAAAAGGGCTTGGTCAGGAAGGGGGTAATTCCTTCTGGAGCTGAAGTGGTTAATGAAGATACAACATTTAGCAACTCACATGGTTGATGATTAAAAGGGGCACATTTAAGTATGCAGGCATACGGGATAAAGCTGTCCACATAAACCGCCTTCCGCATTTCCGGCTCTCACCGCTGTCACCCTGCAATAGGGCGATCTGAAAGCGAAGCTTAAACTGCTCATGGACCGCAGCGTAGAAGAGATGATGTTGATGGCGCTGCAGAGGACGGTCTGTGTGAACAGCTTTACCCTAGATGCTTGCATACTTGGACGGGCCTGTTTTATTCATCAACCATGTGAGTTGCTGAATGTTGTATCTTCATTAAATGTAACCATATTGCTACACTTAGCCCTTGTACACACGATCGGAGATTCCGACGGAATGTGTCCGATCAGAGCGTTTTGTCGGATATTCCGACTGTGTGTGGTATGCATCGGACTGTTTCCGTTGGAATATCCGTCGCACCAAATTTTCCAACTTGCCGGAAATATTTTTCGACAAAATGCTCCGATCGGACATACTCCGATCATGTGTAGAGAATTCCGATCGGACAAAGTGCCACGCATGCTCAGATCAAATTGCTACATCAAAGCTATTGGCTACTAGCCTGAACATAGTCCCGTCATAACGAAATAACGTCATCACGTTCTGAACGATCGGATTTTCCGACAACTTCGTCCGACCGTGTGTATACAACAGTTTCGGACAAAATCCGTCGGACAAAATCCGACGGATTTGGTTGTCCGAATCTCCGATCGTGTGTACAAGGGCTTAGAGTTGTGACATGACGCTACTTGTATACCAAGACATCGCTTGTATATAGGTCTGAAACAACTAATCGATCGACAACTAATCAATTATGAAATTAATCGATTACTATTTTCATAATCGATTAATCAGCCAGTAACATAATGGGGTTAAAAAAAAAACTAAAATGAGCCGTTTATAGTACAAAAATAGCAAATAATCGCTACTGTAAATACCACTTTCACAGTTCTGCAGTTAAAAATAATTAACCCCTTACAGTATTGATTATCTGCTTTTTGTTGTAGCATAAAGGGCTACTTTTAGTTTTTTTTTTTTATCTCATTATGTTACTAAATGTCTTGGACCTGGTTCATATCTGTGTTTTTTGGTGCTTTTTGCAGAAACACACTACAGTTCATTTACATGATTTCCTATGAGACACGATCACATCTATGCTTTTTTCAGCCATTGTGTATTTGGAAACGGTCAGGGACTTTTTTTTAACACAAAACGGTGCGTTTTTGGTTCAATGTACTTCAATGGAGAAGCTGCAGTAAAGCATGTAATGGGTTTGCAGCAAATTGTTTTTTAATCTGCCCAACAACAAATTGGCCAAAAAATTCAAAATCTCAAATCACAGCAAAATCATGTGCACAAAAATCAAAACTCACAGCAAAAAGCACTGCAGAAACAGATCAAAAGCAAACTGCATACGATGCTTATGCTGGCCACACGGATCAATTTTCAGACAAAAAATCTTTGTACATTCGCTGAAAGAATGTTTTGAAATTTTCACTTGTTTTTAAAATGAATTTAATTTCTGAACGAAAACCACATACACTGTCTGAAAATTCCTTTCACCAAGCAGTTTTCTATTTCCAAATTTTCCCGTCACTGTGGTTGAAAATGAACATCGATTTGACCCACACTAACGATTATAAAATCAAACGTTCTTAACCACTTAAGGACCGCTGCATGGCAATGTACGTCGGTGCAATGGCACCGACAGGCACAAGCACGTACATGTACGTGCTCGCCTTCCAGTGGGTGGGGGGTCCGATTGGACCCCCTCCCGCTGGATGCGGCGGTCCCTTTCACTGCAGGAGCGATCCAGGATGAGGGGATGGCCGTTGGTTTCTGGCCATCCCCTCTCGATCGCTCCTGGCGAATGTGAAGCTTTCCCCGCTGTGTATAGTAAACACAGGCAGGGAGGAAGTGATGTCATTCTCCTCGGGGCGGTCTTTTTGACCGGACTGCGAGGAGAACAGTGAAAGTAAGTGTGCACCAACACTACACTGACATGTAGGTACACATAGGTACACAAATCGCCCCCCGCCCCCCCCCCCCTCCCAGTCACAGTGTCACTGATTGCAGTGATCATTTATTTACTGATCACTGCATTCAGTGTCAGTTGTGACAGTAAAAACTGTCAGGGTAGTTAGTATTAGGTCCAGGGTAGCCCCCCTATCCCCCCAATAAAGGTTTAACCCCCTGATTGCCCCTAGAGTTAACCCTTTCACCCCCTTTTGCCAGTGTCACTAAGCGATCGTTTTTCTGATCGCTGCATTAGTGTCACTGGTGCCGCTAAGTAGCTAGTTATTTTTTTAGGTTCACCACCAGGTTTTTGTAGCACTAGGTACCCCAATATACTACCCATTAATGTTTTTAACCCCCTGATTGCCCCTAGTTAACCCTTTCACCCCCTTTTGCCAGTGTCACTAAGCGATCGTTTTTCTGATCACTGCATTAGCGTCACTGGTGCCGCTGGGTAGCTAGTTTTTTTTTTTAGGTTCACCGCCAGGTTATTATAGCGCTAGGTACCCCGATATACTACCCAATAATGGTTTTAACCCCGATTGCCCCTAGTTAACCCTTTCACCCCCTTTTGCCTGTTTCATAAGCGATCGTTTTTCTGATCGCTGCATTAGTGTCACTGGTGCCGCTAAGTAGCTAGTTATTTTTTTAGGTTCACCGCCAGGTTTTTATAGCGCTAGGTACCCCGATATACTACCCAATAATGGTTTTAACCCCGATTGCCCCTAGTTAACCCTTTCACCAGTGATCACCGTATAAGTGTTACAGGTGACTCTGGTTAGTTAGTTTGCTTTTTATAGCATCAGGGCACCCACCATTTATTACCCAATAAAGGTTTAACCCCCTGATCACCCGGCGGGTGATATCAATTAGGTTTTAGGGTCAGAGTCTGCATCGCCCCAGGCAGCGCTAGGTTAGTGCCAGTACCACTAACACCCACGCACAAAGCATACACCTCCCGTAGTGGTATAGAATCTGAACAGATCAATATCTGATGTGATCAGATCTATACTAACGTCCCCAGCAGTTTAGGGTTCCAAAAAAACGCATTGTTAGCGGGATCAGCCCAGATACCTGCTGGCACCTGCGTTTTGCCCCTCCACCCAGCCCACCCAAGTGCAGTATCGATTGATCACTGTCACTTACAAAACACTAAACACATAACTGCAGCGTTCGCAGAGTCAGGCCTGATCCCTGCGATCGCTAACAGTTTTTTGTGGTAGCATTTTATATTTAAATCCTGAAGGCAGTGCTTGGTTTTCGGGGTCCCGTACGTGGCTGGGCTCCCAAAAAGTCCCCCACATGTGGTATCCCTGTACTCGGGAGAAGCAGCAGAATTTATTTTGGGGTGTAATTTCACTTATGCCCATAGCATGTGTGAGCACTATATCATTTAGTGACAACTTTGTGCAAAAAAAAAAAAAAAATTGTAATATTCCTGCAACTTGTGGCAAAATATGAAATATTTCATGGACTCAATATGCCTCTCAGTAAATAGCTTGGGGTGTCTACTTTCCAAAATGGGGTCAATTGGGGGGGGGGGGGTTGTGCTATTTTGGCATTTTATGGCCTTCGAAACTGTGATAGGTAGTGAGGAGTGAAATCAAAAATTTGCACCCTTAGAAATCCTGAAGGCAGTGATTGGTTTTCAGGGTCCCGTACGCGGCTAGGCTCCCAAAAAGTCCCACATATGTGGTATCCCCGTACTCAGGAGAAGCAGCAGAATACATTTTGGGGTGCAATTCTACATATAACTATGGCATGTGTGAGCGATATATCATTTAGTGACAACTTTTTGTAAACTTTTTTTTTTTTTTTGTCATTATTCAATCACTTGGGACAAAAAAATAATATTCAATGGGCTCAACATGCCCCTCAGCAATTTCCTTGGGGTGTCTACTTTCCAAAATGGGGTCATATGGGGGGGTTTTGTGTTATTTTGGCATTTTATGGCCTTCGAAACTGTGATGGGTAGTGAGGAGTGAAATCAAAAATTTGCACCCTTAGAAATCCCGAAGGCCGTGATTGGTTTTCGGGGGATCCGTACGCGGCTAGACTCCCAAAAAGTCCCACATATGTGGTATCCCCGTACTCAGGAGAAGCAGCAGAATATATATTTGGGGGGCAATTCCACATATAACTATGGCATGTGTGAGCAATAGATCATTTAGTGACAACTTTTTGTAAACTTTTTTTTTTTTTTGTTATAATATTCAATCACTTGGGACAAAAAAAAAATATTCAATGGGCTCAACATGCCCCTCAGCAATTTCCTTGGGGTGTCTACTTTCCAAAATGGGGTCATTTGGGGGGGTTTGTACTGCCCTGCCATTTTAGCACCTCATAAATTAAAAGCTGTGTAAATTCCAGAAAATGTACTCTAGTTTGTAGACGCTATAACTTTTGCGCAAACCAATAAATATATGCTTATTGACTTTTTTTACTAAAGACATGTGGCTGAATACATTTTGCCCTAAATGTATGACTAAAATTGAGTTTATTCGATTTTTCTTATAACAAAAATTAGAAAATATATTTTTTTCTCGAAATTTTCGGTCTTTTTCCATTTTTATCGCAAAAAAATAAAAATCGCAGAGGCAATCAAATACCATCAAAAGAAAGCTCTATTTGTGGGAAGAAAAGGACGCAAATTTTGTTTGGGTACAACATTGCATGACCGCGCAATTACCAGTTAAAGCAGTGCAGTGCGAAATTGTAAAAAGACCTCTGGTCCTTAGGCTGACAATTGGTCCGGAGCTGAAGTGGTTAAAATTACATTTTTTTGAGGGAAGATCTCCTCTAATAGTATATACAGTATATCTCTTCTGTTTGTTCTTCTCAGAGTGGATTAGATATTTTGCTCTCTAACCATATAGTTGGTTATTTATATTTACCACTGCATAGAGATATTTAAGAATAAATTGATTTTTATTTTATTTTTTAACTTTACATATTTAACTAAATTATACACTTTTTTTTTTTTTTTAAGGTTGCAGCCCTACTTGTATATCAAGTCACAATTTATTTAAAACATGTTCTTGTCTTGCAAAAACTCTCTCAAACCAAGATTTTAGTGTGTGTGTGTGTGTGTGTATGTGTGTGTATGTGTATGTGTGTGTGTGTGTGTGTGTGTGTGTGTATATATATATATATACACATACACACACACGGGTCAAGTCCTGGGGAAAAAAGTGTGGGAATTCCCACCCAAGATCCACTCCCCCACCAAAAAAAAATGATACGCTCATATGCACGAACGCTTCAGAAGTGGTATTTTTCATCCAATTTTCGTATTGTGTATATGAAGCTTAACTGCTGGTACATAAAAAAAAACAATCCTCAATAAACATAAATACGGTAATTCTCCAAATAATCAGCATTCATTCAATTGTGCTTATAGCTTGGGGGGCTGCAAACTCTGCAGGGCTCCAGCACACACTCGCTGCTATTCCAACCCTTCACATATTTCCACATAAACTTCCCTCCTGGCAGTAAACTTTGCCAGGTATTGTGCACAGCTTACCACCCCAAACTGATGTTCCTCCCTCAGCTCACCTCTCTCCCTGCATGTCCTGTGAGCAGAATAGCTGTACTCCTCCTCTGGATTCTCTCATCATATGGCATTGAAGAGGAGGGGGGATTCAGTGGGACACACAGAGCAAGTATGCAGGAGACTTGGGGGGAGATGAGGAGACAGAAAATCAGGAGGGGCCGCATCACGAGAGGTTTGACTAAATACAATCTCTTAGCAGCAGGGACCTGATCTACCCGTCAGCTATATATCAAGCGTCAAATTCACCCCCCCCCCCCCCCCCATTACATAGTAAGATGTGATTTGCAGGCACAGGGAGAACATGCAAACTCCAGGCTTGTAGTGACCCTTTCTACTGCTAGGCGAGAGTGCTAATCACTACACCACTGTGCCGCCATTATCCTTTTTATAGTATTGATATCTGTCTCTAGTCCAGCCTATTTGTTTTAAATAGCGAAGCAAAGGGTTTTCTTCCTGTTGGGGACTCCCATGTGGAAGATTTCTTCTCAGTTCCTTTTTGATGGGTGTCTGTCAAAATGAGGTGATTAGGATGCTCCTGAAAAAGGACCCAGGTTGCATTTAAAACCTTTCTTTGCTGCATGAAAAACTATAAAGAAAGTCACCACGGTAGATGGGATTTGTAGAGGACGCCATCAGTCCCCTCCTGCCTCTGCGCCCATCAGTCCCCTCCTCCTTCTGTGCCTTTAGTTCAGCAGCACCATGTCTTTACCTCTGTACATACCTGAGGCTGGTGAAAAACACTGATTAAGCCAGAGTATTGCACCCGGGACCGACTGGAAGTGGTTGCAATGCTCTGCAGGCCTCAGTGCAATAATGAAGCACTTTTATATTTATTCTATCAGTGTTGGCGCATTTACTGAAATTTAGCAGTGAACTATGCCTTTAAATTTGGAGAAGGATTCGAAGTTACATCTGTGCCACAAAATAACGTACTTTGAATTGCACCACGGGGGGGGGGGGGTTACACTGTACAGATATGTTTCAGGAAGAGAAGGGAGGGGTGACCCGCATAGGGGAACTGTAGACTCAGGTGGTAAAATCTCTGGCCAGGCCGGCTGTATTATTTGGGAATACTGATGATTTTACAGTCGGCTGGTGTCACTTCGGCTGTTTCCAGTGACAGGATTCCTTTTGGGGTGCAGCCATTGTCTTATAATGTGATAATCTGTTTAACCAATGCCGATGTTCTATTCAAGGGTCTTGGGGCTCAGGAACAAGGATCCACGGAGCACATCAAAGTTCAAGTGAAGAACAACACTCTGGGCCTTGGAGCTTGCAACAACTATGAGGTAATGAAGAAGTTTTGTATCAGATAAGAGCATTGGTGTCCTATAACAACAACTAATAGTAGGTATAGAGGGCCTCATCTGGGGTCCCTGATAGCTACAAAGGACTACACATAACATTCATTGTTCAAAATAATACTGTCAGATAATTTAAATGTATTGGAGTAGATGGCCAGAGACTGCAGACATGATACAGGAGATGGTTTGGGGACACTGCCGACATGATACAGTAGATGACTATAAACTACAGACACGATACAGTAGATGGTCAGAAACTGCCGATGTGGTACAGTAGATTAGGGATGAGCCAGGATTGTGGGTTAACCTGAGAGTTCCCCGGTTCCTGAAGGTTTCCTTTAAGGTCTCAGAGGCTAACGTGAAGGGTGAAGATTGTTTTTTTTATCTCTGATAAAACCCTGCTCAAAGGTTAAAGCGGGAGTCCACCGGGACTCCGCGTTTTTTTTTTTTTTTAAAAGCCAGCAGCTACAAATACTGCAGCTGCTGACTTTTAAATAGTGACACTTACCTGTCCAGCGCGCCCGCGATGTTGGCACCCGAAGCCGATCGCTCGCTCGTGCCGCCGCCATCTTGGGTATGGGAATCAGGAAATGGAGCCTTTCGGCTTCATTTCCCGGTTCCCTACTGCGCATGCGCGAGCCGCGCGGCGCAATCCGGACGGTCCCCGCTGCCTCTGGGAGCTGTGTGTTTCCCAGCAGGCAGCGGGGCACTTGCTGAAGGGGGCGGGCGCTTGCGGAAAGGGGCGTAACGTACGCCCCTTTCCGCAGAGAGCTAGCCCGGAAGTGGGTGCAGTTACCTGGATTATCCAGGTAACTGCACCCCCCTCCCCCCTGAAAGGTGCCGATTGTGGCGCCGGAGGGGGGGGGGGGTTCCGATGAGCGGAGGTCCATTTTAGGGTGGACCTCCGCTTTAAGGCAAGGGAAATTTTCTCAGGAATTTCTCCTTCTATGTATAGTGTTGTCGTGTCTATGTGTCACCACTGGGGGCTGTATTGAGCACTCACCATCTTGACGCTGGAAACAGCAGAAGCCTTCACTCTCCTCTCCTTCAGCTGGCACAGACCCTCTGGTAAGAAAAGGGGGGTCTGGTCTCTTCCTGTGCCCCCAGATTGGCATTATTTCTCTTCAGGGGACATGCCATAGGGCAGATCGCAGCTGATCGAAAAGCTGAGGATTTACCCCGCCCCCCATATGCTGCAGACACTGCTCGCGTGGGAAAATGCTATTCCCGTGCATGGCTAATGGCGTCAGACGCTGGCCAGATGTCCAGGAAGTCTTTAAAGCACTATGAATGAAGCTGCTGCCTGGCGGTGGAGGGACAGAGCAGAGAGGTTGGCTGGATCAGGTTTGGTGACACAGGTATTTGCCTTTTGACACATTGTACTGTAAGAAGCTAGGATTAATAGCAGCTATTGTGCTGTACTATAGCCTAGCAAGTTTACATTCTTTTGCTGGTAGTGCCTCTGCTTTGTGCTGTAAGCTATGAGTGGCAAAGAGACCAGGAACTCCTCTAAGGGGTCAATGGTTACACAACAAACTAAAACCCTTTCCAAAAGAAGGTCATCCTCCCCTGAGAGGGAGACGGCTAGTCAGATTGAGCCATCAAGGGTAGAACACGTCAGTCCCTGTATATATCATACAAACATAATTTTATCTTCTACCATTTAAAAAATATTGAAAGAAGATTAATGCTATGATGTCTTTCCATAGTAGGACTAAACATAACAGATTCCTATCTAGTCCTCAGGGCCCTTTTGTTAAGGTGCAGGAGGCTGGGGATCAGGTAGATCTTCCCAAATATTGGAAGATACTTATTTCTTTCTCGTACATCATGGAACACAGCGACTCAGTAATTACTGATGGGTTATAGGGTATCACTAGGTGATTGGACACTGGCACACCCTAGACACGAAGTTCAATCCCCCATATAACCACTCCCCCTACTGGAGGTACCTCAGTTTTTTCGCCAGTGTCTTAGGTGTTGGTCACAAGAAAAGATGTGCTATGCTGAGCTCCACTGAAATATCCTTACTGGGGCCAGCTATGCAACCGGATCCATTCAAAGTGTATTTTCCAGGCCGAATTGGATGGTACCCGGGCCTCGTGTCCGAAGAAACAAGGTTTTACCTGTAACGCTTCGAGAGCTGAACCCTGGGACCCAGTATTTGTTTTGTTTTTTCAGCCATATTCCTGGCAGGGTGCTTTACGGGCCCAGAACTGCGGATCCCCCTATTCAAGGGGGCCCCAGTCTCTGAAGGTTTTTTTTCCTAACAGAGCCCACCGTGAGAGGTGAAGATTGGGTCTGTTATTCAGACCCTGCAGCTGGATAAGGTAAGGGAGACTCCTCAAGAATTTTTCTAATTCTAATAGGTTTTCTCCTTTTAAGTAAATGTATGCTATGCCTATAGTCGCCACCGGGGGCTGCCAAGAGCACATACCTTTCATGCCTGATCTGTCTGCTTGGTGTCCATGCTCTATGCTCCTCCAGCCATGCTCCTGGCAGGATGAAGGTAAGCTGTTTTTTTCCTTCTGGGATTCTCCCTCCACGGATTAGGGGACTGAGACAGGCCTGGGCAGAGAGCGGTAACATACTGCACCACCCACAGCTGTTCACCACCGCCATTACAGCGGCTTTACATCCACCGGCCCTTCCCTCTCCTCTGCCCCAGCCTCCCCTCCATGCTTTCCGGCAGGGTTAGAGCCTCTGCTCGCGTGGAAAACGCTCATTTTTAAAAAAGTGAGGGGGGCGGAAGTGGTTAGAGGAGGGGGGCGGAGCACTAGGGTACACAGGCTTTAAAGTGTACTCTTTTTCAGATGCACACAGCCTATGGAGGGACACAGAGCTGACAGGCGCATGTGAGTGTGGAAGACACAGGAATTCCCAGGCAGCATTTACTTAGGCAGCAGACTAAGTCTTAGTAGCAGCGGCAGTTGCTGAACTACAGTGCTCAGCAGTCAATGCATTTTTTTTGTGGTACCTTTTGTTGCTTTGCACTATGGGTAGAAGAGGTACAAGTACCCCGAAGAATAGGGGCTCTAAGGTTTCTCCTTTCCCCTAAAGGAGAGGAATCCTCAGAGGATCGGGAGGAGACTGATGATTCCACTTCTGAGGAATCTAGTGGCGAAGGGCCCTCTTTAGCTTCTCAGGATGAGAAGGTGCTGGTGCAAATTCTTGCTGGATTAGTCCGTTCCACGTTTAACTTACCCGTACCTAAGTCAGTTAAAGAACCCACTTCTTCTCTGGGTTCACTGAAACCTCCTCAAACTGTGCATGCTTTTCCTGTTCATGGTTTGCTGGAAAAGCTTATCTATTCTGAGTGGGATCACCCAGATAAACTTTTTTTTTTCCTCCTAAAAAGTTTTGTACAATCAAACAAACGATTGCCCACTTACACTCTTATGCAGAAAATCTGGAATAAACTTTGACAACTGCAGGGGGTGGAGGGCTTCACCGAGTACAGCCCAATATGGGAGAATAGGCACTATGAGGAGCTACTATTGCTGGATTGTGGCGCTCAGTGGAAGACATATGGGGTTACGCATTTGGGACAAATTTTTACAGCAGGGAGGCTGACTCCCTTCCCTGATTTGAGGGAGAGATTTCACCTCCCACAGTCCATGCTCTTCTACTACCTACAACTGCAACATGCAGTGAAGGTGCAGGCTGGGGGGACCCCGTGGACTCTTTCACCGACCTCGATCTTCCGATCTATGGCTAACGTATCATCACAGTTCCAGGGCTTTGGCTCTAGAACTTACTCTATGGTCCTTACTGCCTGCCTCGAAGGCTTTCCGCAGACGGCACTAAATAAATGGAAGAGGGATTTTGGTACTTTTGAGGATGAGCAATGGGAGAAGGCACTACAGGCAGTACAATATTGTTCGGTAAATGTGGCCCAGCGGCTATCTCAATTATATATTGTGCTCAGAGTACACTACACACCTGACAGACTGTTTAGGATGGGGGTGCGACAGGACTCAGGCTGCCCCAGGTGCGCGATAGATCACGGGGATTTGATCCACCTGCTGTGGAGATGCCCCAAACTGCACCTATTCTGGACAGGGGTACTGGACACTATTAACAGAGTGTTTCAGACTACCATACCCTCAGACCCGAAAACCATGTCTACTCGGGATCCTAGACGACGTTTCCATGGGGAACAATAGTAGACAGGCCGTGGCCAGGGCCCTGTTCCAAGCACGAAAGATGATTCTTCGGCATTGGAAAGCGACCAAGCCTCCGGCACTGGGGGAGTGGATTGCCCAAATGGGGGACACCATTAGGATGGAAAAGTATATTTTTCAACATAGAGGGCGACCAGAAAAGTTTGAGAAACTCTGAGCACTCTGGTTGGATACTCCCGGCCTTTCTCTGGTCGATCTGGTCATGGACCGATTGCTGAGGTAAAAGCAGGGGAAGTGAGATTTGTGTTGGGGGGGTGCACTAACTGTTAGACACCCACTGTAGGCAATTTTATATGGGTGATTTGAGGCACAGCCAGGATACATGGTGTCAATATCTAAGGTGGTTGGGACGATATGGCATGAGAAGCTGTGAAATAAATGCTTGAATATTCCTTTTGTAGAGGTGAATATGTTTATGTGCTGTGACAAGAATCTATGCTTGAGATGTAAGCTGAAAGTTGTACTTATATGTTTTTGTTATTTAATAAACTTTCTCTGATTTAAAAAAAAAAAAAAAAAAAGTTTTGTACACTTTATCCTATGGAGGAAAAATGTACTAAGATGTGGGGTATGCCGGCAGGTGACGCCGCCATTTCCTTCGTAAACAAAAGCCTGACTTGTCCTGTTGACGACTCTCAGATGCTTAGGGATCCAACTGATAAGAAAATGCAATTCCTATTAAAAAATGTTTTCTCCTTGGCTGGTTCAGAAGCTCAACCTGCAGTGGCAGCAATTGGAGTCTGTCAATATTTGAGAGACCATGTTAAACAGGTGCTTAAAGCTTTACCTGAACAGCAAACACCGGTAAATAGGCGAAAGGGAGGTAAGTGAGGTGCAAAGAAGGTGCAATTAGAAAAAAGGGGTAAAAGGGGCAAGAACGGTGAAATAAAAAATAATAAAAGTACCCATACACCAATTAAGTCATCCATCAAAGTGTATTATCAATAAAGTACACTCACCACCTAAGATAATACAGCCAGAGTCTATGCATTGGCGAACATACAGGCGAGTTATACAGGTATTATAGAGATCACAGAAGAATTACTGGATATTCTACAAGTATATATGACATTCCTTCCCATAGGCACTAGGGAACTGGAAACAGAATTAGACTGTGGGGTTCCGAGAAGGAAGCCGTGGGGGCCTCTGATAGAATGAGGGCTGTTAACACAAAGAGATGAAGCCATAATCACAGGAGCCCGATAAAATAGCAAAGTGTCAAATAACTACTAACCAGTCAAATAGGATGGCAAGGGTACTAACCTGTGTAAAGTATCGCCTGAACGAGCACCCAGCGTCAAGGTCCCAGTATTGCTCATTAGTGAGCAAGCAGCCACTATTTGAGCTCCCCAACCCACATGGCGTCCTATGGCCGCCGGGGGAAACCACTTAAGGGTGGAGCCCTGAAACAAGACCCAACTCGCCACTAGGGATAGAGTGAGCAGATCTCCCTCACAGCCAAAAGAATACAACAGATATAAACAAACAAATATGGTAAAATAAACACAAAATGCATAAGCTAGTTGATAAGAAATAATCAAAAAAGGGGGGGAGGGAAAATTATCCCCCACTCTCTCACCACATAAGCCAACAGAGGCATCCATATTCCTGAGACTGAAATTTTTAGTTATTAACATTGGGCAATATTTAGAAAGTTACAAAGTAAGACAAGATAGGTAGACGGCAGTCTAGTAGGGCAAATGCCCTTAAACAGAAAGTGCCATCCTATAAAAAAGGTTTATAGGAGATCATTTTGTTAAGTCCCGGGGGAAGAGTCGCATTGAGCCGTTCAATCCACAGTTTCCTTCTGTAGGATTGTTCGGTCCCAATCTCCTCCCCTGGGATTTGGATATACCACCTCCAGAACTCGGAAGCGGACCACCGAGGTGTCATATCGGTGGTAGATTCCGATATGTCTACCGATAGTGGTAAGTTTACTGCTTCCAGTGTAGTAGATGTGGTCGCCAATCCTTTGCCTAAGCTCACGGATGGTCTTTCCAACATAGTAGGCCTTACAGCTACAAGTCATCAGATAAATAACATCCCTGGTACCGCAATCTGCGAAATTGCATCGTATAAGAGTCTCACCATTAGGTAGAGTAAAACGTTTACCCTCCTGGATCCAGGGACAGCGGGGACAATCCCCGCATTTAAAAGTCCCAAAAGGTGTAGTTTTTGGGACATTCACTGATCTGTAATGGCTACATGTCAACCGATCCCTCAGGGAACAGGCCCTCCGGAAAACTAGTTCCGGGGTGGAACGTACGTGTTTATTCAAGATATGGTGTTCTGTCAACATATGCCAATTATTAGGATGTTTCTCAATGTATTATGATGAGCAGAATACTTAGTGATGAACCTTACAGAGTTAGTGGCAGGGGGGTGCTACTTTGGAGCGATCATAGAGCAAAGAGTTCCTTGAACGTGCAAAGGCCTTGTTGAATGCCTTTCTAAGGAGAGTAGGAGAATACCCCTACATAAGAGCCATTCTCGAAGGACATCGGCCTGGGCCTTAAAGTCACTTTCACGTGTGCAGTGTCTGTGCAAACGCAAGTATTGCGCAAAGGGTATACTGCGCACCAGTGACCAGGGATGCGCACTGGTGGCATATAACAGAGTATTGCCAGCGGTTGGTTTATGGTAAAGGTCCATGCCGAGGGTACCATCTTGTTGTTTGACAATGGACAGATCCAAAAACAGGATCTGGCCATTGTGAAACTTAAAAGTGAAGCTGAGGTTAAATTCGTTTTCATCCAATTTATGGATAAATTCCAATGATCCAAAGTCATCGCCGGTGTATGGTCACTGTCATTTAGATCTTCAAGCTCCCTGTGTGTATGCTTGGGGTGACAAAATCTGCACATCCATAAGCAACCTGTTCAGTAAGTTAACCTAGGGTGTTGCTACGGTTATTTATGTTTATATAAAGACAATATTTTGGGGTACATTCTTTTGTCAGTAACCCCTTTTAGGCTGCACTTATTATATTGTGTTATACACGCCCCCACAGTGCCTTTGGTCCTCTCCCTTGTTGCAAGAATGTTGGGTGATCCTCGATGCCTGGGACACACCTGTTTAGCTCAAATATTTAACAACTGCATATATAATTTTATTTATAATATAATTTTTTTTGTACTTGAATGATTATCATATTATATATTTAGTTGTATTCTATTTTTCTTCTATCTTCCGCTAGTCATCAAGTTAAAGCTCCAGAAGAAGCGTGCATACACGCGAAACATGTTGAGCCATTCTTCTTGAATACTATGATTATACCGCAAATCCTGTTTCCTCAGCCTCTCATTGGAATGTCAATCTAATTGTGAAATGTTTAGAGTAATATCTATCTATATCTTCCAATCTAAATGTGGTTTGGTTACAGTGGCGGTAAAACATTGATGTTTACATATGAACATGACTATTGGTGGTGATGTGTTTTTTTGTTTTTTTTTGTTTGTTTTTAAAAAAAACCTTTTTGTAACCATATTCTTTTTTAATGAATACATTTATTTTTGTTAAGATTGTATTTTGTGTTATGGTGCCTAAAAAGTCCATAGTCCCTCTTCTATTCTATTTCATATTATGTTAGGACGTGGCACATTAATACCTTGTCTGTATCCACAGTACCACTCTGTTAGAGGATACATTACTATTGTTTTCATGTTCTATTTCTAGGTCCGTTAGAATTTTCGGAAAAAAAAGTCAGATGAGGCACACACACGATCGGAATATCCGATGAAAAGATTCCATCTGACTTTTTCTGTCGGACATTCCGCTCGTGTGTACGTGGCATTAGTGACACTTTTGACACTTTGTGGGAACCAGTGACACTAATACAGAGATCAGTGCTAAAAATATGTACTGTCACTGTACTAATTACACTGGCTTGGAAGGGGATAACATCTAGGGCAATCAATGGGTTAAATGTGTGCCTAACAAGTGTTTTCTCACTGTGTGGGGAGGTGCTTTTACTAAGGGAAGACCTAGATCCCTGTAATTGCTTTGCAGGAACACAGGATCCCAGGTCTTCCATACTAACAGAATGGCAAACTGCCTTGTTTACATAGGCAGACCACTAGGCGAGTCTGCCGGATCCGCTGATTGGCTCTGATACCCAGAAATGCAGGATTACATATATAAGTGATCCTGCGCAGTGCGACCGCCCTGTAGCAGTAAAACAGCTATCAGGCGATCGGAAACTGGTTAAGATCATCATCATTATGATAACTCACAGGCAGCAGGCACTCTATCATGGCTCTGGCTGGCTCTGTCACAGTGTGTCACATACCATGGCTGCTGGGTGCTCCTTTTGTTAACTTCTGACCAATAAGTGCCTGCTGCCTGTGAGTTCTGATACCATCCATTATGCCAGAGAGACAGACACAGTGCAATGTAGTCTATTCACAGACACCCCCAAAGCACACCTGTGTTGAAGCCTTCAAGGCACTGGCAGCCCTACGATTAGATCTGCTTCCCCTCTATTCCTGCTGCTGGACATCTTCAGCTGAGCTCAGCTGCCCGCCGCTGCCACCTGCCTCACAGCCTTTCAGGTCTCACTCTCCGGGCCCCGGCTACTACTGGGTGGGGAGCAGAGGAAAATGACTCTGCCAGGGAAGGCAAGGAGATAAGCAGCCCAGCGGCTGGCTGGGATTTGAGCCAAGGCAGAATAACATGTGAGCAGAGCTGAATGGGCATTTGTTCGTAAACTGAAGAAATAGTCCATCCACTCTGACCAGCACATCATCATCAGAAAGGGACACAGATCATGGAAAAAATACACCCCCCTAAGCTAGTAGGAGCAGGGGGGGGGGGTATAATTCAGAATTCAGTTTTTTTATTCTGCACTGACTGTCTTTGAAAATTGCCCCAGCTCCTGTTGAAGTCAAATCCAGGGACAAAACCGGGGGCAGACTTGGTCCGGGGATATGTGGTCACTCTACCTTAAGGGCTACTGAATTTTGGTTCCCCTAATTCTGCACAGCCAGTCAACATGCATTTTCCCACTTGCATCCAGACACAGAAACCAGTCCTTGGCTTGTTTTTGATGATTTTTTGGGGGAATAAACTTGGATAAGGATGAGTGTTTATGGGATGCCCAAAACTGAATTCAACGACTTTGAGGGCAGACCTTTCCATATACTGTTTGCAGGAAAAAATGGATCCCAGACTATACCCCCTCCAGAATAGTTTCAGTCTTTACAGGATTAGTAACCAATATCCCAACTGCTGGCAGGAGCTCTATATCTCTTTTCTTGCAACTGACAAAGTCCCAATCACTTACAGCAGCTCTATGTCCCCTTGTAGAAAATCCCAGCCCACCTGGCTTTCTCAATCATGTCCCAGAGCAAGGGATTTAGGTTAGCTATGACACTGTCCCATGAAAGCTTGCTAAATATTGCATCTGGCAGCCCTTTCCCTTGTTGGCCCTGGGGGTGATAGATAGAGATACTCAAACTGTCCCCTTGGCTCCTGCTACCTTGGTTAAAGAGGAAGTAAGTAACCCTGATGAGTTTACTTCCTCTTTCATTCCCTGCAAAGGTAAAGCATAATGGACTACTATGCATCGCATAGTAGTCCATTATGTGTCACTTACCTGACACAAGAGCCAGTGAAGTCACCGCTGTCCCCTGTAGTCCGGCGCATCCATCTTCTCGTTGGGTCTCGCTGCTCCGCCGCTGTCATTCGGCGAAGCAGCGATGACGTCACTCCCGTGCATGCGCACGGGAGTCGCAACCCGCAGCATATCGCCGTTGACGGTGGCACGCTCAGTGCGCCTGCGCGCTGCTGTCTATGGCGCATGCGCCGTAGACAGCGGTGCCTGTCTTTCGGCAAATATCTCCTAAACCGTGTAGGTTTATGAGATATTTCTTGGACCTACAGGTAAGCCTTAATCTAGGCTTACCTGTAGGTCAAAGTGTGTTGTAAGGGTTTACAACCACTTTAAGACTGCTGTTCAGGCCTCCTGCTGTACAGGTTTTCCTATGCTAGACAGGGTGTCTCCTGGATGAGATTGAAGATGTAAGGAAGGGCATGCCAATAGACAAAATGGCTCCTCTGGACGAAATTCTGTTCACAGGCTAATATGTGTTTCCTTTCATGCTCGCATATATTGGGCACTTGGTAATGCAAATGCACATGCACGCACCTGTCGCCTGCGACAGATGTTGACGCCAAGTGTGCTATTTAAACTGGGTCAGTGCTCAGGATTAGTACTACTTTGTCTTCAGCCTCCTGTGTATCCTGTGTTCCTGTAATTCTGTATCCTGATTGCAGCTGCTGATCTTGTCTTGGCTTGTCTTGACCACTCTCTGAACTCCGCCTGCCCTGACCTTAGCTTGTCCCTTCACCTCTGCTTCTGTCTGCTCCATTGGCTCCTGCTTCACTGATTGATTCCAGACCTGGCTTGTTTCCTGATCATGCTCTTGCCTGTGCCCTGTACCCGATACACCCTGTCTGTGTATGACCAGGCCTGCCTGATCCTGCTACTCTGCCTGCTGTCACCAGTACCTGCCTACCATCCTGCTGTTCCGACTGACCTACTATCTGTTACCAGCAACCATCTCCATCTCAGCTGCCCACTGTCTCCAGTGTCAGCATGCCTACCAACTTGCCTGCTTACTGGAGCCTTCTATCTACTTAGGCTGTCCAGCGTGGACACCTGCTCTCCTGCTAGCGAGATTTACAGGTGATCAAGCCACTCTTTACTTCTTTCAGCTCCTGTCTACACTATCAGGGTCCCCGAGTCAGGTGTAAGAGAGGCCTTCTTCATCATTTCAGACTCTGCTACCAGGTACATGATAGAAGGGTATTGAAGATCCCTCTCTTCTGATTCCTCTCCTTCCTTCCTCAGCTCCAGCCTGGAGGCAGAGCCTCTCAATTTTGGGGTCCCCTCCCAGGCCTCACAATCCTCAGCTCAGCACTGCATCCTTCAACCAGCAACAACCCCTAACTGACCAGGCTCTTTAATACTTAAGGGCTAGGGATGAGCTTGATGTTCGAGTCGAACGCATGTTCGACTCGAACACCGGCTGTTTGCCCGTTCGGTGAAGCCAGAATTCTGTGGGCCACTCATGCCATATTCGTGTGGCGCTCACAGCCCACAATGCACTGCGCCATCGCAGTGCAATGCTGGTTCATGATTGGCCAAGCATGCACTGTGACCCCGCATGCTCAGCCAATCACAACGTCGGTAGCGAGGAGAGCCATAATTGGCCACAGGCATAGCTCAGGGGGGTTAAGTACACGCCCCACACTATATAAGGCCGCTAGCACGGCGGCCTTGTGTAGTGTGGTGCGGTGGTCAGGGAAAGAGCAGGATAGGCAGGGACAGTGTCTTTGTGGCTTGCAAACCTAGAGCTGTTAAAGTGGGTGTTGTGTGTCTCCAGCACAATATACACCTGAAGCAAACCTTTATTGCTGGTGTCCTGTAATACAGGCATTTGCAACATTTACAGTGGGTGTTGTGTGCCTCCTGTACAGTATACACCTGAAGCTACCCTTTATTGCTGGTGTTGTTCTGTTTCTGTAACGCAGGCAGGCAGTTGCAGTAATTAGTCAGTGTACTGCGTCATCTGCTCAGTGTGCACCTAAAGCTACCCAATTGCTGGTTTTCCCATCTCCCTGCAGGCCATTACTATGTCTGGAAGCCCAACAAGGAGAGTCACAAGCCAATAAGAGGGCAAGGGGCTCTGTGTCTAGAGATAACAGTGCTGGTTGTGGACGTGGTGCATCGTCATCAGCACGACATGCTTGTCCTTATTTTCGGCAGCTGGATGTGTTGAGCAGCATCATGCAGAAGACTTTTGTCATGTACCTGGTGGTAGAGCCCGACCTGTTGGAAGAGACCTCTCTTGCGGCTCCGACTCGAGGGCCCTGGTAGAGTATACAGGTAGCACAACTGGGGACTGGCAGCAGACTGGCACCAGGAACAGGATGTTGGCAGCAGAGCGGTCAGACAAGCCGGGTCGGAGGTCAGGTGGTCAGCGAAGGTACCAAGGATCAAGCAGGTGGATAGTCGGACAAGCCGGGTCGATAAACAGGCAGGCAGCAGAAGTACCGAAGGATTAAGCAGAGGGGAAGTCAGACAGGCCGGGATCAGGGGCAGGCGGATAGCAGGAGTGGTAGGTAGACAAGCCGGGTCAACAAGTCACAGAAGGCAGGTTCTCAGAATCAGGATACTCGCATGCTGTAGATCAGACAGCAAGAACTGAATGTGACAGACCAAGTTAAATAGCCCGCCTGGCGCAACCAGGCGCCCGCGCACAGGCGAATGTGCGGCGGAAGGTCCAGACTGATTCCCGCTGGCAGGATCTTCCTGACATTGCCCCCCTTCAAGGGGCAGCCTCCGGATGCCCAACCGGGCCCATCTTTCAGGGTGAGCTCTCTTGAAAGCTTGGATTAAACTCTGCATGGATATTCTCCTCAGGCTCCCAAGAATTCTCTTCTGAGCCATAGCCTTTCCATTTGATTAAAAATTGGGCTTGATTATTCCTTTTCCTACAATCCAAGATAGCTTCAACTTCAAATTCTTCCTCGCCATCCACTATTACAGGGTCCGGAGGATTCACATTCCGGTCAGGAAAAGGATTGGGGACAAAGGGTTTCAACAGGGAGACGTGAAAAACAGGATGGATCTTGAGTGAATCTGGGAGCTCTAGCTCATAAGCAGGGCAGGACTTAGAGTGGTGTCAGTGTCAGTGGAGCCGAGCTGAGTACACTCGGCTATGTATCTCGGCGGGGCCCCCTATTGGGAGGGGCCCATGGGCTTGAGCCCAGTCAAGCCCAATGGTAAGTCCTGCCCTGCTCATAAGCCACCTCGTTAATTCTCCTTTTTACAGGAAAAGGGCCTAAGAATTTGGGACCCAATTTCCTGGAGGGACAAGTCAATTTAAGGTTTGCAGAGGACAACCATACACGGTTACCCGGTTCGAGCACCAATTCACCCCGCTTCTTCCTGTCAAACACTTCCTTATTTTGCTCCTGGGATCTTGCCATGGTCTTCTGTAATAATTGATTGTTCGAGGAGAAAAAAATTATAGTTTCTAGGACCGCTGGCACAGAACATTCAGGAATGGAATTAGGAAGGAAAGCTGGATGGAAACCCTAATTAGCAAAAAACGGGCTTTGCTTTGTAGCAGAATGCATGGAATTGTTATAAGCAAATTCGGCCAAAGGAAGCAGTGTGTCCCAGTAATCTTGAGAAAAGGATGAAAAACAACGCAGGTATTGCTCGAGGGTCTGATTGGTCCTCTCGGTCTGACCATTCGTCTGAGGATGGTAAGCGGTGGAGAATGATAGTGCAATTCCCAGGGCTTTACACAGCGCTCTCCAAAACCGCAAGGTAAATTGCACTCCCGCGGTCAGAAACTATATTGGCCGGGATTCCATGAAATCTAATTATTTCCCTGATGAACATTTGGGCTGTTTCAGAAGCCGAGGGAGTACCCTTCATCGGAATGAAATGGGCCATCTTAGACAGCCGATCTACCACCACAAAGATGGCAGTACGCCCAGCCGCCAGGGGTAGGTCGACAATTAAGTCCATAGACAACATCTTCCAAGGCCTGTCTGGAATGGGCAGAGGTTTCAATAATCCCCAGGCTCTGGACCTACAGGTCTTGTTCCGAGCACAGGTGGTGCAGGACTCCACGTAACTCCTACAGTCCTTAAGTACTTGGGGCCACCAGAAAGTGCGCTGGACAAGATCAGCAGTCTCGGAGACACCAAAGTGCCCTGCTAGTGCATGGTCATGGCAAAGTTCAAGAATAGACACCCGTAAAGCCTTCAGGTACAAAGATTTTGCTCCCGTACCAAAATAGTCCATCCCTGGCCTGTAACTCTGTTCCAACGGTGGGTGCTGATCCAATTGAAGCTTTCTTCAACCGCGAGAGCAGATTTTCCTGTAGCAGGAGGAAGTTCCCTGGGGCCAGGATAGTGTCAGGGGGCGAAGTTTCCTCAGATTTGTGGAACATCCTGGAGAGGGCATCGAGTTTCGTATTTTTAGAGCCCGGACAATAAGTAACATGGAACGAGAACCTGGAAAAGAACAGGGCCCATCTGGCTTGTCGCGGTCTCAGCCTCTTTGCAGACTTCAGGTATTCCACGTTCTTGTGATCTGTGTAGATCAGGATAGGATGAGCGGCTCCTTCTAACATGTATCGCCATTCTTCCAGGGCAGATTTTATGGCCAGTAATTCCGGATCACCTACATCATAATTCTCCGCGGGGGACAGTTTTCGGGAAAAGAAGGCAACTGGGAACAGCGAGGCTTTGGTACCTTGTTGTTGGGAGAGGACAGCTCCAACAGCGATTTCTGAGGCGTCTACCTCCAGGAAAAATGGCAGAGAAGAATCAGGATGTTTCAAGACATTAGCGGCGGTGAACAGTCTCTTGAGGGACTCAAGGACGGCTTGAGCTTCTGGGGACCAATGAAAACGCACCTCTTGCTTGGTTATTTGGGTGATTGGGCAGATGATAGCGGAGAACCCCTTGATAAATTTTCTGTAAAAATTGGCGAAGCCAACAAAACGTTGGACCCCTTTCTTGTCTGTGGGAGCTGACCAGTCAAGAATTGCAGAAGTTTTTTGTGGATCCATCCTTATTCCTTCTACAGAAATAACTAGGCCCAAAAATGAGATACTTTCTTGTTCAAATGCACATTTTTCAGCCTTGGCGTACAGTCCGTGTTGTCGGAGGTGGTCTAGGATACATTTAACATGTTTGCGGTGAGAGTCCAGAGAAGGGGAAAAAATGAGGATATCGTCTAAGTAGACTATGACGAACAAGTCCAAATAGTCCCGGAAGACATCATTTATGAAATACTGAAAGGTAGCGAGGGCATTACACAATCCGAAGGGCATCACCAGGTATTCAAAATGCCCAAAGCAGGTACGAAAAGCTGTCTTCCACTCATCCCCACTTCTGATACGGACCAGATTGTAGGCCCCTCTGAGGTCCATCTTAGTGAAGGTAGAGGCAGTTCCCAATCTCTGAAATAACTCTGGTACCAGAGGAAGCGGGTATCGATTTTTAACTGTTATTTTATTTAACTCTCTATAGTCAACACAGGGCCGGAGGGTATGGTCTTTCTTTTCCACAAAGAAGATGCCCGCACCCACTGGGGAAGTGGAAGGTCGAATTAAGCCCTTCTTCAGGTTTTCGTCGATGTCAATTTTCAGGGTCTCCTGTTCCAGTTCGGTCAGTGGAAAAATCCTGCCAAAGGGAACCTCGACTCCGGGAAGAAGTTCAATGGGGCAGTCATATGCCTGATGGGGAGGCAAAGCTTCTGCCCCCTTCTTACTGAAGACGTCTAGGTAATCATGATACACTTCAGGAACTGCTCGGCGAAGTTCATAATCAGAGTCCAGACATAGTAAAGCATGAGATTCACCAGGATTCTTCAGGATACAGTACTGCTGGCAATATGGAGAGAGGAATGTGATCTCCCCGGTAACCCAGTTTATAGCAGGGTTATGGGCCTGCAACCATGGCATGCCAAGAATGATTGGAAACAAAGGAGATGAAATAATGCCCAAATGAAGCAGTTCTTGGTGCAGGTTGGAGATAGAAACTGAAAGGGGAGCAGTCTCTTGTGTAACTGGTCCAGATTTTATTGTTGAGCCATCGGCCAGGTGGATAGAGAGCCCTTGAGCCTTGTGCAGCAGAGGGATTTGGTGTTTACTGGCAAAAGAAGAGTCCATGAAACAACTACAAGCCCCCGAGTCAATGATAGCAGGGACTTGTAAAGTCCTTCCTGGGAGCTGCAACGAGCCAGAAAGGGCGAGGTGAAAAGAGGTCTTAAGCCAAGCAATAGTAGCGCCAGACGAGCCAGGCATGCACTTATGGAGCTTGGTAAGGCAGTTCCTGACATAGTGCCCAGGTTCCCTGCAGTAAAGGCACAAGTTGTTGACCCAACGATGTTGGCGTTCCTCCATCGTGAGAGCAGGGCGAAGAACTCCGAGCTGCATAGGTTCAGAAGTATTAGGTGCCGGAACAGGACTAGGAGTGGGAGCTGGATGGGAATAGTTAGGTACCTGAGGCAACATCCAGGAGGGGCGGGTAGACCCAGCACCTCTTTAAGCTCTTCGCTCCCTCAGCCGTCGATCAATTTGAATGGCAAGGTTAATCAAGGCATCCAGGGTTTGTGGGATTCCCACACGAGCCAGTTCATCTTTCAGAGGGTCTGAGAGCCCCATACGAAACTGGTAATGAAGGGCCGCATCATTCGAGTCCGTATCTTTACTCCAATGGCGGAATTCAGCGACATAGTCCTATACAGCCCTACGCCCCTGCTGGAGGGTATGCAGGGCGGCTTCTGCCGTGGCGGAGAGTTGAAGGTCCTCATAGAGCTGGGCCATCGTATCAAAGAAGGTGGTCAGGTTAGCTAGGACCTCTGCTTTCTGTTCCAGAAAATGATGAGCCCAAGCTTGAGGATCTCCCAGGAGCAAAGACACCACAAACCCCACTTTGGTGGCCTCAAGTGAAAAGGTGCGAGGCTGTAGGGCAAAGTACAGTTCACAAGAGTTCCGGAATGCCCTGAATTTACTTCGCTCTCCAGAAAACTTTTCAGGCGTGGGGACCCTGGGTTCAGGAGGCAACATAACCACTGTCGGAGAAGAGGTGCTTGAGGCAGAAGCGGACGGAAGAGGAGGCCCCTGAGTGGTTGTGGGTGAAGTGAGAGCTTGGACCTTTTCTTCCAAACGAGTGTATCCCTCCTGGAGATTCTTGACAGCCTGGGTAAGGCCAGCCAGATGCAGGCAAAGTTCGTCCATGGGAGAGGCTCCCTGCGCAGGCTCGGTCATGGCTGTCTGATAATGTCATGTACCTGGTGGTAGAGCCCGACCTGCAGGAAGAGACCTCTCTTGCGGCTCCGACTCGAGGGCCCTGGTAGAGTATACAGGTAGCACAAGAATCTGGAGTGGCACGAGTGCCTGGCAGGATCAATGGCAGCAGAGGGGTCTGGAGCCCAGGAAGAACTTGTAGCAGGGCCCCCAGCTGGATCAGGAGATGGCTGGGACCAGGCAGGAACAGGATCAGCAGGCAGGTGCAGCAAGCTGGAGCAGAGCAGCAGGTCGGTAGCTGGACCTGGAACACCGATGCAGGAACTCAGGCAGAAGCAGGACTTCAGGTAGGAGCTGGAACCACAACTGGAGGTAGAGCAGCAGACAGGCAGCAGGAACAGGATGCTGGCAGCAGAGCAGTCAGACAAGCCGGGTCGGAGGTCAGGCGGTCAGCGAAGGTACCAAGGATCAAGCAGGTGGATAGTCGGACAAGCCGGGTCGATAAACAGGCAGGCAGCAGAAGTACCGAAGGATTAAGCAGAGGGGAAGTCAGACAGGCCGGGATCAGGGGCAGGCGGATAGCAGGAGTGATAGGTAGACAAGCTGGGTCAACAAGTCACAGAAGGCAGGTTCTCAGAATCAGGATACTCGCACTCTGTAGATCAGATAGCAAGAACTGAATGTGACATACCGAGTTAAATAGCCTGCATGGCGCAACCGCGCGGCCGAAGATCCAGACGGATTCCTGCTGGCAGGATCTTCCTGACAACTTTGTATAGTGGATGACCAAGCCCTCCTCATCCTCTCTCACCCAGGCTCAGGGTACTTGCAAAGCAGCTGCCAACGCGTCCCCTCCCCTCGTATCAATGTCATCAGTCACTCCTTCCCTAGACCCACCATGTTGGGTACATGCTCCAGGAGGATGCTCAGCGTTTTGAAGGCTCTGATGATGATACCCATCTAAAGGAAGGTGGTAGCGTGATTGCAGAGAGAGGGGATGCTGAAGAAGGACAGCAATCTGGCAGTCATGTTCCATCAGCTGCAGCATACTTCCAGGTTTGCTGCAGTGATGAAGAGGGAGGGCATGATGAGGTCACTGACTCCACGTGGGTGCCTGATAGGAGAGAGGAGGAGGAGGCACATCTCCAACAAGGCAGGATGCCCTCCGGGGGCCAGCTTAGGGGCAGCAAACCGACTGAATCACACCGCAGGGCGCTGCCTCTGCACGGTATTCCAAAAGTTCTTTGGTGTGGGCCTTTTTTGAGAAGAGTCAATCAGATTGCACCACTGCTATTTGCAACATATGTCTCAAGCATATCTCACGTGGCCAAAACATCATCTGCTTGGGCACCACATGAAGGAGAAGGGATCTCACCGCTCCAGGAGCACACATGGTGGCTGTAAACTGTGCTCGGCTGGGAAGCCACAGGTGCTGGCTATTACCACTAGCAACAGACGAAAAACAAGCTCTGGACCGCCGCACTTTTCAGAAAACCACTTTCTTTTATTGGAAATTCACAGCTCAGCAAACAAAGTGAACAAGGAAACATTGCTGACGTTTCGCACTAGCTGTAGTGCTTAATCCACCACATGCTTGACCAGACATATGTTGACCTGCCATGCAGCTCGTTGGCAAGTGTACCTTAAAGACCCACATCAAAGAACAAAGAGGACCTCTCCTTGCTCCTCATCAGCTGGGATCTCCAACCCCACTAGACCTTCAGTCCTCTCTGAAACCTGCACTGAGAGGAATGAAGGTGGAGAATTAGGTGTGTCACAGCCAAGTACTTGCGGGCACTCTGCTAGCAGTACACTGACATCCGATTGTACCAGGAAAATTGTTTAACAGGGGCATGTAATTACAATTCTTGATATAATATTTCACAGCAGGGCCCGTTCCTGTGCCCACCGAGAGTAACTGTGAGGACTTATAGTGTTGTGGCACCAGCACCACAACCACCAAAGGCCCAATTTTTCTACCACTGTTCAACAATGGCATGTAATTACAATTCTTGATATAATCGTTCACAGCAGGGTGCTCCAGAGCCCACCAAGAGTCACTTTGAGGGCTTACAATGTTGTGGCAACACCAACACCTTGTTCCGCCATTTCTGCAGAGCATATAGGGCAGGCCCCTACTTTCAAACATCCAATTTACAAACATCTCCTACTTGCAAACGGAAGGAGACAACAGGAAGTGAGATGAAAAAAGACGGACTGCAAAACAAATTATACAGGGGTGATAACCCTTCCCTATGTTTTCCAAAAAGCTTAAAAATCGATTTTTTGACTGGAGCTACACTTTAAAAATGTACCAGTTCAAAATTACGCACAGATTATACTTAACACAACTGTCTTGTCCCTGTCTTGTTTGCACCGCCTGTATACTGCTGTTCTGAGTATATAGGGCCTGGGGGCCCCACGTCTTTCCTTTTTTTAATATGGGTACGGGGTTCCCCTTAATATCCGTACAAGACGCAAAGGGGCTGGTAATGGGCAGGGGGGGCTATCCATGCCATTTTTCTCAATGATTTTCATCCATATTGCTGGAACCAGATATTACATTAAAAACGCAAGCAGTTTGAAATGACTTTTTTTCCGTTAAATGTCATTTTGTGCAGGGACTGTTCTAAACACGGAAAACACATGGCACTTCACAGGCATACTATAGACACCCCCCAGGCACGATATTTAAAGGAATATTTCACTTTAATCGTCATTAAAATCAGTGCTCCCGCCATTTTTTAAAACATTTTAGGCATTGACCCATGTCCCCTGGGGCAGGAGGCAGGTCCTCAAACCCTTTTTAGGACAGTATCTTGCATATTAGGCATTAAAATTAGCACTTTTTATTTCGAACGTTAGAGTCCCATAGACTTCAATGGGGTTCTAACATTCGTACGAATTTGCGGTCGGTTCGAAAGTTCTGGTGCAAACCGAACCGGGGGGTGTTCGGCTTACCCCTAGTGGTAACCTGTAAAGGCTTTTAAAATGTATGTAGTTTGTCGCCACTGCGCATTTGTACGCAATTTTAAAGCATGTCGTGTTTGGTATCCATGTACTCGGCCTAAGATCATCTTTTTTATTTCATCAAAAATTTGGGCAATATAGTGTGTTTCAGTATATTAAAATTAAAAAAAGTGTATTTTTTCCCCAAAAAAGTGTTTGAAAAAACGCTGCGCAAATACTGTGTGGTAAAAACATGCTATAATGTTTGGGGGTTCAACATAATTTTCTTGCAAAAAAATGTTTTCATGTAAACAAAAAGTGTCAGAAAGGGCTTTGTCTTCAAGTGGTTAGAAGAGTGGGTGATGTGTGACATAAGCTTCTAAATGTTGTGCATAAAATGCCAGGACAGTTCAAACCCCCCCCCAAATTACACAATTTTGGAAAGTAGACACCCCAAGCTATTTGCTGAGAGGCATGTCGAGTCCATGGAATATTTTATATTTTGACACAAGATGCGGGAAATATATATATATATATATATATATATATATATATATATATATATATATATATATATTTTGCGCAAAGTTGTCACTAAATTATATATTGCTCAAACATGCCATGGGCATATGCGGAATTACACCCGAAAATACATTTTGTTGCTTCTCCTAAGTATGGGGATACCACATGTGTGAGATAGCACAACCCCCGCCCCCCAAATTACCCTATTTTGGAAAGTAGACACCCCAAGCTATTTGCTGAGAGGTATGGTGAGTATTTTGCAAATCTCACTTTTTGTCACAAAGTTTTGAAATTTTAAAAAAGAAAAAAAAAAGTTTTCTTTACTTTCTTCATTTTCAAAAACAAATGAGAGCTGTAAAATACTCACCATGCCTCTCAGCAAATAGCTTGGGGTGTCTACTTTCCAAAGTCCGCTCATTCGAGCGGGTCTCCAGGTAGGCGGGGGGGCCCGCGAGGGAGACGTCGCTGGCCCCGCCACCTGGTATGGACTTAAAGGGGAACCCCAACGCCGAAAAAAAAACCCCCGGGTCCACATAAGACCCTTGTCCGAGCACGCTACCCGGCCGGCCAGGAAAGGGGGGGCGAGCGAGCTGCCCCCCCTCCTGAGCCGTACCAGGCTGCGTGCCCTCAACATTGGGGGTGCCTTGGGGAAGGGGGGGCCGCGCGGCCCCCCACCCCAAAGCACCTTGTCCCCATGTTGATGAGGACAAGGGCCTCTTAACGACAACCCAGGCCGTTGGTTGTTGGGGTCTGTGGGCGGGGGGCTTATCGGAATCCGGGAGCCCCCTTTAATAAGGGGGCCCCCGGATACCGGCCCCCCACCCTATGTGAATGAGTATGGGGTACAATGTACCCCTACCCATTCACCTGTAAAATAAAGTACAAAAAAAACACAACACAAGGTAAAAATTGTTTATTGCACAGCTCCGGGGGTCTTCCGTCTTCGGGGGTCTTCTTTCCGGACACCTCCGCTATCTTCTTGTAGCTCTTTTGCTAGCGGAGGAGCCCGGCTTTCTTCCTCGCCGCGGCCTCTTCTTCCGACTTTGGGGGTCTTGTCCCCCTCTTCGGTTCTTCTGCCAGGCCACCGCGCCTTCTTATAGCTCTTTTACAGGTGGTGGCCCGGTCTTCTATCGTCGCCGCCGCCGCCTTCCGTTCTTCTTCTTCTTCTTCTTCTCCTTCTTCTCCTGGAGATGTTGACTCGACGCTCTCTCCGGCTGCAATGCCAGGGACGCGCTGCGCGGCGACTTATATAGGGACAAGGGGCGGGGTCATCGGTTGATGTCACATGGGTTGATGTCACATGGGTAGATGTCACATGGGTAGATGTCACATGGCGACAGTCCCAGCATCCTCCGGGACTGTGACATCATAAGGGCCGGGGTCACCGTGTGACATCAACCCATGTGACATCAACCGATGACGCCGCCCCTTGTCCCTATATAAGTCGCCGTGCAGCGCGTCCCTGGCATTGCAGCCGGAGAGAGCGTCGAGTCAACATCTCCAGGAGAAGAAGGAGAAGAAGAAGAAGAACGGAAGGCGGCGGCGGCGGCGGCGGCACACAGAAGACCGGGCCACCGTCTGTAAAAGAGCTATAAGAAGGCGCGGTGGCCCGGCAGAAGAACCGAAGAGGGGGACAAGACCCCTGAAGTCGGAAGAAAAGGCCGCGGAGAGGAAGAAAGCTGGGCTCCTCCGCTAGGAAAAGAGCTACAAGAAGATAGCGGAGGAGTCCGGCGAGAAGACCCCCGAAGACGGAAGACCCCCGGAGCTGTGCAATAAACTATTTTTACCCTGTGTTGTGTTTTTTTTGTACTTTATTTTACAGGTGAATGGGTAGGGGTACATTGTACCCCATACTCATTCACATAGGGTGGGGGCCGGTATCCGGGGGCCCCCTTATTAAAGGGGGCTCCCGGATTCCGATAAGCCCCCCGCCCGCAGACCCCGACAACCAACGGCCAGGGTTGTCGGAAAGAGGCCCTTGTCCTCATCAACATGGGGACAAGGTGCTTTGGGGTGGGGGGGGGCGCGTGGCCCCCCTTCCCCAAGGCACCCCTGGTACGGCTCGGAGGGGGGGGGGGGGGCGCTCGCTCGTCCCCCCTTTCCTGGCCGGCCGGGTAGTGTGCTCGGACAAGGGTCTTATGTGGACCTGGGGGGGACCCCCAAGCCGATTTTTTTAGGCGTTGGGGTTCCCCTTTAAGTCCATACCAGGAGGCTGGGCCAGCGACGTCCTACCTGGAGACGCGCTCGAAATGATCAGACTTTCCTCCGCGTGTGTGGGCGAGTCCGTTCATTTCAAAAGTAGGGCGGATAGTACGGCGGACTTAGTACGCCGTATTAGTCCGCTGAAAAAGTGCCGTGTGTGGGCAAGTAGCCCGTTCGGAAAGTCCGACGGATAGTCCGCTACGTGTGTACGCGGCATAAGTGAGCCCGGGCTGTTTTATCTCATTGCGACAACATTGCCATAACGGGGTTGATTTACTAAAGGCAAATCCACTCTGCACTACAAGTGCATTGCAAGTTCACTTGGAAGTGCAGTTGCTGTAGATCTGAGGGGAAGCTCTGAAATGAGTGGAAGCTCTGCTGATTTTATCATCCAATCATGTGCAAGCTAAAATGATCCCCCTCGGATCTACAGCAACTGCACCTCCAAGTGCACTTTCAGTGCCTTTAGTAAATAACCCCCAGTGTTTTAGTATATTTGAAGGTTTTGATTATTTCCTGGCTAATTAGCCATGCTGTTATTTTTTCATGCCGCTTTTTCATATGATAAACTTTTGTATTTATTCCGCCGAGTGTGTTTTCCATTGAAGCCTTGTCTAAACCCCTTTGTTTTTTTCCTCCTGTTTTAATCCATGCTCTTCCTGCCTGCAGAATACAATAGCGCTGCTGGAAGGATTCTCCCATCAACACTGGCTGTGTTGATCGGGGAATTGAGCAATTTTAATTCCTTCCACTTCTGGTGGAAGGAAAGAAAATTGCATAATGTATGGCCTGCTTTAGAATTTGAGCTCCCTAGTCGCAGCATATTACCGCGTACACACGGACGGAATTTCCGATGGAAACAGTCCGATGGGAGCTTTTCATCAGATTTTCTGACTGCGTGTATGCCCATCGGTCTTTTTCTGTCGGCATTTCCAATGAACTTTAGATTGAGAGCCTGTTTCTATCAGATGTATGCAATTCTGACACGCAAAATTCAGACGAATGCTCGGAAACAATTCGATGCATGCTCGGAAGCAATTTGACGCATGCTCGGAAGCATCAAACTTCCCTTTTATAGTGCCGTCGAACGTGTTGTATGTCGCAGTGTTATTGACCGTCGGAATTTGGTGTGACCATGTGTAGGTGAGACAGTTGAGCGAAATTCCATTGGAATTCCGACGGGAAAACCATTAGAACTTTTTCCAACGAGAATTCTGATCGTGTGTACGCGGCCTATCTCTAAACGAAGGGTGCAGACTGGTAGCTACAGATATCAGTAAAGAAGCCCATCAGTTTCCTCTTCACCTGCACTGTTGTTACTCAGTTGCCATCTGATGTTTCATGACCAGGGTAGTCTAAAGGCCCCCACTATTACCTGTTACCCATTCCACTCCAACCTCTACCCCCCATGTTTTACCCATAAGTAAGAGACCACACCTTGCTTTGGAGTAAAATGGCCATAACAGCCTTTATTACAATCCTCAAATACTCCAACCAAAAATATATAAATATATATCTCCATAAATATATATATAACCGAAAGAATGTACAATATAAAATATACTTAATAAACATAAACATATAACCAATAACACACATCTGGTAACGAAATAGCATATAGCTAACATGCCCGGTCTGGTGATCTCTGACGGTGACCCATAACTTTACCAACCCAACAAGTCACTGCGGTACCCACTTCCCACTTCTCCAGGCCTCCAGCTGTGACCGCTCGGAGACAACCTCCGCAATGACAACCATACCGGTATTCCCTCCAACGTTCAGGATTACACCGGAGGGACCCATCTTAGCAATGGGCCCCCCACCCCATAGCAGATGACTTCTGATTTTACCGCCAACCGTCAAAGACCACCAGACACACACCGCCAACGTCCAACTCCGACTGCACAGCTGTCATGACATCCGATCCACGGCACCTGGAAGAAAAACACAACAACAACCAAACACCTCAAACTCAGAAAAGTAGGGAGGGAGGGTGGGACAACTGCCTCCTCTCTGGTTCTCCTCCGTCGGACTGAATTCAGCTCCGCCCCCTCCACCTTTTATACGGCTCCGCCCCCTCCATACAGCAGACTCTCCCAGCTCCTCCTACCGGCCTCTGCCTACCTCCCAATTAACCCCCTGCTGCCCTTATACATCCCTGTCATGCCCGGCCCTCCGTTAGTTTCCTTGCGGTCATGCACTCCGGGCCTCACTGCAGAGTTGCTGAATTTGTCACGGTCTACTTTATCATGAAACAACTTTTACATGTGATCTCCATGTAGACCTAACAAAGCGGGGTTGATTTACTAAAGGGAAAAAGACCGTGCACTAAATAAGCAGAAGCTCTGCTGACTTCCATCATCCAATCATGTGCAAGCAATAATGCTGTTTTTTTTTATTTTCCTTGCACAGGATTTGGGTACTCTTTGCAAAGTCAAGCCTTACCTCATTTATTAAGCTCTGGAACAATTGCACCTGCAAACTGCACAGACTATTTGCCTTTAGTAAATCAACCGCAGTGTCTCTGCTAGATAATTTTCGAAGCAATCAGATAAATATGCAGTTTAAATATGTATGTGGGAACTGTGTAAGCCACCAAAGTACTTGTAAGGTTTTTTTAAGCCACTTCTGTGATCCAGGCACCCCTGCCAGAAAATGTAACTATGCCAATGACCTCACTTTTCACAGTGCATTTAAAGAGGAACTTCACTTGTTTTTACAGAAGTAGAAGATACTGTAGCTGCTGATTTCTAAGAAAGACAAATCTACCAGTCTGCAAGGTCCAGCATTATCTTCCTAGTGTTACACCGGCTCCTGAAGAGCAAGCACTATGTGTTTTTCAAACTTTTTTTATTTATTTTTTTGATCTTTGAATATTTTATTTACTATAGTGGTCAGGTTCTGGTTGTAGATTGGGCGGTGTTGATGGCGGATCGCACGCCAGGCGTCACCTGAACTGCAGTTTGGTTTGGGTACAATTGTCTAAATTTGGACTTCAGCATAAGTCTGACTGGACTATGAGATGTTCAGCCTGACCACAGGGGGCACTGTCTCTTCAGGAAGGCATGGAACTATGGTCTGGTTGGGTGCTTAAGTAACTTTTTCTCGAAGCCCACCCAGTGGGAGTGGTGCTCTTGCTGTGCTTTCTGGGAGAGGGTATTTAAGATGCGGATGTCATGTCGTTTGGGGTTACCAGTCCAAAAGGATGTACTGACTTCATGGTCCTGGTCTTCCTGACCAGCCCCCAGGAAGGCTATGTCCTGGGGTGTGGATCCACCCGATCTTGTTGTCTCGGGGCTAGCTAGCCCGAGGCAAGGTAACTAAAGGAGGATCCTGAGGTGTATGGGTGCCGTCTCTGGTTTGGGAGAGACCCAGTGACTTCACGCTATCCAGGGGAGGACTCTTCATAAGAAGGCCACGTATGGGTTGGTTTCTTAGCAAGAGCCTAGAGGAGCTGAAGTACCCAAGAGAATCCGGTCTCATGGATATCGCCAAGCTGGCTGAAAGATCCAGGTATCACACGAGTGTTCTACAAGTTTAGTTTTCCTACGTGTTCTACAACAATGTCTGTGGCAGAGACTTATCCTTGTATGTTCTACAACAACGTTCCTAAATAAGCACCTTGTTGGCTGCTAGGCCTTGTGAGAGATGGACTGTCCAACTTGAGGGAACATCCAGTTGCGAATGGCTATTCTCTGGATGCAGTCAAAGTAAGCAAGTTCTTCAATATTGACTTTGACACTAAAGCCGCGTACACGCGATCAAACAATCCGGTGGAAAAGTCCGGCGGACTCAAGACCGCCGGACAATCCGCCAGTGTGTGGGCTCCGGCTGACTTTTTTTTACCCAAAAGTCCGGCGGACTAAGAAAGTAGTTTTGCACATCAATCTGTCGGCGGACCATCCGGCCGTGTGTGTGCTAGTCCGGCGGAAAAATACGGCCGTGTGTGTGCTAGTCCGCCATACTTTTGAAATGAACGGAGTTTTCCCGCCAGGAGAAAAGTCCGCTGATTTTGAGTGAGGCTCCAGGTAGCCGGGACCAGCGAAGGAGGCGTCGCTGGCCCCGTCACCTGGTATGCTGGGACTGTGACATCATAATGGGCGGCGATGTCCCTATATAAGTCGCTGCATGCCGCGTGCCTGTCATTGTGACCAGAGACAGCGACGAGGCAACAGCTCAAGAAGAGAAGAACAGAAGGTGGCGGTGGCAACAGAGACAGAAGACCACCGGGCCACCGCTTGTAAAAGAGCTAGAAGAAGGCGCAGTGGCCCGGCAAGAAGAACCGAAGATGGGGACAAGACCACAGAAGTCGGAAGAAGAGGGCGGCGGCGAAGAAGAAAGCCGGGCTCCTCTGCTAGTAAAAGAGCTAGCAGAAGATAGCGGAGGAGTCCGGAGAGAAGACCCCCGAAGATGGAAGAAGACCCCCGGAGCTGTGCAATAAACTATTTTAACCCTTGTGTGTTGTGATTTTTTTTTTTTTTTTCACAGGTGAATGGGTAGGGGTACATTGTACCCCATACTCATTCACATAGGGTGTGGGGCCGGTATCCGGGGGCCCCCTTATTAAAGAGTGCTCACGGATTCCGATAAGCCCCCCGCCCGCAGCCCCTGACAACAAACGGCCAGGGTTGTCGGGAAGAGGCCCTTGTCCTCATCAACATGGGGACAAGGTGCTTTGGGGTGGGGGGGCGCGCGGCCCCCCTTCCCCAAAGCACCCCCACGTGTTGAGGGCACGCAGCCTGGTATGGCTCAGGAGGGGGGCGCTCGCTCGTCCCCACCCCCTTTCCTGGCCGGCCGGGTAGCGTGCCCAGATAAGGGTCTGATATGGACCTGGGGGGGACCCCACGCCGTTTTTTCGGTGTAGGGATTCCCCTTTAAGTCCATACCAGGTGACAGGGCCAGCGAAACCTCCTTCGCTGGTCCCGGCTACCTGGAGCCGTGCTCAAAATGAACGGACTTTCCTCAGTGTGTGTGTGTGGGCGAGTCCGTTCATTTTAAAAGTACGCCGTATAGTCCGGCGGACAAAAGTACCATGTGTGGGCAGGTAGCTTGTTCGGAAAGTCCGGCAGACAGTCCGGTGGTTTGTCCGCTGGATAGTCTGATATGTGTGTACGTGGCATAAGAGTACCTGAACTTCCTTTCCAACCCTCTTATCCCATTTTAAGAGACTGTTCATTGACTATGTTTTTACAAATAAAATCCATTTAAGTGGATCTGTCGTCAGTCTCTCAAGTTACTGGGTCATCTACCACGGGACACCCCTAGACGTGAAGTGAGGAAAAAGAAGGTAACGGTAACCCCAATCTAACCAGTAGCTCCGTCGGGGGTTAGTGCTACACTAGCACCCTAAAGCCCTATACACACTATCAGATTTTCTGCTGATTTTTGTCTTCAGATTTACCAAAACCATGAAGTGCAAGGGCCTGCCTGATTGCATACAAATTGAAACACCTAAGATTTGACCTCATATATGATTTGGTAAATCTGAAGGAAAAAAATCAGCAGAAAATCTGATAGCGTGTATGGGGCTTTAGTGTTCACAAGTTGCTAGGTTCCTGTGCTGCCATCTTGGATTCGGGTTCCAGCTGTTATTTCCTGATAAACCAGCTTCAAAATGCTCATGTGCAAGATCAGCCAGATGCAGTTGATTGGTCCTGTAGCTTCCTGCGATGGGAAATGTGATCGGTGGGTGTGGGAGAACCTAGGGTAAATATAAGGAAGTGGGAGCAAGTACCTGCTAAAGTGGGTACTTGCAACAAAAAAAAAAAAAAAAAACCTATTTTATGTATAAAAGGAGGTGGGGTTAGAAGGAGGCTGTAAAGAAATTGTGAGTGAAGGACTGATTTAAAGCGGTAGTAAACCCGCAAATTTTTTTTTTTTAAACCTGCAAAGCAAAAGGCATAATGAGCTAGTATGCACCGCATACTAGCTCATTATGAAATACTTACCTTAGAACGAGGCCCCGACATCTGGCCCGATCCACGCCGAGGGAGCTGACATGCTCCCTCGGCGTCTCTTCCGGGTATCGCGGCTCCGGCGCTGTGAGTGGCCGGAGCCGCGATATCGTCACTCCCGCGCATGCGCGCGGGAGATTTCAGTCCGGCCGGACGAGCGCTGCCGGATTTTCACGGCGAGAACCCCCTTGTGCGCATGCGCCGCTGCAGTCAGCGGCGCATACCGAGGGGAATATCTCCTAAACCGTACAGGTTTAGGAGATATTTTTTTTACCTACAGGTAAGCCTTATTATAGGCTTTCCTGTAGGTAAAAGTTAAAAAATTGACCATACAACCACTTTAAGCATTTCAATTGGGGAACTAACAGCACTGTGCAATGCCGAAATGCCTGATTGGCTCACAGCTGTGCCCCTTCCTTTCCCAGTCCCATTATACATGGGATCAGATAAGTTGTAAACTATAGTGTTCCTTTAGGCTGCATTCACACCTGAGCGTTTCAAAGTCACATGTTTTTACCACGATTTTGTGCAGATCACCGATAAAAAAAAGCAGAAAAACGCCTGTAATCTACCCCAAAGAAGCTCTTGTTCTTTTTTGAGCTTAAGGCCTCTTTCACATGGGATGGATCCGTGATGATCCGCCCGTGGACCTCCACTTGCTCAGCGGGGATCGCTCCGTCGATCCCCGCTGAGCAAGAAGATGACAGGTCCATCTCTGCACACTGTTCAGGGATGGACCTGTCAGAACACCGCTCTCCCCTATGAGAGATCGGATGACGACGGACCGCAGAGTCCGTCGTCACCCAATCCGATCCACAGACGGATGGAAAAGTAGGTTTTTCCTCTGTCACACTTTATCGGAATGGGTCGAATGTCAGCGGACATGTCACCGCTGACATCCGACGCTCCATAGAGGTCTATGGAGCATCCATTCAGGTCTGTCTAAAAACTGACAGGCGGACCTGAATGGATCCTTTATGTGAAAGAGGCCTAAGGCGTTTTGCTTCAGGTGACAAAGCGCTAAGATGTGAACAGGTGCCATTGAAATGACTGGGATTTTGCTTGTTGGGTGCTTCTCAGGTGTTTTTTTCGCATGTTTTACTAGCTGAAAACACTCCAGTGTGAATGCAGCCTTAAAAAAAAAAGCAAGTATGATTTTGACAAAATTACCTGTGTGGCATTCGGTGTCTAGCTCTGATCCCAGCACATTTCCTAACTGACGAATGGCTGCGGCACATCAAGCCACTAGCATTCGCCTTTAGGGCATCAATAACAAACCCTCTCCACCTATCACTGATAATCAGGGGTTCCTAAGAGCCGGTTCACACAGGGGCGACTCAGATCCCACTTCAGGTCGCCTCTAGTCGCCTCAGGTCGGACAACATTTAAAAATCAATGTAAGTGAATGAGAGCCGTCTTAATGCACGCTACTGAAGTCGCTCCGACTTTAGAAAAGGTTCCTGTACTACTTCAATCCGACTTGTAGGTGACTGGTACCCATTGATTTCAATGGAGGTCGCCTCCAAGTCGGATCTCCGTCTATAAGGACACGACTCTGAGAGAATTATCAGCTCTCAAGAGGGAACTCCACGCCAAATTTATGAAAAAAAATTGGCGTGGGTTCCCCCTCCGAGAGCATACCAGGCACTTAGGTCTGGTATGGGTTCTAAGGGGAACCCCCTACCCCGAAAAAACGGTGTGGGGTCCCCCCCAGATCCATACCAGACCCTTATCCGAGCACGCTACACGGCCGGCCAGGAAAGGTGGTGGGGACAAGCGAGCGCCCCCCCTCTTTAGCCGTACTAGGCCACGTGCCCTCAACATGGGGGGTGCCTTGGGGAAGGGGGGCCGCGCGGCCCCCCCACCCCAAAGCACCTTGTCCCCATGTTGATGAGGACAAGAGCCTCTTCCCAACAACCATGGCCGTTGGTTGTCGGGGTCTGCGGGCGGGGGGCTTATCGGAATCCGGGAGCCCCCTTTAATTAGGGGGGCCCCGGATATCGGCCCCCCACCCTATGTGAATGAGTATGGGGTACAATGTACCCCTACCCATTCACCTGTGAAAAAAAAATGTAAAAAAAAAATGTTAAAAAACTTTGGGGGTCTTGTCCCCTCTTCGGTTCTTCTTGCCGGGCCACCGCTTCTTCTACCAGCTCTTTTACTAGCGGTGGCCCGGTCTTCTGTCACCGTCGCCGCCTTCGTTTTTTTATTCTTCTTCTTCTGGAGATGTTGACTCAACGCTCTTTCCGGCCGCAATGCCAGGGATGCGGTGCGTGGCGACTTATATAGGGACAAGGTGCGGGGTCACCGGTTGATGTCACATGGTGACCCCGCCCCCTTACGATGTCACAGTCCCAGAATCCTCCGGGACTGTGACATCGTAAGGGGCAGGGTTACCATGTGACATCAACCGGTGACCCCACCCCTTGACCCTATATAAGTCGCCGCGTATCGCGTCCCTGGCATTGCGGCTGGAGAGAGCATCGAGTCAACATCTCCAGAAGAAGAAGAACGGAAGGCGGCGGCGGCGGCGGCGACAGAAGACCGGGCCACCACTAGTAAAAGAGCTGGAAGAAGAAGCGGTGAGTCGGGAAGAAGAACCAAAGGGGGGGACAAGACCCCCGAAGTCGGAAGAAGAGGGCGGCGGCGACGAAGAAGAAAGCCGGGCTCCTCCACTAGCAAAAGAGCTAGCAGAAGATAGCGGAGGAGTCCGGCGAGAAGACCCCCGAAGACGGAAGACCCCCGGAGCTGTGCAATAAACTATTTTAACCCTGTGTTGTGTTTTTTTTTTTTTTTTCACAGGTGAATGGGTAGGGGTACATTGTACCCCATACTCATTCACATAGGGTGGGGGCCCGGTATCTGGGGGCCCCCTTATAAAAGGGGGCTCCCGGATTCCGATAAGCCCCCCGCCTGCAGACCCCGACAACCAATGGCCAGGGTTGTCGGGAAGAGGCCCTTGTCCTCATCAACATGGGGACAAGGTGCTTTGGGGTGGGGGGGCCGCAGGTCCCCCCCTTGCCCAAGGCACCCCCCATGTTGAGGGCACGTGGCCTGGTACGGCTCAGGAGGGGGGGCGCTCGCTTGTCCCCACCCCCTTTCCTGGCCGGCCGGGTAGCGTGCTCGGATAAGGGTCTGGTATGGATCTGGGAGGGACCCCACGCCGTTTTTTTCGGCGTAGGGGGTTCCCCTTAGAATTCATACCAGACCTAAGGGCCTGGTATGCTCTCGGAGGGGGGACCCACGCCAATTTTTTTCATAAATTTGGCGTGGAGTTCCCCCTTAAGAGCTCATTCTCTGATTGGCCACGGCAAAAGTCGCCTGGCCTGGCCCGACTTAAAGTCGTGTTGTAAGTCGCCCCAGGTCATGTCTAAGTCATGTTCAAGTCATCTCCAAGTTGCCTCACAAAGTCGTCCTGGAAGTCGTGTCGCCCCTGTGTGAACCGGCTCTAAAGAAGCAGCACACAAAGCCCAGTGCTGATATTCAGAGAGCCCTATCAGGCAGCACAGTCAGCACGGTGACCAGACTCCTTCCCATCCTAGTCTTTGACTGGACATTAAGACTTCATTTAGACGTTCGGTTGGGGGGGGGGAGCAAAAATGCACAGATTTTGTTCTGGGAATGGGATGGGAAAATCGAAATCCATAACTACCCAATTTAAAAAAAAAAATGCAATTGTAAACTTTATTGCAAAGTCAAATAAAAATGCTAAACATACCAGCAACACCTAAGCTACTGGTATGTGCTACAAAGAGTTTCTACAAGCCTATACAAGGCTTTACTTTACAAGGAGCAATTTAAACATTTTACTATAGCTTTTTTCCCCCACATACAGTACTTTCATTTTCCTAAGCAAATTAGATCACTCTAATCCCATTCATGATTGGGTGACATTGAGGCCTAGATACCCAGACCACAAATTTAGTAGCATCAGCAGGGGCGGACTGACAACTCATGGGGCCCCCGGGCAATAGGAGATTATGGGGCCCCCAGGCAATCAGACATTATGGGGCCACACAGTATACACAAACACACACACACACAGTATACAATCACACAGTATACACAGACATGTTTCTATTGTCTGAGAAGGTACTGGAGAGGTGGGGCAGCTATAATCTCAGGATTTTTAGACCAAAAGGATGTAATTAAGGGACATTTCAGAGACAGATGTAAAAAAAAAACACAGATTTTTACATACTGTCCCTGGTTTTACTGAGGCTGCCAACCCTGATGGGGCCCTCTAGTGGCCTGGGGCCCTCTGGCAGTGCCCGAGTGGCCAAATGGTCAGTCCGCCCCTGAGCATCAGTGTGCATTGATTAACATGACAATGACTCTAAATAATACCTACCTAAATAATGTTTGCATTTTTAAAAAAAAACTCTAATCAAAAAAAACTTCTAATCACAACAATTCATCAATAATCACAAGGGAAAATAGTGACAGAAAGGATACAAATAATTAGCTTGAAACATTAAAGATTTAGATGAATTATATCAGTGAGTAATATCTTTTTTAAATATATAAGTGACAAAAAAATTTAATCAATGCCCATAATATAGTTAGCATAAATTATATATCCCTTATATATAAATCACATAAATTGTCAATATTAAAGAAAATAAACCAACACACCACCAATTTGTTGTAATAAATGAACAAAAAAAACAAAAAAAAATTTGGAGAAAAAAAATCAGAAAAAGTCCCAGAAAAAATGATCCAAAGGATAGTGTTAATTCTTCCAAAGTGAAAATATGAAGTTGACACCCACAATGCTCTGTGTTAAAGGGAATCCAAGCAATCACCTCCACCAGTGAGAAGGGGGGCCGCTTACCAGATTTATAGATCTCAGTGTCAATTGAAATGGATAAGAACTACAAATTAGTTCTTGGTTATCTGCTGCTATTTCTAATTATATAGTATAAATGTGCATGCACATTAGAAGTAAACACTCTCTGAGATACGTTCAGCTCAGGCTACTTCTAAATTCTGATTTATTGGTGGGCGGTGTTGATATTTTATACAGAAAGATACGTCATTACTATGTCAGTCTAATTGGTACATTTCATTGGTTACAATACAAGAGAAATGGAGAAACTTGATGCTTGAAGTTTGGTTGAAGCTGGTTCCCTTATCTCAAATGAATTCTTCTAACGCGTGGGATGTAGGGTATAGACGCCATCTTAACTCCGAATGGAGAAGTCAATCTGTATGCTACATAATAAGTAAGGAGCATGGGAACATGTATATACATAAGCAAATAGACATTTTCTGATTATCATTATGTACATTGGATTCCTTAACAGTCCCCCCTAAAATGGCTATTTTCTTCTGTCCCTCATCTAAAGGTCCTACTCACCTGGCCCATTCTCCTCAGCAACTCTTTTTAAGCTGTATATAGAGTTAGGCAGCAACTAGTTCACTACCCCCCTCGATACAGCTGGAGAAGGGCAATCAGGTGCTATCTACCCCTATAACCCTAGAGGATTGTGAGATTATAGACAGGGAGTGACTGTAGAGGAGGGAAGGGTTTGTCATCCTCCATCATAAGAGGGTCCTCTTCTTCTTGGTGGAGAAATGTAGGTGGGCTGTTGTCTACAGCCTTGCTCATTAACTTCTTTACGAAAGGTAGAATACAGCATACAATCGGGGGGTAAAAGAACCAGGATTATTAGTACCGTTACCCCTATCTGGGCGAGCACCTTCTGCCACCCACTCATCCAGCTAAAATATTGATCCCATGGGTCTGCAATACCGGAGTTCTTCTTCAACTCCAATGACAAATCTTCTAATTTCTTTATAGCTAAAGTTACTTTACCATTTGGGCCGGTATTATCAGGACTGTAGGTGCAACAGGTTCCCGTTTTTTCTATGATTTTACAGACACCTCCTTTCTCAGCTAACAGCATGTCTAAGGCCATCCGGTTCTGGAATGTCATGTAGGAAGTGGGGGCTAACTGGTCAGCAATTCCCTGGAGGGCATCTTTAGTGTAATTCACGTATCTTTGTTGGTTGTAGTATATGTAATTGATCCAATCTACATTCTTGTTCACATTTATTATGGGGATCCAAGACTCAAAACCAACTTTTACCTGATCCCTGGCTTTGAATTCATCAGGGACCCCCCTTGGGACCCCTATAGCATCTATGTACACATGAGGGTCAAAGCTTCCGGAGAGAGCTGCTCGCTTCCTCCTCTGACTGTGTGCTGGGTCAGTGTATGTATCAGGAGTATCTTCTGCTAGGATATGGAGGGGCATAATGGCCTTTTCAAGGGCACATTCACCGATCCAGATACCCTCTAATTTGGTCCTATGTTTCAACCCACTGTCCCTCCCAGGAACCACAATTCTGGCCCCAGTAACTATCTGTAAAACACACATATATATCCTTACCATCAGGGATGTCACTGTACCAATGGCATTGCCATGAAAGAGTCAAACGGACAAGGTACTATGTCACAGTAATCAAAGGTAAAGGTGGTCACATGTGTACCTGAAGAGTTATACCAAAATGTAATTATGTTATCATTTTTTGTGATGGCCACCTCCTGGGCCTCCCCTCTAGACCAAACAGAAAAAGGATATGCAGCATGGTCGTCATGAAGTGGGCGGGATCTTGTCCTTGGGGGTGGAGCTTTCTTGCAGTGGGAAGCGTGTATTCGGGTATTCTTCCCGGCCAATTCCACTGAGGTGGCTGTGGTCAGCAAAACTTGGAATGGACCATCATATCTGGGTTCAAGAGAATGTTTTCTCACAAATTTCTTTACCAGCCCCCAATCTCCAGGCAGTAGTTGGTGTGTTCCTGTATCTAATTCAGGATCTGGAATGGAAGAAAACACCTGGACATGCATTTGGGTTAATTCTCGTGATAATGCGGTTACATAATTAGTCAACACATCAGATTGCAACTGTAACTGTTGGGGAAAGTGACAGCCAAGCTTGGGGCTGAACCAAACTAAATTTCATAAGGGGATAGGGCATGTTTCCCCCGGGATGTGTGTCTGACACTGAACAGGGCAATGGGCAAACTGTCTGGCCGACTCATGTTAGTCTTTTGAGCCATCTTTAACATCCTGTTTTTCTAGTGTCCCTTTTATCCTTTCTACCTTCCCGCTACTTTGAGGGTGGTAAGGGGTGTGTAGAGCCAACTGAACCCCCAGTGCTGCCCTAATCTTTTGTAAGGGTTGCTGTGAAGGCTGGGCCTGATCACTCTCTATCACCTCTGGGACCTCAAATCTACATACTATCTCACTCAGTAGTTCCTTAGCTGTGGTCCTGGCAGTCATGTCCACCTCCACTAGGGCGTATTCGAATCTGTCACTCCTTTGGCATTTGGGAGTGATCAATTTGTATCCTCTGGAAGGGGTATAGATCTTTTGCCAGGTGCTTCTTCTGTGCCTTTTCTGTACATTCTGGGTTACATTTGTTGCAGATAGTGCCTGATCTGCAGAAGTTGTTGGTCAATGAAGTAACTCATAAGTTCATAAGAGTCTTTGTCAAGTGGGCAGTTCCATTTCCCCATTGCACCATGGCTGGGTGCATACTCCTGGGTAGACAAGGCTTCTTGTTCCACTTGAATAGTCCATCTCTGAGAGTTCCTCCTCTCCGTTTCCAGCTTTCCTTCTCATCCAGACTTGCTGCTTCCTGTAATTATTTCAGATAAACTCTGTCCACTGGGAGAGTCTGTAGGGTAAGCACGGAGTGGTCTTCTTCTACCACCCTGCTGTCCACTTCCCGTGGACCACTGGCTGTCTGTTTGGCAGCTGAATCGGCTAGATTGCCTCGAGCTTCCTTCGAGTTGAGTTTGTTGTGTGCTTTTACTTTTAGTATAGTCACTTGGGTTGGGAGAAGCAGGGCGTCCAAGTCCTTGATGGCTGAGCTGTTTCACAGGTGTTCCTGCAGCCGTCAGGAACCCTCTGTCCTTCCAGATAACACCAAAATCATGGGCAACGCTGAAAGCATATCTTGAGTCCGTATGAATGTTGGCTCTTTTTCCCTCTGCCAATTTACATGCTGTAGTAAGTGCCTTGAGCTCTGCCACCTGTGCAGACATCCCCAGCGGTAAGGTTTCAGTTTGGAGAACCGAGTTTTCAGTGGTGACCTGGATCCTGCAGGGGTATTTCACTCACGGTGGGGAGATGCGTGGTTTCCAGCCGCATTAGTTCGATGCAGTCATGGGGTGACAAGTCAAGACTTGACTCCTCCTCCTTTCCCCCCTCGAGAAGTGGAAGAAGGGTGGTAGGTTTCAGTGTTTGACAACTAATAGAGTAATGCTGTCTAGAAGGTAGGAACACAGGAGTCTCAAGTGTCTGGCAGTGGACAGATGTTTTCGGTTGGATCTTGGTTGAGTATGGGAGCAATGTCATGGGGAGCAAGCAGAACGAGGCAGAGTCCGAGAGCCAAGTTCGAAGTTTTGTCAAACAAGGCTTGTACAGCAAAGACAGCTCACAGACACGATGGGCCTCCTCTTGCTATCGCATCCAGTCGACAGGAATAATATCCTATAGGGCATTGGCAGATGCCGTGTGATTGGGCGAGTACACCTGTAGCATGTCCCAGATGTTCAGATACAAAGGGCTTGAACGTTTTGTCATAGTCTGGGAGCCCTAGCGCCAGAGATGGTGTGCTTGAAGGCCTCAAAGTTGGATATTGCTTCAGGAGACATCTGGAAGGGGTCTGCTTTCAGGGTATCATACAAAGCTTGTATCAGTAGGGAGCCTTCTGGAATCCATGCTCTGCAATAGGAAATTAGTCCAAGGAAGGAATGAAGGGGCTTCTGGCCTTGTGGCAGTGGGATGTCAGAGATTGCTTACACCCTGTCTTCAGTGAGGTGTCTTGTCCCATGGGACAAGACAGTGTCCAAGAACAATTACAGATGTTGAGCACCACTGCAATTTGGGCTTTGAGGCTTTGCATCCCTGTGTGGCAAGATAGCCCAACTGGCTTTCTGAGGTGACTTCAACAGTGGGTAAGTCAGCTACACAGTGGAGAATGTCATCAACATATTGGAGGAGAGTCACTTGCAGGTGATCCTCTTGTTATGTGTCAAGGATGATAGCCATAGCGTTTGCAAACTTTTACAAACTGCGTTTGTGCCCCTTTTGGCATAACTGTCTAGGTACGGTGCTGTCTTTTCGTGGGTGAATGCAAAAGGTACCAGCAGGAGGGGTGAGGGTAGACACTGAAGAGAGCGTTTGCATGGTCCACCCCTGTGAGGTACTTTTCAGTCAGGGACACCCCCGCAACCAGCTTGTTCTCTTTTAGGGGTTCTCTTCTTCTTAGAGAACAGAGGTGTGTTGCATGGAGATGCGCAGGGTGGGCTCCATCTGACACGAGGGCCTTGACATGCTTCAAAATAGCTGCAGATTGAGCTAACTTTAGGGGGGTTATTGTGGTTTCCGGGGCAATGACGTGCCCTCTTTGAACTTGACTGAAACTGGTGGCACCTTTTAAGTGACAGTTGTCTTCCGGTCCTGTGGATCATAGGCACACAGGGATTCTGTCAAGTACTTCCTGCGGTATTGAACTTGGAGTTATTGCTTCATGAAGTGTCATCAGGAGAGGCAGAGAATACAAAGCAGATGAGTCTTCCAAGGATAGGGGAGTATGTAACTTCACCGCCCCCTTCAGGTGTGAAGATGATTGACGCCTGTAGTCTGGACAGCACATCAGCTCCTAGTAGATTCAAGGGACATGTAGAGGACACCACAAATCTGGTAAGCAAATCAGGAAATGTCCCCACTTGGAGAGGCTCAGTGAGTGGACTGGAGTGGGGCACCCCATCCACTCCCACACAGGAAACATCAATAGTGGAAAGGAAAGAATTATCAGGCAGGTCCTCAGCCCTCAACACACTCCTGGCTGCACTCATGTCAATGAGAAAAGTGGTAGGTTTTCCTTGTATAGGTAACGTGACCTTTGCTAGGGGTCCCCCAGTCTCATTTGAGGACACTGTCATAAGGGGTGACACGGGTTTTCTCATTTCCTAGCATGAGTTGGGGCGTGGTGGTGAAGGTTCATGTCCATGTTGCCCTTCGCGGGGATCCCTGTCTTGTCTCGGATGTCTTGGGGCTCTGCGTACTCTTCTGATGTGACCCCGCTTCCCACAGTTGTAACAGATGATCTTTTCCCTGGTATTGGGCAGTGGTGGTGGACGAGTGTAGGCGGGATCTTCGTCTTGTGTTACCATGAGGGGCGTTGTTTTTTTTCCTTTTTGGTTTTCTATCCCTCTGGCCACCAACAGTAAATTGGACATTTTCATTGAACGATATTCAGGGCGGGCCACCATCAGGCTTTTTCTGATATCCTGTCTGAGTCCTGAGACAAAAGCAGATGATAACACGTGTGTGTGTGTGTCTTTTCATAGAGGGAGAAGCCCAGATGTTCAAAGGCCTGTATGAGTCTAGCATGATACTTCTCCACAGACTCCCCGTTATCTTGGGAAATATCTTGGATTGTGGTGGTCTGATCTGCCAATTTCTCCTTTTCCCAGTCGCGGAGTTGTGCACAGAACTCCACGCCTGAGGTGTAAGAAGTGGCACTTGCCAGGCAGGCATCATTGAAGGCTGTCTGCATGACCAGCCAAAGGACATGTCCTGCTTTAATTTGGCATAGGCTGATCAAGTCTCTCCAGGCAGCTGAGTAAGTTTCTTGTATCTGCACTATCCTGCGGTAGAAGAGCATTGGCTGTTTCTCTGGGTCAGGCAGACTTGTCTCTAAGGTTGATGCTTGTGATGGGGTAAAAGCGACATACATCACCAGTGCCCCTTCTGGTAACCGAGACTGGTGTTGGGGCGGGGGGGCTGAGAATGGGCACTGTTTCTCATGGTTGTCAGCATATGTTTGCGATCCTCTCGGAACTGTGAGTCCGGAGCCGGATTAGGGGTTAAATCAGCAGGTGGCCTTGCTGCCTGTTGTTGGTCTTCCCACTCGGACGCTTCTTCATCATTAACATATCCGGCCTGTGAAGGTAGTGCTTCCATATTAGGGAAGACAGGTGTGTGGTAGGAACCATCCTGGTTTAAAACGGGAAGAACTGGTTATATGCCATGGCTGGGCCTATTGGGTGTACCAAGATGGCCGCCGGCAGGAAGTGCACTGGTCTGTGCCTGAAGTGAGGGCTTGGGTGTACCAAGATGGCCGCCTGGGAGTGGTCACAGTGGGTTGTGCTCGGGTTGGGGTGGTGAGAAGGGAGTGGGCGTTAGGCGGATAGCAGGGTTGTCCCTCTCCTCCTTCGTTCCAGTTTTTGTATATGGGGGCGGTACAGCCACATTATCAACTCTGTGATACACATACATAGTACAATTTGCATCTTTCTTGATTTCCTCTTCTATCCAACCCTCTTTGCAATGTCCTTGCCGTCCTGTACCATGCTTCTGCCACATCCAATAAGCCGTTATCACACAGAGCGCCTCTTTGTTCTCTTATCAGCACATGCCATTCCTCTGCTTCTTGCAACATCTTCTCTCCTCTTCTAATATCACATTCTAGCATTCCCTTCTCTCTCTCTCTCTCTCTCTCTCAGCGGACGGCTTAAGAGGAGAATACAGGCAACAAATTGGTTAATACTCCTCTGACTGCTGTCTTATCAAAGAATTCCTAGGGTGGGGGTTCGCATCCCTGCGAGAGATCTGTCTCCTCGCACACTCCTGACTGTTCTATCTCTTTGAGGGTCAAAACTAGCACGTCAGAGGTGGTGTGGAGCAGTGGCTTATGGCCCAACTGATCCTTCAGGTAGCCACTTTCTCTCACCGTCACCCTCTTCGTGTATGGCAAACAGTAATGGACAAATACACACACAGTACAGGACATGACACCTGACACTCTTTGAACTGCAAAGATAGCTCTCGGGAAAAGCTCACCTGAGTCACAAGACTGCCAAATTCCAGCTAGCCTTCTTTCAAACTGCCCTAATTCACAGCTTGAGATTAACCCTCAGAGGTCCTACACAGCCAACCTCGAGTAACCTATAGTCTATAAATGCCTGCAGAATTCCACCCCACCACTAGAGGTAGAATCTAGGGGTGAGGATGGACACACGCCTGCAGCTGCACTTTCAGTCTGCTAAATCTTCAGTCCTTCAGAATGACAGACACTGAACAGATAATAGTCAGCAGAAAACCATTAGCAGGTTCGTTAAAACAGCTTCAGGCGAGAAATAAGTTACCTGCCTCTTTGAACAATCGAAAGGAGCCAACAAGACAAAATCAATGGGCCCAACCAGAGAAGTCGTACAAATGGTAAGGATAAATATGCTTACCGTACTGTTAGGGCTGCACGCTTAACCCCCTTCTCTGATCTGGCCAGCCGTTCAGTCCTGGAATGCGGTCTCCCTTCGATTGAAGCCTGAAAGCCCCCACGCTCTGCGTCAGTTGAAATGGATAAGAACTACAAATTAGTTCTTGGTTATCTGCTGCTATTTCTAATTATATAGTATAAATGTGCATGCACATTAGAAGTAAACACTCTCTGAGATACGTTCAGCTCAGGCTACTTCTAAATTCTGATTTATTGGTGGGCGGTGTTGATATTTTATACAGAAAGATACGTCATTACTATGTCAGTCTAATTGGTACATTTCATTGGTTACAATACAAGAGAAATGGAGAAACTTGATGCTTGAAGTTTGGTTGAAGCTGGTTCCCTTATCTCAAATGAATTCTTCTAACGCGTGGGATGTAGGGTATAGACGCCATCTTAACTCCGAACGGAGAAGTCAATCTGTATGCTACATAATAAGTAAGGAGCATGGGAACATGTATATACATAAGCAAATAGACATTTTCTGATTATCATTATGTACATTGGATTCCTTAACCAGTTGCCGACCGCTGCACGCCGATGTACGTCGGCAGAATGGCACGGGCAGGCATAAGGGCTTACATGTACGTCCCTTGCCTCCCGCGGGTCGGGGGCCCTATCGGGCCCCCGCCCGGTGCCTGCGGCGGTCAGTTTTCGTCCGGGAGCGATCCGGGACGAGGGGGCGGCCATTCATTCATGGCCACCCCCTCGCGATCGCTCCCGACGAATAGAAATCCCCCGTGACATCACTTCCTCTCCTGTAATGTAAACACAGGAGAGGAAGTGATGTATTCTCTCCTCCGTGTCGGTATTTTTCGTTCCGACACGGAGGAGAGCGGATCGGTGAGTTGCACCAACACTCTACACACACAGTAGAACATGCCAGGCACACTCACACCCCCCCCGATCACCCCCCCAATTACCCCTGCCCCCCAGTCACAGTGACACCAATGTCATTTTTTTTTTTTTTTGCATTGGTGTCATTTGTGACTGTAATAACTGTTAGGGCAGTTAGAGTTAGCCCCCTTTAGTTCTAATGTACCCCCCTAACCCCCCCAATAAAGGTTTAACCCCGTGATCACCCCCCGTCGCCAGTGTCACTAAGGCTGGGTTCACATTGCAGCGGTTTATGAGAACGAATGTGATTCGCACCGCACTGCAGTGCAAATCACATCCGATCTCTGTGCGATTCGAGTTCAGCCATTCGCCGCACCCGCCACACCCGCCGCACCCGCCGCAAATTCGCACGGGACCCTTTTTTTGGCCCGCAGCAGAATCGGATCGCATGGGTGTTCACACCATGCGATCCGAGTTTGCAGATCGCACTGCGATATGCGAACTGATCTGGGGGTGTCAGTAACATTTCACTGACACTCCCAGCAGTTCGCATAGGGCAGTGTGAACTGCCGCCGGGAGGCATGCGATGCGGGAACCCGCAGCGCATTCGTGGCGTTCCCGCATCGCTCCAGTGTGAACCCAGCCTAATAAGCGATCGTTTTTCTGATCGCTGTATTAGTGTCACAGGTGACGCTAGTTAGGCAGGTAGGTATTTAGGTTCGCCGCAGCTTTTTATAGCGCCAGGGACCCCCATATACTACCGCATAAAGCCCCCTGATTGCCCCCTAGTTAACCCTTTCACCAGTGATCACCATATAACTGTTACAGGTGACGCTGGTTGGTTAGTTATTTTTTTATAGTTTCAGGGCACCCGCCATTTATTACCTAGTCTCACTAGTGTACCCCTAAATTTAGGGGTGTCTACTTTCCAAAATGGGGTCATTTGGGGGGGGTTTGTGCCATCTTGGCATTTTATGGCCTTCAAAACTGTAACGCCCTTAGAAAGCCTGAAGGCGGTGCTTGGTTTTCGGGGCCCCGTACGCGGCTAGGCTCCCAAAAAGTCCCACATATGTGGTATCCCCGTACTCAGGAGAAGCAGCAGAATTTATTTTGGGGTGTCATTTCACATATGCCCATGGCATGCATGAGCAATATATCATTTAGTGACAACTTTGTAAAAAAAAAAAAAAAAAAAGTTTGTAATTTTCCCGCAACTTGTGGCAAAATATAAAATATTCCATGGACTCAACATGCCTCTCAGCAAATAGCTTGGGGTGTCTACTTTCTAAAATGGGGTCATTTGTGGGGGTTTTGTGCCATCTTGGCATTTTATGGCCTTCAAAACTGTAATAGGTAGTGAGAAGTGAACTCAAAAATTTACGCCCTTAGAAAGCCTGAAGGTGGTGCTTGGTTTTCGGGGCCCCGTACGCGGCTAGGCTCCCAAAAAGTCCCACATATGTGGTATCCCCGTACTCAGGAGAAGCAGCAGAATTTATTTTGGGGTGTCATTTCACATACGCCCATAGCATGTGTGAGCAATATATCATTTAGTGACAACTTTGTGTAAAAAAAAAAAAAAATTTTTTTTTTTGTCATTATTCAATCGCTTGAGGCAAAAAAATAAAATATTCAATGGGCTCAACATGCCTCTTATCAATTTCCTTAGGGGGTCTACTTTCCAAAATTGGGTCATTTGGGGGGGTTTTGTACTGCTCTGCCATTTTAGCACCTCAAGAAATGAGATAGGCAGTCGTAAACTAAAAGCTGCGTAAATTCCAGAAAACGTACCTTAGTTTGTAGATGTGACAACTTTTGCGCAAACCAATAAATATACAATTATTGACTTTTTTTTTTACCAAAGACATGTGGCTGAATACATTTTGGTCTAAATGTATGACTAAAATTGAGTTTATTGGATTTTTCTAATAACAAAAAGTAGAAAATATCATTTTTTTTCAAAATTTGCGGTCTTTTTACGTTTATATCGCAAAAAATAAAAATCGCAGAGGCAATCAAATACCATCAAAAGAAAGCTCTATTTGTGGGAAGAAAAGGATGCAAATTTTGTTTGGGTACAACATTGCATGACCGCGCAATTACTAGTTAAAGCAGCGCAGTGCCAAAGTGTAAAAAGACCTCTGGTCATTTACCAGCAAAATGGTCCGGTCTGAAAGTGGTTAACACAATGAGATCAACAGGGCAAAAGCACAGGAGTTCTGGATGAACCGTCACATGAGCCACACAGCCTTTATCCTTGATGCAAAGCCTCCAGACAAGGAACGAGGATATCGTGTATCATATAAAAAAATCAGAAAGGTACTTGCATAGCGTAAAACCTCTTATTTTAATGGAAATAAAAAAGTAAACAGTATTGCACTCACATGTACACAGAAGAATACGATCGTGTAATACAGAAAAACGAGCCGGCCGGCTCTCGTGTGCCGCCCGCACTTCCTAGTTGGGCGTAGAACGCGGTGATGTCAGCACGCCGTACCTCCTTACGCGCGTTTCCCGTGAACACGTCCGTTCGTGACGAAACGCGCGTAGGGAGGTACGGCGTGCTGACGTCACCGCGTTCTACGCCCAACTAGGAAGTGCGGGCGGCACACGAGAGCCGGCCGGCTCGTTTGGGGCTCGCTTGGGGTTGTGCCAAACTCATTAGGAACCCCCCCCCCAACTGCTAGCCCAGCTGATAGCAATCCTCTATCTGTTGACTTTACCAAACTCAATACACACTATACCTACCTTTTTTATGCTCACATTTATGGATGAATTCACCTAAGCATGTAGTGTAAGGGCCTGCCTCAATACTTTAAACTTTTTTTTTTTTGCTTTTAACCTATTAATTATCTGGATATGTAATATGAGAATGTCAAAAAGTGCTTACCTTTTGTCTAATTTTTATTCTGACACTTCTTACCTGTCCGGTGGGCTGCCAATAGTGTAACTAAGGAGGGGCTTCCCAAAGTATCACACATTATTTAGCCATTCAGCTCTCAATCAAGTGGAGAGGGTTACCTGTCCTAAACACCCCCCCCCCTCATTTTTTAGCAAGGGCCCATCAGATGGGGGGGGATGGGGGGTTGATGACTCTCATAAGGGGACATTAGACTTTAGGCTTTAAATACTCAGTTCCCAAAATGTTTAACTAATTTTGTCACAAAATGTTTGTGTGTAATTGTAATTTGCTTGGAATGTTGATTGGTCAAATTAATCATTTTTGTTCTTGTTTCAATCCACAGTGTTCTTCAACGCCACAGGAATGGCAGACTGTGGCCTCCTACTTTGCCAGTCGTTGGGACTTTCCCAATTGTGGAGGAGCAATAGATGGGAAGCACGTCCGCATCGTCCCACCAACCAACTCGGGGTCATACTATTTTAACTATAAGGGGTTTCATAGTATCGTGATGTTGGCGGTGGTGTCTGCGACATATGAGTTTTTGTATGTGGTCGCGGGGCAAAATGGACGGATGTCGGATGGTGGAGTGTTCTCACAGATGGAGTTCTACTGGCGTTTCCAGAGTGGCAGTCTGGGCTTGCCACCCCCAGAGGAGAATCAGGAAGGACTCCCGTTCGTCTTCGTCGCGGATGAGGCGTTTGCCCTGGGGAACCATCTGATGCGTCCTTTCCCCATGAGGACCCTCACCCCAGAGCAGAGGATTTTTAATTTCCGCCTGTCCAGAGCCCAAAGAGTGGTGGAGAACACTTTTGGTATGCTGGCCAGCCGGTTCCGCCTTTTTCTTACGCATATTCACATGGCAGAATACAAACTGAATCACATAGTGCTGGCGTGCTGTGTTCTTCACAATTATTTGAAAAAAGTTTCTGCGAACTATGCGGTCTCAGTTGGCCAACAAGAAGCAGACTTGATGGACAATGCAGATAACCTCACGGGCCTTCAACATGCTCATCCTGGCTTGCCCCCCCAAAGCGCCCGTGAGGTTAGAACACAATACATGGACTACTTTGTGGGTAGGGGGGCCATTGATATGCCAGACAATGTCTGAGCGGCATTTTAAAAATAAATTTTTATCTGAAACTCCTTCATTTACTGCTTGGCTTGGTTTTATGTGTCTCGTAGGTATAATTAGGTTTGATCAAGTTGTGCCTTTTTCACCAACAGTGCAAACCCAAGTTCAGAGCGAGATGAGGGGACAGTCTCTTCTTCAGATAATGTTATTATGTTGTGGGCCTGCTACACACACACCTTCTTTTTTGGTAACTAATAGGGATGAGCCGAACACCCCCCTGTTCGGTTCGCACCAGAACCTGCGAACAGACCTAAACTTCGTGTGAACTTTAGAACCCTATTAAAGTCTATGGGACTCGAACGTTCACAATCTAAAGTGCTCATTTTAAAGGGTAATATGAAAGTTACTGTCCTAAAAAGTGTTTGGGGACCTGGGTCCTGCCCCAGGGGACATGGATCAATGCAAAAAAAAGTTTTCAAAAACGGCCGTTTTTTCAGGAGCAGTGATTTTAATAATGATTAAAGTGAAACAATAAAAGTGTAATATTCCTTTAAATTTCGTAGCTGGGGGGTATCTATAGTATGCCTGTGAAGGGGCGCATCTTTCTGGTGCTTAGAACTGTCGCTGCACAAAGTGTCATTTGTGCAGGAAAAAAAGTCTTTTAAAATCACTTGCGGCTAAATTGTCAGCTCCCGTAACGCAACGCAGGTTTCCGTTACATCAGAGGGGGCGGGGTCACCCACACGTCACTGGGGAACCCCTGGCTTCCCTCTCCTGCGTCAGAGGGGCGGGGTCAGGTGACGGGTGGCCCCGCCCTCCCAATATAAGAAATGTCAGCGCTCGGCTCTCTGCAGTGTCTCCGCAGTGGAGACAGAAGAAGGAGGTATGGACAGCGCTGGACTGAGAGATTCCCCCGTCGCTGGATATGATCATCCATCGCTGGACCCCGGAGACCCATCGCTGGATAGCAAGAGTGGATTAGCACCGCTGGAATTTTTTTTTTTTTTTTTTTTTTTTTAATAAAGGAATTTTTCAAAAGTGTGTTTGTCTTATTTAACCATTTTGACACTTTCTTTGTGAAATGGTAGGGGTACTTTTGTACCCCCTTACCATTTCAAACAGGGGGGGGGCCGGGATCTGGGGGTCCCCTTGTTAAAGGGGGCTTCCAGATTCTGATAAGCCCCCCGCCCGCAGACCCTCACAACCAACGGCCAGGGTTGTGAGGATGAGGCCCTTGTCCTTATCAACATGGGGACAAGGTGCTTTGAGGGGTCACAGACCCCCAAAGCATCCTCCCAATGTTGAGGGTATGTGGCCTGGTACGGTTCAGGAGGGAGGGGGGGGGCGCTCTCTCGTCCCCCCCTCTTTTCCTGCGGCCTGCCAGGTTGCGTGCTCGGATAAAGGGTCTGGTATGGATATTTAGGGGGACCCCCACGTCAATTTTTTTTTTAAATTTGACACGGGGTTCCCCTTAATATCCATGTCAGACCTGAAGGGCCTTTTGATTGAATTTAGGGGAACCCCCACGCTTTTTTTTTTTTTTTTTTTTTTTTAATCAATGAATGAATGAATTGTCGGCTAATACAGAGAACACTCATTGAGTGTTCTCTGTATTACGGAGACCCGACAATTTAGCCGCAAGTGATTTTAAAAGACTTTTTTTCCTGCACAAATGACACTTTGTGCAGCGACAGTTCTAAGCACCAGAAACATGCGCCCCTTCACAGGCATACTATAGATACCCCCCAGCTACGAAATTTAAAGGAATATTACACTTTTATTGTTTCACTTTAATCATTATTAAAATCACTGCTCCTGAAAAAACGGCCGTTTTTAAAACTTTTTTTTGCATTGATCCATGTCCCCTGGGGCAGGACCCAGGTCCCCAAACACTTTTTAGGACAGTAACCTGCATATTACCCTTTAAAATTAGCACTTTAGATTTCTCCCATAGACTTGTATAGGGTGTTCCGGCTTTTCGAATTTGCTGCGAACAGTCCAAATTGTTCACTGTTCGCTGAACAGGCGAACAGGCAATGTTCGAGTAGAACATGAGTTCGACTCGAACTCGAAGCTCATCCCTAGTAACTAATGTATGTAGTGCATTACTGACCCAAATCGTGCTCATTTTTAGCACCATGGCAGGAAAATGGCATGATTGTCAAAATTTACACATCACTGTCAGTGTTTTTTTAGTAAAGGCACATCCACTATGCACTACAAGTGCACTGCAAAAGTACACCTGAAACTGCCCTGGGAGTGCAAAGTGGAGTTGCCTTTATTAAATCACACTCCTTCTCAGCACAAACTTAAATTGTACTACAAATACATTTTTGGTGCCATGAAAAAAAAAGCCACATTGTTGCTAATTGAACTGTTTAATCCAACCACATTCACATGTGCGTTTTGAAAAGGTTTGTACAACCAATCAAGAAATTGTGTGTTTCCAAAACGTAGTTTATTCAAAATTTGGTTTAATTGTTGTTTTTCTGTAAACAGGCATGTATCTAACTGTAAAATACAGAACACAGGAACTTACAAAGTTCCACTTTGAAACGTGAAGACAATATCAGACATGAGTATGTACAAACTGGTCTGATCTTGCCTTCATCACATGGGGTGTCACCCCAGAAAAATCCAAATTTGGAAGATGCACACAGTGTGTCAACATGAGCTAACTCCCATCATGGGGGATCAATGTACATGCTTTGGGGTTGCAACCACTTCATCTCAGACACTAAACACAAAACACATACATTGATCCCCCATGATGGGATATAATGCATGTTTACACACTCTGTGCATCTTCCAAATGTCGAATTTGGAGAAATACAACATTTTGTTAGTACAATTCCAAAAATAAGACCCTATCTAGTTTGGGGTGTTTCACACTCTCCCCAAAACATCAATGATGTTTTTCAAATTTAAATTAACATCATTGATGTTTTGCAGGATATTTTCCCAATCCCCATTGCACCCCATTATCTCCCCAATCTGGGCACTTTCACTGGTAAAACAGAAATCTTCTTCCACATCACCTACAAAAAAAAAAAAGTACCAGTTACTTACCGGTAACTGTCTTTCTGGGAAATCTTCCAGGACGGCACACCTGAGAGATGAGAGGCTCCTCCCTACAGGAAACACAATCAATCGACAGCTGTTTTAAGTCCCCACCCTTCCCCTTGATCCTCAGTTTGTAGAGAAGTAACTCCTGAACCAGGTTCACAAGGGAAATCATTCCTCATAGGTACTCACCTTCTAGTGTTCTAGAATTTTCCCTCCTCCAACGGGCGGGAAGTAGGCCTGCCGTCCTGGAAGATTTCCCAGAAAGACAGTTACCGGTAAGTAACTGGTACTTTTCTCAAGTCATCTTCCAGGACGGCACACCTGAGAGGATAAACAAGTAACTCAGGCCTACCTTAGGGTGGGGCCACTGCAAAACCCTCTTGGCGAACCTTGGCTCTGCAGTGAGCTTTACCTCCACTCCATACGCTCATATGCTTGATGAAGGCATGTTAGCTGGATCATGCGGCTGATTTGCAGGTCTGCTCCACAGATGTTCCTGCCTTTTCCGCTTCAGATGCAGTATCTAGGTGAAATGGGCTCTTAAAAATGGAATCAGAAAACATGTTAAACTTGTAGGTTAGCAATGTTGCCTATCTCACACATCTAACAACCATGGCCTATTATGCCTGTAGGTGCTACTTAGAACCACTAAAAAGATAAATAAGAGACCTGTGTAAGACAAGGACACTACATTAATCAATAAGAGGGCCTGTCTTAACACTATCCTGTTGAGGGAAATAAAACTGCTTCCTTTTCATCTTTATGTCAGCAAAAGACTAAAGGGAAGCCTACTTAAGGGAAATAGATTAGCAGAAGCTTGAACCCTGGGTTTAAGGCACGCCCAATCTATGTCCTTACTTACGCCTGAGAGCCTTCTTCAGGAGATTAAAGTCCCTAGCAGGAGTAGACTACCCATATTGCTATGTCTAGTTTTGCTAAAAGGGCAAAATGAAGGCCATGCACCGAGCCGAAACCTATTCGATCGGGTATACATCTTTATACTTCATCCTCAGGCCCTAATACTCCTCTGAACAGAACTCTCCAAGTTCTTACTAAACAGGGCGATTCATTATCCCCTTCCTCCAGTGTCCCATAACCCTACAGGGCTTCAACCCTAGGAAATGGTTCTGGCATCCCTGAATGCAAGTGGTCAAGGTTTTCTGACATGTGGCAGCTGCAGCCCGAACTCCTGGCCCCTCCATGGAAAAGAAGGCTGAAATACAAAAAGGTGATACATGCATTAATAATATCACAAATAAAATGATCATAGATTGTGGGCACGGCACAATAGATTTAGACAGAAAGGACACAAGCATAGACAACAATGTTGTGTGCCTGAGTGTGACTAGCTAAACCAATATATCAAATATGGGAAGAGACCCAAATCTGAACCTCAACGTAGACAAACAGTCCTCATAGTCTGGTTTTCTGATGTGCTGCCAAGACGTAAAAACATTAAGACTCAAGCAAACCCTAAATGCTGCGTATTTCTTTAGTGCAGCTAGCTAGGTCATAACTGATATATAAATACGGAAAGGACAGGAACCCCCTTTACTGTTGTGCTTTACCTATGTACAGCAAAACAAGGCTATAAAGACAGAAAGACCCAAACTTCTATGTTGTGTATTTCTGACAAACCACCACAGTTATAAGATTAATATGAACACCAACTCCCGTGTTGTGCATCTTTGCTATGCCACAGGGAAAAATATGGAACACAAGACAATCCTTTCTGTCATGCACTTCTGTAGTGTAGTTCAGATAGAACCAACACTGAGAAAGGACACAAGCAACCTGCAGCATTGTGTTTTTCTGAAACAGAAAGCACCAACAAGCTTCAATCTTGAGTATTTCTGCTGTGCAACAACATAAAAGCAGACACTGAGGAAAAAGACAGACAGCCTTTACAGCTGCAATCTTTCTGGTCTGCTGCAAAATAAAACAATAACGCCATGATGAGTATTCCTGCTGTGTAGCAAAACCTCAATCAGAAGGGACAGATAAGTTTAGGGTTCCCACACCCGTGCGACCCAACCTGCGACTTGGGACTGCAAGACGCATGAGAAGTCATATACTATGGCTTCCAATGGGTACCATTTGTGTCTGTGCGACACCAGCAGTCCCTGATTCCTGGATCCACAGACCTCAAGATTACACAGGTCGCAGGGAAAAAAAAACAAATAGCAATTTTCAGGTCGAACAAGTAAGGGGTCCCCAATGCTGTGACTCCCTGGAGGATTGCAGCCAACAAACCCCTGCTGTGTATCCCTAAGATGCAGAAAGGTAGATCCATGAGAAACACTGCTTAGCCTGATATACAAACGATAAGGCAGTAAATATAGGACATACAGGACACAAACATTCAATCTTTGTGTATGTCTGATGTGTAGTAATATACCAATACTGAGCAGAGAGGCCACCATCCTCAATGTGTCTCTCAGCTGAGCAGCAAAAACAAAATCAGAAAAAGACAAGCAACCTTCACTGCTGTGTCCTTTCTGATATGCAGCCAATAAGGCAGTATATGCAAGACATAAAAGGACAGACAACCTTCAATCTTGTATATGTCTGATGTGCAACAATATAACAATTCTGAATAGAGATAGCACATCCATATTGAAGTGATTTGGCCTTGCGACTCAACATGTCAAATCGCATGGCTAAAATCAGCACAACACCACTTTGTGGTGCTACATGGATTACCAAAGGCAGTATATGTACTACACCTGGCAGGGGTTCAATTTGTATTTCTGCTATGTAGCCCAACAAATTCGAACCATCAATTTTCACTGCTGCCTTTCTGAAAAGGCAGTAATACAGGACACAAAACCTCACAGACCTTAATGCTGTATAAATTGATGTGCAACAATAAAACACTATGAATAGAGATAGCACATCCATATTGAAATGATTTGTCATGCGACTCAACATGTCAAATCGCATGTTTAAACTCGGCAGCCATTGCTGTTAATAGCACTGTCTGAATCAGCACAGCGCCACGCAAATCAGGACCATCAGACTTCACTGCTGCCTTTCTGATAAGTAACCAACAAGGCAGTAAAACAGGACACAAAGCCCCAAAGACAGACCTCAATCTTGTGTATGTCTGATGTGCAGCAATATAACCATTATGAGCAGAGATGTCACCAGACACAATGATGTGCATTTCTGCTGTGCAACACAAAACCAGAAAGTACAGACCACCTTCACTGTTGTATTTTTCTGATCTGTAGCCAAACAAAGCAGTACCTTTAGTATATAAAGGACAGCAAACAAGCTTCAGTGCAGTGCATTTCTGATGTACAGCAATATAGCCCTTATAAGCAGAGATGTCACAAATCTCAATGTGTATTTCTGCTGTGCCACAAAAACATCCCAGCAAGGACAAACCTTCACTACTGAGGTCTACTGGTGTGCAGCCAATGAGGAGTCATGGTCTATCCCTTTATGAAATAACCAACAGGCAATTTATTTCATAGGCATAGCCTGGGCTGTAGATACTAAGCCTTCACCACCAGAGAAGGAACAGATCCTAAAATGGTTGGACACCCTACTATTAGTAGTAGTTGTTGTTGTCCTACCTTACCTCCATAGACTGAGCAAACGCTAGCCAGCACATATCCAGGTGGTGCTGATTAGCAACTAAAGTCTCAATGAGCCCAGCCCTAGAGACCAATTTAAGACCTCTCTAGAAGAGGTGGTTACCAGTTTAGCCTGGGAGGTAAATAGCTATTTGCAGGCTTCAAACAATTAATTATGTAGCTCTTGCATAGGTTTGCACAGAAAATCCTCAATTAAAAGGATGTAGGGAGCGATCTATGGTGAATCGCCTTTAGATCTGCCACTGCGTGGATTGTAGCCCAAACCAATAAAAAAAGTTTCTTCTTACATCCTACACTATAATATAAACACAGTGTAAAGGTGGAGTGGGAGGTTGGAGCTTATGAAAGTTAACTATAGCAGGCAACCCCCAAAAGGAGGATCTGTGACAAGGGAACCCCTACTGTGCCACACAGTAGCTTGGTCTCTGCCCATCCTTGAATGTTAGGTCAGCTTTTAAACATTGTGAAGCAACTTCAGATTCCTAGCAGCTGGGCTAATAGGGCCGGTAACCTAGTGCACCTGCTGACCAGGGGAGCTTCTGAATCCACCAACCACTGCCCAATTAATAACCTGTTCAGTGGTATACCTGGCCTGTAAGTAACTTTGTATCTACCAGGTCCCCTCTGTACGCTATATTCATCCCTACTAAATGTACCACAACTGGGCATGTAGGGAGAGGCTGGCAACCTACTGCTGCAATAACCACAGTGTCTCTGCTGTAAGAGGGAGCTGTGGCTGGTGGTTTTAGCAGTGGCGTCTGCGCTATTTGTATCCCGACCCCAGGTTCTGCACTGCACCAGTCAGTATATACACGGGGAAGGGGGAGCAATGGCCTACCTACCTCTTTCTCATCTGAGGTGGTTTAGGCACACTCATTCCTCTGCACCACCTGTCCACCATACAGCTTCTCTGATGTAAGAGGGAGCTGCGGCTGGTGTTTTTAGCAGAAGCTTAAGGGCTATTTGAATCCAGACCCCAGGTGAGATCTCAAATGCCCAGGAACCCTCTGGCTGGAATTGGGGATTTTGCAGCTAAATTCCCACGGCAAAAGGAAAGTAAAGTACTCACCGTTGTCTTCCTCTTTTTGCCACAACCAGCGGGCTTGCTTTTCCATCCTTATGGTCCACACGCAAGGAGGATAGCCGCCAAAGTGCTCCCCCCCCCAACTGCTGTCCCCATAGGGAGGTGCCAGGTTAGGCTGTGTCCTGCACTGTACCAGTCAGTCTATATACATGGGGGGGGGGGGGCAATGCCTTCCATTCCTCATTCCCATCTTCATATCTGAGGTGGTTAAGGCAGACATCCACCGTAGTAAACTGGTGCCTCCTCGCTCTAGAGAAAGGAGGATGTGGGCGCTTGCTCCTACTGACTCTCAGCCTTCCCTCCTGGGTAAGAACGCCGCTGCCATTTTCCCAAAGTTTGAAAATGACGCGGGTGCTTGTTGCCACGCCCTCTCCGGCAGCCCACGCGAGCTACCGGGGACCCAGGAGTCGGGGACAAGCCCCCTGGAAAGAACCGATGGCCAGCACCCCCGTCTGAACAGCCACCTGTACAGGTAAGGAGGGGGAGACAGGATAATGGCCCCTGAAGTTCTGGGTACACCACTGTACCCAGGGTCCTTCAGCTCTCAGGGGGGCTCTTCCAATTTCTGCTGCCCGCCCTGAGGAAAAGATAGGGGAACCCCCCAGGAAGGACAAGAATATCCTACCAGACCCAGAGGCTTCCCAGGCTTGTGGTCCGGCTCCCAGGGGGAGACCACCAGCCCCAGGCTTCGGGTCATTTGGAAAAAAACAAACAGTTTCGCTGTGTAGGGAGAAACACAATCAAAAACTGAGGATCAAGGGGAAGGGTGGGGACTTAAAACAGCTGTCGATTGATTGTGTTTCCTGTAGGGAGGAGCCTCTCATCTCTCAGGTGTGCCGTCCTGGAAGATGACTTGAGAAAAAAAACATGTAATATAAATATGGTGACATACATTGATGAGCTTACCGGAAGCTGTGTTCTCCGACACTCACCTTTTGTGGTGACAATTTGCCCAACCTGCACGATCTCTCCTTCCTCCTCCTCCTCCTCCTGCTCCTCTGTTTGTGCTTTTGGAAGTTGTCCTTCTTTGTGAGGGGTGGGGTCCCTGGTGTCCTCATACTTGCTGAGTCTTCTCTCCCCTATGATATGTAGAAAAAATAAAGAATGAACACACAGGCCGCGTACACACGGGCGGACTGTTCGCCCAACTAAGTTTGTCAAACAATCCGACAAACAGTCCGCTCAAAATTTGCATGAACGGACTTGACCACACACGATGAACGAACAGTCCGCTGAAAGCGTGCGCGATGACGTGAACGGCACGTACGACGGGACGAGAAATACGACGTCCAATACACTGCAATGCAACCTTCGCCGTGTAAATCCTTTCTGAGCATGCGCGAAACTTAGTTTGTCGAACAAGCCTACACACGAGCGGACTGTCCGCTGAAACTTGGTTTGTGGCTTGGCTGTCTTACGGAAATTCCGAAAAACTTTGTTCGTCAGACTGTCCGCTGAAACTGTCCGCTGAAGCCCACACATGAGCGGACTGTCCGCTGAAACACTGTTCAGCGGACAAAGTTGGGCGAACAGTCCGCCCGTGTGTACGCGGCCACAGAGTGAAGAATTAACAATATGAAACATTGTTTGGAAGTGTTGTTCAATTGTTTATTTTGGCCGAGCTTCAAGGTCATAACATTATTGGGGACACTGTGTTCAGCTAGAATACTTACCGGAAGAACGATGTTTCCTACGAACGAATGAAACTATGAACTTGAAAGTGGCCATTTTAAAATGCACAACATGAAATCAAAGCACATGGAGCAGTATGCAAGCAATAATAATCATATGAACACACGACAACTACTTACTTTTGGCAAGAACACGCTTGATCCTTATGTACTGCTCGTGCTCCCTCAGTTTCAGGTCTGACCAGCGTTTTCTCTGTTGATCCTTGGATCGTCGTACCCAGTGGTGGCTGGTGATAAAAAATGTTGGGGGGGCGCAAACCCCTCCAGGTCCCTATCTACCCATCCTCTGCTGTCATGGCTCCTAATACCCGAACACATACACAGAGCGCACAGTACATACAGAGCACACAATGCATACAGAGAACACACAGTACATACACAACAGATACAATACACACAGTACATACACAACACATACAATACACACGGTATATTCACAGAACACACAGTACATACAGAACATACAATACACACACAGTACATACAATACATACACAGAACACACACAGGACGCACAGTACACACAATACATACACGAAACACACAGTACATACAATACACACACACAGAACACACAGTACATACAGAACATACAGTACATACAATACATACACAGAACACACACAGGACGCACAGTACACACAATACATACACAGAATACACAGCACATACAATACATATGATACACACACACAGAACACACAGTACATACAATACACACACAGTACATACACAGAACACACATAGTACATTACACACACACACACACACCACACAGTACATACAATACATACACAGAACACACACAGGACGCACACAATACATACACAGAACACACACTACATACGATACACACACACAGAACATACAACACACACACAGTACATACAATACACACACAGTACATAATATACACACAGTACATACACAGAACACACACAGTACATACACAGAACACACACAGTACATACAATACACACACACACACACAGAACACCCAGTACATACAATACACACACATACACAGAACACACTTCTTCCCAGCCTGAATGTCCGTTTTGAGTTTTCCACATTTTAAAACAACCTGTTGCTGTGAAGCTTCCCCATCTTATCACAGAGTCCCACAAAGTAGCTGGCAGCTGCCATGCCATGAGTTACTGTATCCGGAGCAGTCTACCTGAAGGGGGGTGAAGAGCAGAGTGACATACAGAGTTCTGATGATATCAGCCGATTTGTGAGCAAAATTCAGTGGAGTAAATGCAGGAGGGTTATAATCACACTTGCATTCAATTTTTTGGAATGTGTAGTGAAAAGGGGGGGAGGGGGATCTAATCTGGCTTCACCAACAGCTGAATAGATGAAAAGTAAAAGCAATCCTCGGGTGACATAAAAATGTGATCTTTCCACACAAGCAGGCTTACAGGCAAAACACCCACTTGCCTTTGCATGGACAGGAATCTCCACAATAAAATTCTCCTGGTGGGAGTGAGGACGGCTTCGTAAAGAAGTATAAGAATTGAAGGCATAATTAGCAGGGTCAGACAAGAATGCAAGGGCAGTAAACTAAGGCACTACAATTACACATCAGCTAGGCAGCTGAGCTGGCAAATGTTCCTCAGTACACAGTACTAACAAAATGCTTCAGGGCTGCAAGGCACTTACCTTGCTTCCAGCTCTGCTCGGGCCATGCACAGAATGGAGCTGTGAGGTCACTTCCGGTTTTCGTAAAACCCGGAAGTAACCTCTAAATGAAACAACAATGCTCCCGCCCATAGTAATTCTATGGGCGGAAGCGAATTGGCACTTTCATTTGCGCCACAAGGCGGGTTAAAATCCCGCAAATGAAGCTCCACGTCTGCAATCTCATGATTGCATTGACGTGGTGTTTCCCATAGTGCCCTGCGCCCGGCGCCCGGACACAGTGCACTTAAGGACCTTTTTTCAATTTTTTTTTTTTTAAAGGGCCAGTTTTAAAAAAAAAAATTTTTTTTTCATTTTTTTTTTCTTTTTTTTTCTTTGATGACTGGGGGGGGGGGGCGGCGCCCCCTATGGACGGGCCGCCACTGGTCGTACCCCAAAATTAGGCAGAAGACACTTCACAACTTTATTCATGATCTTGGCCTTTCTGATATTTGGGTTTGGGTAAGGTCCATACTTCCCATCATAGTCGGTCCTGTTCAATATGTCGCCCATCTCCAACATCTCTCCAAAAGACATATTTGCAGCCTTAAATCTTGTCTTCCTGGATCGGGACGTTTCAGGCTCCGGCCTTTCCTCACCCTCCTCCTCGTTAGTGTAGTTATTAGTGCGCACCTGTGTTCTCTCCGTCATGTGCTCTCCCCACTGCGCCGGAAGTGAAGGGGCGGGGAATAGTCTGGAAAGAAAGTCAGGGGCGGGCGGAGTTGCACGCATGCGCAGGGGCGGACTGACCAATCGGTCACTCGGTCGCGGACCGAGGGCCCCGAGGTGGGGGGGCCCGGCTCAGTCTGCCCCTTGAGGTGCCCGCATCTTAAAATGCAGAATTGGAGAGAGACTAAGACTATACCCCCGAGGAACCAGTGCACACATCCTTGCTGGCACTGGCAGTTGCTCATGCAGAGCTATAGGAGAGGAGAGGAGCGAGCTGGCCGGGAATGGGATAGATGAACTTAGTGCAATCAATCATGGAGCCCTGTCACATCAGCCGTGCGGGGATCATTGCAGAGACAGGCGCTTTGGCCACCTCTCCCCCCGAGGAATTCAGCAGAGGGGGCGGGGCCACACACATCACTGCCCCACGGGAGATATGGAGCTGGAGCCTGCAGAGTGCACACAGAGGACAGAGCCCACAGGCACACAGAGTTAACTCCTCGTGGAATTGGCCACCCACACTGACCTGCCTTGTGCACAGCAGCAGGTCAGTGTGATAATGACAGCACAGCAGTTACAGTTAGTGCAGTATGAATGTGTGTTCTTTTTCCTTTCCTCTTGCCATGTGCCCTTATTACCAGGTGCTATTCACTAGTGCACACTGATATCTGTTACACTGAATGCCACTCAGTGTATAGATATCAGTGTTATATATAGGGAATAGCACTTAGCCTTGGTTCACATTGGAGCAATTTGGCATGCGATTTAACATGTGAAATTGCATGGCAAATTGCCGGCAATGGCACTACCTGAATCAGTATGATGCTGCATTTGCAGCGTCACACTGATTCCCAAAAGTAGTTTCTGTACTACTTTTGGCGACTTCTGGGTGCGATTTCCATAGACATCTGTGCAGCAACCCGCACAGATGTCTTTGAAATCGCTGCCAAACTCATACTGACATGCGGTTCTGAAATTGTGCGAGTTAAGCTGAACTCGCACACTTTCATTCCCGCTGTCAGTGTGAACTTGGGCTAAGTGAGTGTTATTCCATATATATATATATATATATATATATATATATATATATAATCACTGAAATGTATACACTGGATGCTTATCCCTAAGACCCCTTTCACACTGGTGTGCTCTGCAGGCGCTATAACGCTAAAAATAGTGCCTGCAAAGTGCCCTGAAAGAGCCGCTCCTCACACTCCAGTGTGAAGCCCCGGAGCGGTGCACTGGCAGGATGCAAAAAAAGTCCTGCTAGCAGCATCTTTGGCGCGGTGAAGGAGCAGTGTATGTACTGCTCCTCCACCACTCCTGCCCATTGAAATGAATGGGGCAGCACAGCTATACCGCCAGCATAGCGCTGCTGCAGCAGTATCGCTTTGTGGTGGTTTTAACCTTTTCGGCTGCTAGCGGGGGGTAAAACCCCCCACTAGTGGGCAAATATCGCTGCTAAATCGACGGTGCAGTGGCGCTAAAAATAGCACCACTTTACCGCCGGCGCGCCCACGCCGCCCCAGTGTGAAAGGGCTCTAACACTGTAATCTGTACACTAAGAATATCTCTTACATTTGTGATCAGTGAGAAGAATGTTCCTTACATTGATAGTCAGTAGAAGAATGTTCCTTACATTGGTGGTCAGTGGGAAGAATGTTCCTTACATTGGTGGTCAGTGGGAAGAATGTTCCTTACATTGGTAGTCAGTAGAAGAATGTTCCTTACATTGGTGATCAGTAGAAGAATGTTCCTTACATTGGTGGTCAGTGAGAAGAATGTTCCTTACATTGGTGATCAGTGAGAAGAATGTGCCTTACATTGGTAGCCAGTAGAAGAATGCTCCTTACATTGGTGATCAGTAGAAGAATGTTCCTTACATTGGTGATCAGTGGGAAGAATGTTCCTTACATTGGTAGTCAGTAGAAGAATGTTCCTTACATTGGTGGTCAGTGGGAAGAATGTTCCTTACATTGGTGATCAGTGAGAAGAATGTTCCTTACATTGATGATCAGTGAGAAGAATATTCCTTACATTGATAGTCAGTAGAAGAATGTTCCTTACATTGGTGGTCAGTGGGAAGAATGTTTCTTACATTGGTGGTCAGTGGGAAGAATGTTCCTTACATTGGTAGTCAGTAGAAGAATGTTCCTTACATTGGTGGTCAGTGGGAAGAATGTTCCTTACATTAGTAGTCAGTAGAAGAATGTTCCTTACATTGGTGATCAGTGGGAAGGAGGAGGAGGACACACCCAAAGAGCTCTCTGTGAGAACCACCCATTTTTCAAGCCTGGGCCTTGCCTGCTAGCTCGGCCCAGGAATAATGCCTGATCCTGGGGGAGGCCCTGAGATGGATCCCCCTGATGACACGGGGCCCAGTGAGGAGGAGGTGGAGGATCTGTCTGTGGGTCCGGGCCCTGGTATGGATGCCAGCGTTTTCAGCCTTAAGGTTGTTAATCGCTTTAGGGCGATTGGGAGAGCGGAGGAGAAACTTAAAGTTTTGAGAGTGGAGCTTAAAAACTTCAAAGCCAAATACTTCCAGGCCTGGAGTAAGAATCGCACCGCCATGAAGCCTGAGCTACAGGAATTAGAGGAAAAAGTAAAGCAGCAAACTTTATTGTTGGGAAAACTAAAAGAAAAAAGTGGAGCATTTAAAGAAAAGTTTGAAAACGAGAGAAGGTTTGTCAGCCAGTCCTCATCGTGTTCAGTGGATCAGCCTCAGCATATGGATGACCCGGGTCCATCTGCCTCTGCTCCTCTCCCCCCATGTAAGGCCTTGGAGTCGCCGGCGGCAACCAGCCAGGGGGTTGAGAGTGAGAATGGCACCCTGACCTTCATCCAGCGGATGGAATCCCCCCTGAGAGGAGACAAGCTTGTAATGTCTGATAATCCATCAGAGGTCCCGGAGGATGTTCAGAAGAATCAGCCAGGGAATGAGGATGAACCTGCACCAAATCCCCTGAACATGGATGTTGCTGCACCCGCATGTGCTGAGACCTGTAGTTCCACTACCACATTTGCTGCATGTGTTTCACACACTGTGGCTGACACCTGCAATGTGATTGCTTCACCTGAGCCTCTCTGTGTTCCAGCAGAGCTGATTGATGCTGATGGGGGAGGGGGTCAGAATACTGCACCATGTGCAGTGGAAGCCATGGATGTGTCAGTCCAGCCTGCACTGTCCTCTGCAGAAGGTCCTGTCCTGATGGAAGAGAACAGGCCAGATGAAGATTCCACCAGCACAGCAGTGGGAACTGACACTGCTGGGAAGACTGCAGGACATGTGAATATACCAGCAAGTATTAACAATGGCAGTCATGATAAAACAATGAATGTGGTGGGTGGTGGTGGTGGTGGTGATGGTGAAGGGGTTAATACTGCTGGGAAAAACAAAAATGACATTTCTCTCTCTGCTCAGAGGAAAGACTCATCGATTGTACAGACCAAATCTGTACAGTCGATATCTGCTAAAGATGTCTCAGACAGTTCAAAACACACAAATATCTCTTCTGCTGGGAGGAATATGGGGAGTTATGCATCTGTTGTGGGGAGTCGCACCAAGGAGGGTGGGGGGAATACTGTAAATATTGGTGGTCACAATATAGGGGGGTTTGGTGGTGGGTATAGGAGGAGGAATGTGGTTCAGTTCAAGTGGGAGGGGGAGGGGACCCCACCAGTGAGGGGGAGGGTGGCAGAGTTGATTTTGGAAATGGGGTTTAAAGCTGTGGATATTTTTGCTTTGATTTGCCCAGTGGGGAGTTATGAATTTGATTTGTCTTTTGTAAAACCTGAGGGGTTGGATTTATTTTGGGAGCGACATAGGAGGTGCCAGGGCCTTTCGCAGTGGAGTGGTTTGGTGCCAAAGGTGATTTCCAGGCAGCCTCTGATAAAATCGGTGACCATCCTGGTGCGTAACGAATCCATACCAGAGGCTGATTTGATAGTATGGCTACGCCGATATGGTGAGGTCCTCACTCCACTGCGGAAGGTCCTGGATGAACATGGGATATGGACAGGGGCCTGGACGGTGTCACTAAAACTGGGGGTGCTGGGCAATGTAGTCCAACATCTGCCCTGCTCAGCTTTTCTGGGAAGAGATCGGCTGACTATTTTCTACCAGGGACAGCCCAAAGTCTGCAATAAATGTGGTGAAAAGGGCCATTTTGCCTCTACCTGCACCCGTAAAAAGTGTTCGCTATGCCAGGGTCTGGACCATTTGGCGAAAGATTGTACCCAAATTCGGTGCAATCTGTGCCAACAGCTTGGCCATCCTTACAGTAAGTGTCCAGAGGCTTTACATAACCTGCAAGGATTGGAGGCTGAGCTGCAGAGGCTGGATAAGGAGGATCAGGCCGCTGTAACTGTTGTTGTCCCTCCTGTGTCAGTTCCATCTGTTTCCCCTGGTAATGTTGTCCCTGAGTCTGTCCCTCCTGTGTCTGTTCCATCTGTTTCAGGTTCTGTTTCCCCTGGTAATGTTGTCCCTGAGTCTGTCCCTCCTGTGTCAGTTCCTTCTGTTTCAGATTCTGTTCCCTCTAGTGATGTGGTCCCTAAGTCTGTCCCCCATGTGGTTGTCCCTATTCCTGCTGTACGTAGGTCCTCCAGACTAGCGGAGGCTGCTGGGGGGGCAGGTTTAGCGGATCTTCCTTCTCAGCCTCCAGTCCCTGTCCCTCGGCAGCGCAAACGTGGTCAGGGGAATGTGGGGGTGGGGCGGATGGAAGGGTGTCCATATCCCATGTCTCACCCTCTGTTGGGGGGGATTCAGATGATGAGGGGTGGGAGACGTTTAGGAGGAAGAAAAAGAAGAAGAGGAAGACAAATAAAGTAGTTATTTCTTCCTCAGAGTCGGACCCAGGAGGGGTTCCTCCTGGTAACCCTTTTTCAGTTTTGTCAGGTGATGGGATGTCTGATTTATCTTTTTCTTTATCATCCATGGATGAGGGGGAGTCACATAGTTTGAAGAGAGCTGTTTCTGGTGATGAGAGTGTGGCAAAGGTTAAGAAACGACTACCCCAATCACCCTGATGGCAGTTCCCACTCCGATAAAGGTGGCGACCATTAATGTCGCCAGCATGAAATCTGCAAGAGCTCGTGATATTGCCTTATTTTTGCTCAGCGAGTTTGATGCCGAGATTTTATTTTTGCAAGAGACCTGGCTCAATACTTTGGCCGATGTCCATCTAGCAAAAAGGGAGTGGAGATGCGGTCCCTCCTTTTGGTCTCTTGCGGCAGAGCCCTGCAGCGGAGTTGCGGTCCTTTTTAAAACCGATATGGTAACGTGCCGGCGGGTAATTGAGGTAGAGATTGGGAGATGCATGGTCTTGGACGTCTCTGTTAGGGGGCAGGATCTGCGTTTGATTAATATCTATGGACCGCAGTCAAGATGGGGCAGGAAATGCCTCCTCACAGAGATCAAGCCCTTCCTTTTTACATCCCAGCAGGTTGTCTTTGGAGGTGATTTTAACACCATAATTAGGCCTGAAGACAGGAGAGGCTCCATAGACAGGCTGGCGTATGATAGCGTTTTTCTTAGAGATATGGTGAGACAAGCAGGCCTGGTAGATGTGCATATTAAGCACTGCCCTGGCAGCACGGGATTCACATTTCAGAGAGGGAATAGTCAGAGTAGGATAGATAGGTTTTTTTTAAAGGAGAACTCTGCTTTCTCGGCTCCTGAGTTGAGGGCGGTGGAGTTCTCTGACCACTGTATGCTGTCTGTGACTCTGAATGCCTCGGACACTCCACCCAGGGGAAGGGGTACCTGGAAACTGAATTCGGCTCTCCTGGAAGACGTAGAGGTAAGACAATCCTTTGAGGATTTTTTTCAGGCACAGGTTTCTATTCTGGACTTTTGCAGCACTAAGTCAGAGTGGTGGGAACTTGTGAAACAAAGGGTGATTGGACTTTTCAAGGCCATAAGTAAGAAGAAGCAGCTTGGTATGTACATTGCCTACCAGCATTTGCGGAGGAAGCTTGATCGTCTTGTCTCGTATAGAGGAGATCCAGGGGAGATCTCTGAGGTGAAGTTTCTTCTTAGAAAGTGTCAATACGACCGGCATGCCTCCTTGGTTCTGGAGAGGGATTATGGAAAATATCACTCGCCTGATCCTTACCAGAACTGTAAGCAAGGCATAGCAGTTAAGACGGTCATAGGCCTGAGGGATAGTACGGGTTCCCTGGTGAAGTCCAGATCAGGGATCCTGGAGATCTTCAGATCATATTATGCAGACCTTCTGGGAAGAAAGGACCTTTGTCGGGACAAGATGGAAAGCTTTCTGGATTCTACTCCAGGATTGGGAAATGGTACATTGCCTTTGATGGATTTGACAGAACCAATTTCAGTGGATGAGGTAGTTCATGCTATAGAGAAGCTGGCTACCAAAAAATCGCCTGGGCCAGATGGGTTGACAGCTGAATTCTACAAGTGTTTTAAGTCCATTCTGGCTCCCTTTTTAGCGGAGGTTTATAACAGCTGTCTAGAAGAGGGTTCGCTCCCTCCCTCCATGAGGCAATCCGCTGTGATTCTTCTGTCAAAAGGTAAAGACCCCTCAATGATTGAGAACTGGCGCCCCATCAGTCTTCTCAATGTTGATAGAAAGATCTTGGCGAAGATTCTTTTTTGGCGCTTGTCGTCAGTGGCAGGCGATTTGTTGTCCAGTCATCAGCACTGCTCGGTCCAGGGTAGAAGTACCTTTTCAGCGGTTTTAGCTGTCCGGGAGGCTTTGGAACGATGCAGGGCTGCTGGATGGAGAAAGTACTTGCTGGCATTGGATCAGGCGAAGGCTTTTGATAGAGTCAATCACGAGTACCTGTATTTGCTACTTGGTAGATACGGCCTGCAGGGGAGGTTTATAGATTGGCTGAAGACATTATATAAAGGGGCTGAGAGCTTCCCACTGGTTAATGGTTGGGTTGGACGGCCTTTTGAGGTTGGCTCTGGTGTGCGCCAGGGATGTCCTCTGAGCCCCCTGTTATATGTATTCGCAATCGACCCCTTCATAAGAAGGCTAGAGAGTGGATCTTTGTGCGGGGTGCCTTTGGGCATTGCTGGTGTGCCACCTTTGAAGGTCGTGGCCTATGCCGATGATGTGTCTGTTATTGTCTCTGGAACAGAGGAGGCGCAGGAGGTGGTCTCTATGATAGAGCAGTACACGGAGGCTTCTGGTTCTAAAGTCAACCATGAAAAGAGTGAAGTTTTCTGGATGGGTGAGGAAGGTGAAAGCTTCGAACTTCCGGATGCCTTCCCAGAGCCCCAGCAGGAAATTAAAGTGTTGGGCATCAAATTTGGTCCTGGTGACTATGGTCATCGAAATTGGGAAAGCAGGTTGGTGTGTGCCAATGCCAAAGTAGCAAGCTGGAAGAAATGGAAGCTTTCATTGAGGGAGAGGGTTGACTTGATCAAAACGTACCTGGTCCCAATTTTTTTATATGTCAGCTTCGTCTGTATCTTGCCAGTATCTCTCTATGCAAGGGTGTACAGCTGCTTTTTCCAACTGTTATGGGGAAGTAGGCTGAACCTGATCAAACGCAATGTAACTTACCTGTCTAGGCGGGAGGGTGGCCTAGGAATGGTCAACCCAATAGTTTTCTTTTCTCTGCTGTTTTTAAAGTACAATCTTGGTAACATGCTAGCAGAGAACCCGCCGGGATGGGTGGGTATTTTTCAATCTTGTTTTAGGCCTTTTCTGCGATCCTGGGAAGATGGCGGGCCAGTGAAAAGTCTGAGAGTCCGACATGGCAAGCTCCCGGCTTATGTTGCCCCGTGTCTGAAAATACTTCGGCAGTGGCAGGTGACAGTGGAGGATATCAAGTCCCTCCCCAGGAAGCTTCTGGAGAAGAGGATTTTGGGCTCTGCTTTCAGTGTGTCACTGGCCTTAAGGGATTGCCCAGGCTCTGTAATGAGGGAAGGGTTGCGTTTAATCAATTTAGAAAGAATCCCCTTGAAGTTTAGGGATCAAGCCTGGCTCGCCTTCCATGGAAGGCTCTATGTGAGAGGGAACTTGAAGCATCGCCCTGTGGATGATCGGGATTGTCCTAGAGCGGAGTGTGTTGGTAAAGTGGAGTCTATGGACCACTTTTTGCTCCAGTGTCCCTTTAACATAGAGGTGTATAAAAGGGTGGGGAGGGCTCTAGGCATCCCCTTTTTCTATCGCATGAGTTATGCGGAGTGGGTGTATGGGGCATTCCCGACTCACTGGGATTTTGATTTGGATACACTGTTTTTAGTTAGTATAGTTGTCCGTTACTTCACATGGAATGCACGGTGCCAGATTACCCTGCGGAAGAAAGTCCTCTCTGTTGAGGTGGTGGTGCACGATATTCTGGGTGAGGTTGGGAAAATTCGGGGTCTTGAGAAGGGCAGGGAGCCTCGGGCAGTCTGGATAAGGGCGTGGAGGAATATCAGACCTGCCTTTGGTGAACTGCCCATCTCTGGGTGAGGAGCTCTTTTCTTTTTCTGGTTCTTTCACTCCCTTAGCTTTTTTTGGTTAGTATCTTCTTTTTGAAGAAGGGCTGCATGCATAATGGGTACAGGTTTGTTTCTTAACCTCACAAGTTTGATGTCTGGTGTAATGGTGTGAGTCGTAATAGGATTTATGTTATTGCTGTAAAGTATTTTTTTTTTTTTTTTGGTTTGAGAGCAGTTTTGCTATATTCATTTTAATTTATGTAAATATGTATATATTTATGTATATTTATATATTGTGATTTTATGCTTAATGATTGCAAGACTTTTAATAAAGAAAAATTGGGAAGAATGTTCCTTACATTGGTGGTCAGTGAGAAGAATGTTCCTTACATTGGTGGTCAGTGAGAAGAATGCTCCTTACATTGGTGATCAGTGAGAAGAATGTTCCTTACATTGGTGATCAGTGGGAAGAATGTTCCTTACATTGGTGATCAGTGAGAAGAATGTTCCTTACATTGGTGATCAGTGAGAAGAATGTTCCTTACATTGATAGTCAGTAGAAGAATGTTCCTTACATTGATGGTCAGTGAGAAGAATGTTCCTTACATTGGTGATCAGTGAGAAGAATATTCGTTACATTGGTGGTCCGTGAGAAGAATGTTCCTTACATTGGTGGTCCGTGAGAAGAATGTTCCTTACATTGGTGATCAGTGAGAAGAATGTTCCTTACATTGGTGATCAGTGAGAAGAACGTTCCTTACATTGGTGATCAGTGAGAAGAATGTTCCTTTCATTGGTGGTCAGTGAGAAGAATGTTCCTTACATTGGTGATCAGTGAGAAGAATGTTCCTTACATTGGTGGTCAGTGAGAAGAATGCTCCTTACATTGGTGATCAGTGAGCAGAATGCTCCTTACATTGGTGATCAGTGAGAAGAATGTTCCTTACATTGGTGGTCAGTGGGAAGAATGTTCCTTACATTGGTGATCAGTGGGAAGAATGTTCCTTACATTGATAGTCAGTAGAAGAATGTTCCTTACATTGATGGTCAGTGAGAAGAATGTTCCTTACATTGGTGATCAGTGAGAAGAATATTCGTTACATTGGTGGTCCGTGAGAAGAATGTTCCTTACATTGGTGGTCCGTGAGAAGAATGTTCCTTACATTGGTGATCAGTGAGAAGAATGTTCCTTACATTGGTGATCAGTGAGAAGAATGTTCCTTACATTGGTGGTCAGTGAGAAGAATGTTCCTTACATTGGTGATCAGTGAGAAGAATGTTCCTTACATTGGTGGTCAGTGAAAAGAATGTTCCTTACATTGGTGGTCAGTGAGAAGAATGTTCCTTACATTGGTGGTCAGTGAGAAGAATGTTCCTTACATTGGTGATCAGTGAGAAGAATGCTCCTTACATTGGTGATCAGTGGGAAGAATGTTCCTTACATTGGTGATCAGTGAGAAGAATGTTCCTTACATTGGTGGTCAGTGAGAAGAATGTTCCTTACATTGGTGGTCAGTGAGAAGAATGTTCCTTACATTGGTGGTCAGTGAGAAGAATGTTCCTTACATTGGTGGTCAGTGAGAAGAATGTTCCTTACATTGGTGGTCAGTGAGAAGAATGTTCCTTACATTGGTGGTCAGTGAGAAGAATGTTCCTTACATTGGTGGTCAGTGAGAAGAATGTTCCTTACATTGGTGGTCAGTGAGAAGAATGTTCCTTACATTGGTGGTCAGTGAGAAGAATGTTCCTTACATTGGTGATCAGTGAGAAGAATGTTCCTTACATTGGTGATCAGTGAGAAGAATGTTCCTTACATTGGTGATCAGTGAGAAGAATGTTCCTTACATTGGTGATCAGTGGGAAGAATGTTCCTTACATTGGTGATCAGTGAGAAGAATGTTCCTTACATTGGTGGTCAGTGAGAAGAATGTTCCTTACATTGGTGATCAGTGAGAAGAATGTCCCTTACATTGGTGATCAGTGAGAAGAATGTTCCTTACATTGGTGATCAGTGGGAAGAATGTTCCTTACATTGGTGATCAGTGAGAAGAATGTTCCTTACATTGGTGATCAGTGGGAAGAATGTTCCTTACATTGGTGATCAGTGAGAAGAATGCTCCTTACATTGGTGATCAGTGAGAAGAATGCTCCTTACATTGGTGATCAGTGGGAAGAATGTTCCTTACATTGGTGATCAGTGGGAAGAATGTTCCTTACATTGATAGTCAGTAGAAGAATGTTCCTTACATTGGTCACCCCACCGGTTCACCCTAGAAACAATCAGACGATGTGACCACCTGCTCCCGTACCATTGTTGCACTTTAATGTACATTTTATTTTTCTTTAATACCTATAATAAACATTTATTTTGAATATAGTGTAGAGAAATTATTTGAACGCATGCAATGTGGGCAGTGCAATATGTAGGTGGGGCTTTGTGTGGATGTAGCTTGAACGTGGGCGGGGACACATGGGCAGATACACAGGGGGCCCCATGTTCTCCTTTTGCCCAGGGGCCCCATGAGCTGTCAGTCCGCCCCTGCGCATGTGCACTGTATATAAAACGTAACACGCGCGTGTCGTCCGTACGATCTGTGAACAGAAGGAGAAGCTGAGGCGACGAATGCGCAAACGAAGGTAAAATTTTGAACTTGGCACATCACTAGGCTACACTGCTTCTAGATTGAGGCCCGCATTAGTGGAGTTTAGCCTGACATTAGGGTTTGTCTTGTGTTGTGTCTTGCAGACATGGACGGCTTTAATGACTACAGCTTCCTCCCTCTATTCATCGATAAATATCGAGACATGCCAGTCCTGTGGCAAAACACCCACCCTTTCTATAGTAGCAGACCAAAGAGGAAGGCAGCACTGTTGGAACTGGTTGAGTTTGTGAAGCCGGTGGTCCCCAGGGCAGATGACAAATATATCAAAAAGAAAATTGGGAACCTCAGGAGTACATACATGAAGGAGAGGAATAAGGTGCTGAAGTCCATTAAATCTGGAGCTTCAGCAGCTGAGGTTTATGTTCCCACCCTGTGGTATTATGACAGGATTAGTTTTCTGTCAGACCAGGCTGAGGCCAGAGAATCCCTCTCTACTCTTCCTTCCACGCGTCCTATGCTCCATTCCACACCTGATGAGTCTTCCGACGCACAACCTGGGCCTTCCACTCAGGAAGAACTGGAGGAGCCCAGCTTGAGCCAGGTATAATATTGTTGTACATATTTGTGGAGTCAAAATGAATGATGTTAACTTGATTTCTGATCCCTAATTGGTGAGTTTAGAAAGTGTTTCACATATCAATAGACAGTAGTGGCCAAAACCTTTGGGACAAGAAAGAAAAATGCTGGGCTCAGAATGATAGTCTTTTCTATTGGTTAACAATTTGCAACAGTGTTGATGTGAAAATTGTGTGTGTTTGATGAACCAAAAACTCAAACTATGTCCCTTTTTCATACACAAGAAGAACTCAGCCAGGACCAGGAGGGTGTGGAATGCAGCAGCCAGGAGGTGACTGTGGAAAGTGGCAGCCAGGAGGAGGCGGGGTAAGCGGCAGCCAGGCGGTGGGCAGCCAAAGGAGCCTCACCAAATGCCAGGTCCCTCCCCTCCGCCTTCCACGCAGAAGGGCGAGAAAGGGGGGAATGTTGAGGAGTCGGCCCTGAGGCTGATTGGTGAGGCTTCTGCGGCCCTCCAAGCAAAACCAACCTACCAAGAGGCCTTGGCTGCCTTGTTTGTGTGCAAGCTGGAGAAAATAGAGCAGGGGCAACAGATCTTGTGTGAGCAGGTTATTCTCCAAACCCTCAACACGGGTCTGTTGGGCCAAATGACACCAGAAACACACTTGTGTCATTTGGCCCATGCCCCTGCTCCTCCTCCTCCTCCTCCTTCTGCCACACCTCCAGCACCACAGCCACAGCCTGGAAGGAAGCGTGTAAGGAAGACCAGAGTGTGATGACCTGGGTTCAGTCTGGTCTGCCAGAAGATTCATCCTGTTGTAGTACCACAGCCTGGGAACATAGATGTCATCTGCTGCTGTTCCGGGTTTCATGGATTTCAGGACCAGACTTCTCTCCCTCAGATATGTACTCCTCAGGCCACCAATTTTTGCGTTGAAATATTTGATGTGTGCCCTGGGGGCCAAAGGCTTCACAAATCTCCCCAGTTTCAACATTGCTGCCTCCCTCTTTATCTGTTACTGACACCTAAATAAAGGTAATTTTTGTTTGGATGAAATACTTGCGTATGTGTTTTACTTCCAAAAGGCCAGTTTATTTGTGAGCAGGCAGGTACATTTTCAAAAAACAAAGTGAAATAAATAACAAGGGGTGTTAACACTAAACAACCTCCTGTAGATTAAAAAAGAAAAACAAAATCTCAAAAATCGAATAATGTTGTTGTAAGTTTTACACAAAAAAAAAAAAATAAGGAGAAATGAGCAAAATGTCTTTAAGCACTTCAGCCCCGGACCAATTAACAGCCTAAGGACCAGAGGTCTTTTTACAATTTCGCACTGCACTGCTTTAACTGGTAATTGCGCGGTCATGCAATGTTGTACCCAAACGAAATGTGCGTCCTTTTCTTCCCACAAATAGAGCTTTCTTTTGATGCTATTTGATTGCCTCAGCGATTTTTATTTTTTGCGATATAAATGGAAAAAGACCGAAAATTTTGAGAAAAAAAGATATTTTCTACTTTTTGTTATAAGAAAAATCGAATAACATACATTTAGGGCAAAATTTATTCAGCCACATGTCCTTAGTAAAAAAAAATGTCAATAAGCGTATATTTATTAGTTTGCGCAAAAGTTATAGCGTCTACAAACGAGTACATTTTCTGGAATTTACACAGCTTTTAATTTACGACTGCCTATCTCATTTCTTGAGGTGCTAAAATGGCAGGGCAGTACAAACCCCCCCCCCCAAATGACCCCATTTTGGAAAGTAGACACCCCAAGGAAGTTGTGGAGAGGCATGTTGAGCCCATTGAATATTTTTTTTTTGTCCCAAGTGATTGAATAACGACACAAAAAAAAAGTTTACAAAAAGTTGTCACTAAATGATATATTGCTCACACATGCCATAGTTATATGTGGAATTGCACCCCAAAATATATTCTGCTGCTTCTCCTGAGTACGGGGATACCACATATGTGGGACTTTTTGGGAGTCTAGCCGCGTATGGCACCCCGAAAACCAATCACTGCCTTCAGGATTTCTAAGGGTGCAAATTTTTTTTTTTTTTTTTTTTTTTTTTTTTATTAAAGGTTTTCACATGACAGAAATATAAGGACAAGAATATACAGCTTCCAAAAAAAAGAAGTTACAGGGTGAACAGTAACATATGGTACAATCATAGGTTTAGACAGATTAGGAAAAAAGGCATATTGAAATAACCTCCTGAGTAGGGATGAGCCGAACACCCCCCGGTTCGGTTCGCACCAGAACTTGCGAACAACCCCCGCGTTCGGTACGAACGTTAGAACCCCATTGAAGTCTATGGGACTCGAACGTTCGAATTGGAAAGTGCTAATTTTAACGGCTAATATGCAAGATAGTGTCCTAAAAAGGGTTTGGGGACCTGCCTCCTGCCTCAGGGGACATGGGTCACTGCAAAAAAAAGTTTTAAAAACTGCCGTTTTGGCGGGAGCACTGATTTTAATGACGATTAAAGTGCCACGTGTTTCCCGTGTTTAGAACAGTCCCTGCACAAAATGACATTAAACGGAAATAACACCATTTAAAACTGCTTGCGGTTTTAATGTTATATCTGGTTCCTGCAATATGGTTGAAAATCATTGAGAAACATGGCATGGGTAGCCCTCCCTGCCCATTACCAGCCTATTTGGGTCTTGTACGCATATTAAGGGGAACCCCGTACCCATATTAAAAAAAGGAAATGCGTGTGGCCCCCAGGCCCTATATAATCAGAACAGCAGTATACAGGCGGTGCAAACAAGACAGGGACTGTGTAGGTTTGTTGTGTTAAGTTGAATCTGTTTGTCATTTTCAACCGGTACATTTTTAAAGTGTAGCTCCAGTCAAAAAAACTATTTTTAAGCTTTTTGGAAAACATAGGGAAGGGTTATCACCCCTGTATAATTTGTTTTGTCGTCCATCTTTTTTCATCTCACTTGCTGCTGTCTCCTTGCGTTTGCAAGTAGGAGATGTTTGTAAGTTGGATGTTTGAAAGTAGGGGCCTGCCCTATATTATAGCGGTATGTACTGGGTACAGAGCACGCAGACAGCACGCACTCCTAACACTACTGACTGCAAGCTCTATTATTAACCACTTGTTACCCCAATGTTTGCATAAAGTGAAAGATGAAGTTATGCTGAGTAAATAGATATCAAACATGTCACTCTTCAAAATTGCACATGCCCGTGGAATGGCGCCAAACGTCGCTACTTAAAAAATTCCCATAGGCGACGCTTTAATTTTTTTTTTTACTGGTTACATGTTTTGAGTTGCAGAGGAGGTCTAGGACTAGAATTATTGCTCTCGCTCTAACATTCTCGGCGATACCTCACATGTGTGGCACATGCGAGCACATGGGGACATGGGCGCTTTAATTTTTATTTTATTTTTTTATTGTTCATTTTACTTTATTTATGTTAGTTTGACATTTTTTTCCCCAAAAATATATTTTTGATCACTTTTATTCCTATTACAAGAAATGTAAACATCCCTTGTAATAGGAATATGGGGTGACAGGTCCTCTTTACAGTGAAATCTGGGGGGTCAATATGACCCCACATCTCACCTCTAGGCTGGGAAGCCTGAAATAAAAAATAAAAAAAAGATTCTGGCTTTGATCGTACTGGCGAGTTGGTAGAAGCACCGGAGGGCGGTGAGGGGTGGGGGGCGTCTATGGCTGGGTATTTCAGGGTATCACAGAGTATGGCTGGGTATCTCTGAGTATGGCTGGGTATGGCAATTTATGGCAGGGTATTACAGAGTATTGGCGGGGTATTGGCGGGGTACTACAGAGTAATAGCAGGGTACTGCAGAGTATTGGGGGGTACTACAGAGTAATGGCAGGGTTCTGCAGAGTATTGGGGGTACTGCAGAGTAATGGCGGGTACTGCAGAGTATTGGGGGGTACTGCAGAGTAATGGGGTTACTGCAGAGTAATGGGGGGTACTGCAGAGTAATGGCAGGGTACTGCACTGCAGAGTAATGGCAGGGTACTGCACTGCAGAGTAATGGCGGGGTACTGCAGAGTAATGGCAGGGTTCTGCAGAGTATGCACTGGTATTGCAGAGTATTGGCAGGGAATTGAGGGGTTAAATTCGGTGAGCAGCGATGTGGGCACTGCAGATGCAGCCCACATCACTGCTGACACCGATCTCTTTCCCCTCCGCTGTACCGATCGGTACAGAGAGGGGAGGGAGGAACAGGCGTCATAACATGACGCCGGTTTGTTTCCAAGTGATCACTCCGTCATTTGACGGAGCAATCACGTGGTAAACGGTCGCTATGAGCGGCCGTTTACCGTGATCCGTGATGCGACCCGGCGGTCACGGATGCTCTCGAGTGCGCACACCTCGGGGCACGCGAGAGCAGAATTCTGGGAGGCCGTTAATTAACGTACGTTCGACTCGAACACGAAGCTCATCCCTACTCCTGAGTTCCAAAATAACAGAAGAGTTTCAACATATCATCATGTATACTGTTACTAAACCTCATTTAGTATCAGTTGTCTATCCATTCGTATCTCTATCGAGAAGGGGATAGACTAAAATCATAGAAAGCATAGAACAAAAAATGAAGCTTAAGGGAAAGAAACCAAAAGAAGAGAGAGGGAAAAAGGGAAGGAACCAGCAGAGAATTCCAGGAGAAATAAAGAAGAGATGGAGAGGGAGAGGAAAGGTTAAGGGATAAGGGGAATTGAGATGGACCCGATGTTATAAGCATAATAATAATGTAAATCAATAATACAGAAGTAGCTCAATGATATTTAAGTTTCCATAGTTTCCAATTATCAGTACGTTTCATACCATTTCCCAATCTTTGTAGCAATAAAGTTTCATATACACAGTTAGTTTTAACAATAGTAAGTAATTCTGAAAGATTGGGGATCTGGTCTGATTTCCATTTTCGAGTTATAAGGGACCTGGCCGCCAAGAGAATGTGTGTTACAACCGTGCGGCAGGGGAGGGCTGGCAGCCTTAGGCCTGGGGGGCAAGTCCAGTCAAGTGGTCCATTGAACCCCAGAATCAGCTGACCATCCATCTACACCACATTTCCCGTACAGAGAGGGAAGGAGACTGCTCCACATTGCCCCAGAGAGAGAGAGAGAGAGAGACTGCTTCACACTGCCGGTCACTCTCTGTGCAGGTAGTGTGAAGCGGTCACTCTCTGTGCAGGCAGTGTGAAGCGGTCACTCTCTGTGCAGGCAGTGTGAAGCGGTCGCTCTCTCTGTGCAGGCAGTGTGAAGCGGTCACTCTCTCTGTGCAGGCAGTGTGAAGCGGTCACTCTCTCTGTGCAGGCAGTGTGAAGCGGTCACTCTCTCTGTGCAGGCAGTGTGAAGCGGTCCCTCTCTCTGTGCGCAGGCAGTGTGAAGCGGTCACTGTCTCTGTGCAGGCCGTGTGAAGCGGTCACTCTCTGTGCAGGCAGTGTGAAGCGGTCTCATTCTGTGCAGGCAGTGTGAAGCGGTCACTCTCTCTGTGCAGGCAGTGTGAAGTGGTCACTCTCTGTGTAGGCAGTGTGAAGCGGTCACTCTCTATGTAGGCAGTGTGAAGCAGTCACTCTCTGTGCGGTCAGTGTGAAGCGGTCACTTTCTGTGCAGGCAGTGTGAAGCGGTCACTTTCTGTGCAGGCAGTGTGAAGCGGTCACTCTCTCTGTGCAGGCAGTGTGAAGCGGTCACTCTCTCTGTGCAGGCAGTGTGAAGCGGTCACTCTCTCTGTGCAGGCAGTGTGAAGCGGTCCCTCTCTCTGTGCGCAGGCAGTGTGAAGCGGTCACTGTCTCTGTGCAGGCCGTGTGAAGCGGTCACTCTCTGTGCAGGCAGTGTGAAGCGGTCTCATTCTGTGCAGGCAGTGTGAAGCGGTCACTCTCTCTGTGCAGGCAGTGTGAAGTGGTCACTCTCTGTGTAGGCAGTGTGAAGTGGTCACTCTCTATGTAGGCAGTGTGAAGCAGTCACTCTCTGTGCGGTCAGTGTGAAGCGGTCACTTTCTGTGCAGGCAGTGTGAAGCGGTCACTTTCTGTGCAGGCAGTGTGAAGCGGTCACTTTCTGTGCAGGCAGTGTGAAGCGGTCACTCTCTCTGTGCAGGCAGTGTGAAGCGGTCACTCTCTCTGTGCAGGCAGTGTGAAGTGGTCACTCTCTCTGTGCAGGCAGTGTGAATTGGTCACTCTCTGTGCGGGCAGTGTGAAGCAGTCACTCTCTGTGCGGGCAGTGTGAAGCAGTCACTCTCTCTGTGCGGGCAGTGTGAAGCGGTCACTCTCTCTGTGCAGGCAGTGTGAAGCGGTCACTCTCTCTGTGCAGGCAGTGTGAAGAGGTCACTCTCTCTGTGCAGGCAGTATGAAGCGGTCACTCTCTGTGCAGGCAGTGTGAAGCGGTCACTCTCTGTGCAGGCAGTGTGGAGCAGTCACTCCCTGTGGGGGCAATCATTTTGGAGCAGTCTCCCAGAGAGAGACTGCATGATTGCCCCAGAGAGACTGAGAAAAAGAGCTTGCCCCTTCCCCACACCCAGTACAAAGACCAATAAGACTGCAGGAAGGTGAAGACTAAAGACTGTTCTGTCACTGCCGCCACAGTAAGTGCTACCTGTGGAGTCTGGAGCTTCTCTGGTGAGTGAGCACCACACCACTGGGCAAGCCAAGCCAGCAGAGTAGCCGAGAGTCACAGCGAGTTCAGCAGGCTAAACATGCAAGTCCTGCTTTCTCCCTGGCATGACCACCATATTCACCAGGGTGCAGGCTCCTCCTGTGTCAATTGCGGGTAGTGAGAAAAGCACATGCAGGTGCACACCCTGGGGCACCAGCCAGATTAAGGGCATTGTGGGCCTGGTGCTGCAGTGGAGCAGGTTTTGGAGTGGCAGGAATATGAGGCAAGTAATGTCATTTCCCAGATCTCCTCTTACTGGCCACCCTTCCCATGTTTCCAGGAGCCTGTGCTAGCTTGTGCCCAGACTTGGTCGCAGTCACACAGGTGTAATGCTAGTGAAGCCTGGCACTTGATTTACTAAGCATCCATAAGAGCCGTGTGTGGGTGTGTGCTCTGAGGCGAAAGTTTTCAAGCCATCAGAATACAGTGATCGCTGCCGGCAGCTTAGCAGCCAGCAGTGATCACAAAAAAAAGAAATAAAGACAAGCTGGTTGTATTTTCAGTTGATAGATTGAATTCTGTGCCGCCAGTCTGCACATAGATTGATTGAAATTTCTGCTGAACAGGCAGAATTTCAATCTGTCTATGGTGGCCTAAGTCCACCAGTCTCTGTTTAATAATATCCTCAAATCTTCTGAAAGGAGCGCTCCACTTAGGTGTAGAAATTCACTTTTAACTCCACCTTATTTCCAGAACTCTTTTTAGGGTCATTTCATACTGAAGGCGCTTTACAGGCGTTTTAGTGCTAAAAATAGCGCCTGTAAACCGCCTCTCATGCCACACCAGTGTGAAAGCCCGAGTGCCCTCACAATTGGGCGGTGCGCTTGTAGGACATTCTGAAAAGTCCTGCAAGCAGCATTATTGGGGCGGTTTGGGAGAGGTGCCCTGCCCACTGAAATGAGCAACACAGGCGGTTTTAACCCTTTCTTGAGCTGCTAGTGGGTTTTAAAAGTGCCCCGCTAGCGCTGCTAAAACAAGCAATGCTTTACCACTACTGCCCACACCGCCCCAGTGTGAAAGTACCCTTGGATATTAGATGTGCAAACAATAAGGTGAGAGCACATCTAATACCTACAGAGAGTAATGGAAATTAGGTGAAGTTCAAAGTGAACCGTATAATTACCTGCAGGGATTGGCATTTAGAGGGTTAAAACAGGCAGGGATGAAATGTAATATCAACTCCTCACTGCCTGTCAAATGCCTCTGAAAAGTGACCTGAGCATGGATCACTTTTTAGAGGTGAATACAAGCCTTTAGTGTGCTGCAGTGCGAGTGTACTGGCGGCTTTCACAGTCCCCTAGACTTCTTTTAGGTTGCACATTTTTGCTGCATTTTCTGGAATTGCACCAAAGATGCAGCATGCAGGACTTTTTGTGCACTTTCAGAACATGCAGTAAAAATGTGCAACCTCTATGGGATCAGGGACAACATGCAGGAAGACTGCCAGGACACCAGCACTGCAGCCAAACCGCAGCATTCCAGTGTGAGCCCACATCATACCACCTAGAAGGTACTGCTCAGGGTGCTAGAAAAAAAAAAAAAAACTTTGGCTGCAGAGTGGGGGAGGGAGGAGGAGTTCACTTACTTGGATGGTCTCAGCCTCCCAGGAGCCTCACTGGATTCCAGCCGACTGCTCAGATTGAACTTTCCCGCCCCACACATCCTCCTCACAGACAGCACACGGGCTGCCCCGGAGTGTGGGCAGGGAAAGAAGCAGATCCTGCCTCTGCCAGCCAATGGTGTGGAGGAGGGAGGGGCTGGGCGGGGCTGTGCTGTGTAACACAGACTCTCAGCCCTGAAATGAAGATATTGCTGGATCACAGTACTGGACTCGGCCAGCTCAAGATCTGCGCATGTGTGCTCTTGAGCTGATGGCACAGCAGCCTTTGCCACAGCATATCAGAGCAGCCCAGGGGGCAATTGCATCCCTGCCCCCCAGCCCAGCCCTCCCCTGCCGTGCAGTACTGGGGGGGATAGGTCTCTATTCCTAAATTTAGTAGGGCTAGGCCTGGCTCGGAGGAAGAGATAATTCCGGTAAAGGAGGATAACAACCTGAACACACTGTTCCAGAAACTGGTCAAGCTTTTGCAAGACCAGAAAACATGTTTGAGAGTACCCACTCCCCCACAACCCCTCCAGCACAAATTAGAATGCTTAGTGGAAAATTTGGACATCCGATACGGGGTAAGGTACCACTGTAAGGATATTTTTTGGTATAGCTCCCAGTGGTTGACGCATCTAGAGGCTTTGTAAATTGAATTAATGGCATATTGCCACTGTTTCGGTGAATACTCTTTCCCCAAGTCTCCCTCCCACTTTAAATATGGGGAGGACTTGGTGAAAACATTTTTATGCTGGAGGAGGCCGTAAAAGAGGGAGACTCCCTTTACTGATGTACATTTATGCATATAGAATTTCCAGATCTCTTCTTGTAGGTATAACTGGTACGTTGGTAACGAGCGTAGAAAATGCGATATTTGGCCATATTTATACATCTCCCCTGCCTCAAGACCGTATTCCGCCCTAAGAGTATTAAAATCTTTAATTTTCCCTTCATAGAGCAGATCAGATATTAAAGTAATACCCTTAGTTTGCCAGTTCTGAAGGGAAAGATTGGGAATAGCCCTAGTGAGTATCTCAATGCCTAAAGGTATCTCGACTTCTCCCGATTCTGTGTTTTCAATCTGCCCGAGACCCCTCCATGCCCAAAGAGACGCCTGAATTGTTAGGGGTAAACGATGTAGAGGGAAGGGTTTCAAGCGGTCAAGCCACAACAAAGTAAGAAGGTCTCCCGTCGGGGACATGGTTTGTTCAATATCCCGCCAAGGGGCAGGTGCTTGTTTGTTAAACCAAGATTTAAGTTGGGTGAGTACAACAGCTTGAAAGTAATCCTGTACCTCGATGTGGCCCATGCCCCCTACTCTTCTATGTTTTATCAATAAAGCCTTAGAGCATCTAGGTTTCTTCTGTTGCCAGATATAGTTGTTGAGGAGCGAGTTGAGTGACTTAAGATATGTGGCCTTAATAGGAATAGGTAGCGTACGGAACACATAGAGAATCTGTGGGAGTAATAGCATTTTAAAGGAGGCCAGACGCCCTGACCAAGTTAGTTCTGTTTTAGAGATACGTTTGGTCTCAGCGGACAGCTTTTGGAGCAGCCGAAGATAATTGGTATCTGCCAATCTATTTGGGTCTGCCGTAATTTGGAGGCCCAGGTATGTTATGCTATCTTCTTTCCATGAGTAAGGGAAAAATTTCTGTAATTGAAGTTTTAACTCTTGTGGGATATCTAGAGGGAGGACAAGGGACTTGGTATCATTAATTTTATAGTACGAGATACGACTGAAATTATCTAAAACCGTCTGGGCATATTTCAAGGATGTCTTTGGGGACGTAAGAAACAAAATAAAGTCGTCAGCGAAAAGGTTTATTTTATGATCCTTGCTGCGGAAGGTAAAACCCCGAATGCCCGGGTGTGACCTAATTTTTTCCGCTAGGGGTTCAATCAATAAATTAAAAATTGAGGGGGAAAGGGGGCACCCCTGCCGTGTGCCATTTGTGATATTGAAGGATTCAGATAGGATACCAGAGGTATACACTTTAGCGGAGGGGGTAGAATAAAGGGCCAATATTGCTATAAGGATAGGGCCTTCAAATCCGAATTTACGCAGAACAGAACTCATATAGCCCCAGTGTATCCTGTCGAACGCCTTCTCCGCATCCAAAGAAAGGAGCAGAGAAGGCGTCCGACAGGATCTCGCATGGCACACCACATCAATCACCCTTCTAGTCGCGTCAGATGCCTGTCGCCCCATTGTGAACCCTGCTTGATCTGGGTTTATAAGTGAGGGTAATACGTGAAGTAGTCTCTGGGCCAGGATTTTTGCATAAAGCTTAACGTCCGTGTTTAGGAGTGATATAGGGCGGAAATTAGATGGGGTATCAGGGGCTTTTCCCGGTTTGGGTATGGTGACAACATATGCGCCTAGCATTTCCGAAGGGAATGAAGAAGATGTAGTCGCTTGGGAGTAGATCGTTTGTAAAGTAGGGGTCAGTAGTTCGCCAAATTGTACATAATATTCACCCGGAAGGCCATCAGGACCAGGGGATTTGCCCAAAGGCAAGGACCTGATGACTCTCTGTATTTCCGCTTGGGATATAGGGTCATTAAGGACTGAAAGTTGTTCCTCCGATAATTTGGGAAGGGAGACACCAGCTAAGAAAGTTTGAATATCCGCTTCTACAGGTTGCGAAGTTTTAGGGTCCGAGTTAATGTTATAAAGGGATGCATAATAATGGGCAAAGGAATCTGCTATACCTTTGGGATTATATATTTTGCTTCCGTCCGAAGGGTTGATTAAGTAGGGAATAGTGGTACGAATTCTATGGTTTTTCAAACGTTGGGCTAAAAATTTGCCTGCTCTATTTCCTGCAGAATAGTGTGTAAGTTTAAGGTGATTAACATATTTATTATGGTCCTCCAATAGAAGAAGTCTGAGCTCGGATCGAAGGGTACCTAATTTATGTGCTATCGTGGGGCAGGGGGTTAGTTTATTCTGTTGGTCTAAAAGATCAATATCCCTCATGATACGGTCTATTTTAAGAGTTCTCTGCTTTTTGAGTCTCACATTAGCCTGTAATAGAATACCTCTCACAAAAGCCTTATGTGCACACCAAAGAATCATAGGATCATCAACAGAACCCGTGTTTAAGAAAAATTCTTTGAGACTATTAGTCACCTCTTTCATCTGGGCTTGTGACTTAAATAAACCCGTATTCGCCCTCCAGACACCAGACATGTTATGAGTGTTCTCCTCCGCCACCACAGCTGAGACAGGGGCATGATCAGACCAAGAAATGCTGTGGATGGCGGAGGAGGAGACCGTTTGTAATAAATATCGATCAACCAAGATCATATCAATTCTGGAATATGTATTGTGCCTAGAAGAGTAAAAGGAATAGTCCCTTTCATTGGAATGCTGACATCTCCAGACGTCGTACAACCCCTCCTCATGTAGCAAACGCTGTAATGAAGGAAGAGGTCTACGAGACCTGGTGGTGGTATCCATTTTGAAGTCTGCTGTGACATTATAGTCTCCACACATCAACAAAGCTCCCTGTCGTACTTCGTTGACTTTCGTAAGTAATCTTCTGAGAAACCTTGTCTGGTGGGAGTTGGGAGCATAGAGACAGACAATAGTATAAGTCCTGTTGTTAAGAGAGCCCACCAGTATGATATACCTGCCCTCAGGATCTGTTACCGTGAGGTTATGTGTAAAAACAACCGAGTCTTTAAGGGCTATTATGACCCCTTTGCATTTTTGAGGAGCAGAAGCAAAGAAAAGGTGTGGAAAATTTTTATGGTGAAAAGATGGAGGGTCAGAAGCCAGAAAATGCGATTCCTGTAAACAGAGTACATCAGCACGTAGTCTCTGTGCTTCTTTCCACACCGATGCTCTTTTAGCAGGATGATTCAATCCGTGAACATTAAATGAAACAACATTCAGCATTAGTAGCTATCAAGGAAAAAATGATGAAGAAGCAAACAATATAATGATGTACTGCGTACCTCCCTACAGTGGTGTGAAAAAGTGTTTGCCCCCTTCCTCATTTCCTGTTCCTTTGCATGTTTGTCACACTTAAGTGTTTCGGAACATCAAACCAATTTAAACAATAGTCAAGGACAACACAAGTAAACACAAAATGCAATTTGTAAATGAAGGTGTTTATTATTAAAGGTGAAAAAAAATCCAAACCATCATGGCCCTGTGTGAAAAAGTGATTGCCCCCTAAACCTAATAACTGGTTGAGCCACCCTTAGCAGCAACAACTGCAACCAAGCGTTTGCGATAACGTGCAATGAGGCTTTTACAGCGTCCTGGAGGAATTTTGGCCCACTCATCTTTGCAGAATTGTCCTAATTCAGTTACATTAGAGGGTTTTCGAGCATGAACGGCCTTTTTAAGGTCATACCACAACATCTCAATAGGATTCAGGTCAGGACTTTGGCTAGGCCACTCCAAAGTCTTCATTTTGTTTTTCTTCAGCCATTCGGTGGTGGACTTGCTGGTGTGTTTAGGATCATTGTCCTGCTGCAGAACCCAAGTTCGTTTCAGCTTGAGTACACGAACAGATGGTCGGACATTCTCCTTCAGGATCTCTTGATAGACAGCAGAATTCATAGTTCCTTTTATCACGGCAAGTCTTCCAGGTCCTGAAGCAGCAAAACAGCCCCAGACCATCACACTACCACCACCATATTTTACTGTTGGTATAATGTTCTTTTTATGAAATGCAGTGTTCTTTCTACGCCAGATATACTTGGACACACACCTTCCAAAGAGTTCCACTTTTGTCTCATCGGTCCACAGAATGTTGTCCCAAAAGTCTTGGGGATCATCAAGATGTGTTGTGGAGAAATTGAGACGAGCTTTGATGTTCTTTTTGCTCAGCAGTGGTTTTCTCCTTGGAATTCTGCCATGCAGGCCATTTTTGCCCAGTCTTTTCCTGATGGTGGAGGCATGAACGCTGACCTTAACTGAGGCAAGTGAGGCCTGCAGTTCCTTGGACGTTGTTGTGGGGTTTTTTGTGACCTCTTGGATGAGTCATCGCTGCGCTCTTGGGGTAATTTTGGGCGGCCGGCCACTCCTGGGAAGGTTCACCACTGTTCCATGTCTTCGCCATTTGTGGATAATGGCTCTCACTGTGGTTCGCTGGATTCCCAAAGCTTTGGAAATGGCTTTATAACCCTTTCCAGACTGATAGATCTCAATTACTTTCTTTCTCAATTGTTCCTGAATTTCTTTGGGTCTTGGCATGATGTGTAGCTTTTAAGGATCTTCTGGTGGACCTTACTGTGTCAAGCAGCTCCTATTTAAGTGATGCCTTGATTGTGAACAGGTGTGGCAATAATCAGGCCTGGGTGTGGCTAGAGAAATTTAACTCAGGTGTGGACAACCACAGTTATAGTATGTTTTAACAAGGGGGGCAATCACTTTTTCACACAGGGCCATGATGGTTTGGATTTTTTTTCACCTTTAATAATAAACACCTTCATTTACAAATTGCATTTTGTGTTTACTTGTGTTGTCCTTGACTATTGTTTAAATTGGTTTGATGTTCCGAAACACTTAAGTGTGACAAACATGCAAAGGAACAGGAAATTAGGAAGGGGGCAAACACTTTTTCACACCACTGTATATTGGAGAACAGTTCAATGATTGTATAGGAGTCCAAACCGAGGTGATTCCACATCTCTTGACGGAGAGAGCTTGGTGTAGCGGAGTCCATCTCATGAGGGGGAAGGGTAGACTCGAGGAGGGGGGAAAAAACACAAAAATAAAAATAAGAAAAAGGATTACAGATAAAAAAAGTGAACAGATTCGAAATCCTGGCATTCGCCAAGGGAATAAGAAGGTCAATTCAACTTGGAATCTGTGGGCATTGTTACTGCCCGTCATATAACTGAGGGGGAAAAACAAGAACTAGCAAAGTCCCGTAGGTACCGAGAGCATCTCAAGAAGAGTAAAAGGTCTCGCACCGAGACATGGCCCGGGGTTTCAATTGTTGCGGCTCGCAACCTTCTTTTTGCGCGACACTACCTGCCAGTTGTCTTGCGATGGTACTTTAGACAATGAGGTGGAAGTATTGTCTTCCTGGTAGGGGAGTATTTCCCAGTGCCTGAGCAGGTCTAGGCCCTCTTCCAGATTGTTGATCACCTTCGTTTGGCCTTCCCTGGATATGGTAAGCTTGCAAGGAAACCCCCACCTGTAAAGTATGTTGTGGTTACGTAAAGCCTTTGTTATGGGCAGCAGTGCTTTTCGTTTCTGCATAGTGTGCTGTGATAAATCTGTAAACACTTGTAGATTCGCATAGCGCTCTGGCGGTTGATTGTTGGTCCGAAAGGCTAAGGTAAACTTCTCTTTAACCTGGAAGAAGTGGACTCTTAGTAGGACATCTCTTGGTATATTATCAGGAAGGTGCGACGGTTTGGGCAAGCGATGTATTCTATCTATCGCTAGATCCGCGGCAGACAGGTCTGGTAAAAAGGCACCTATCAGTTCCTGGGCATATTGCAGTAATTGTCCCGGTAATACCAGCTCAGGGACACCTCTGAGTTTGATATTGTTGCGCCTAGATCTGTCCTCTAAGTCTGCGATTTTCGATTTTAGCCATGCCACTTCCTCCGCTTGGTCATTGTGAGCATCAACCACAGAATTGATGGTGGTCGCGAATTCACCCATTTTATGTTCTACGTGGTCAATTCTAGCGCCCATTTCGTTCATGTCTGATTTGAACCCCCTCATGCACTCCATTATATCAGAGTGTAGAGTGCTGCGCAGGGAGACCAGCATGTCCTTTAGTGTGGTGTCGGATACAGGCTGGTTAGATGTGGGGAACATGTCAATAGAGTCAGTAATTTGCCTAGTGTCCTCCAATTGTTCACCTTCACCACTAACCTGCTCGGTATGGAAGGTCTCCGCCATCCGCGGCTTAGATTTTGCTGGGCTGAGGGAGAGCGGAGTGGACATCCCCGGAGATCCGGGCGACGAGCGCTTTTGCAATCCTGGGCTTGGAATCTCCGATCCGGAGCTGCTGGAAGCCGAGGGTGAGGCACCGCCAGTGCCATCTTGGGCTAGGCCTCGAGGGGTCCACGGGAAGAACTGCGGTAGTTTCTTCAGCTGAGGCATGCCTTTGCGCTTACGGGTCATCCTGGTGAGGTGTGAAGGAGTTTCGCCGTCAAGTGCTGCCAGTAGGAGTCCGTATGATCCCCCGGTGTATGTTTAGGGCTCTCAGTGGTACGGAGCTAGTGCTTCACGCGTCCATCCAGCTGTGCGGTAGCCTAAGGGTGCAAATTTTTGATTTCACTCCTCACTACCTATCACAGTTTCGAAGGCCATAAAATGCCAAAATAACACAAAACCCCCCCAAATTACTCCATTTTGGAAAGTAGACACCCCAAGGAAGTTGTGGAGAGACATGTTGAGCCCATTGAATATTTTTTTTTTGTCCCAAGTGATTGAATAATGACACAAAAAAAAAGTTTACAAAAAGTTGTCACTAAATGATATATTGCTCACACATGCCATAGTTATATGTGGAATTGCACCCCAAAATATATTCTGCTGCTTCTTCTGAGTACGAAGATACCACATATGTGGGACTTTTTGGAAGTCTAGCTGCGTACGGCACCCGAAAACCAATCACTGCCTTCAGGGTTTCTAAGGGTGCAAATTTTTGATTTCACTCCTCACTACCTATCACAGTTTTGAAGGCCATAAAATGCCAAAATAGTACAAAACCCCCCCAAATGACTCCATTTTGGAAAGTAGACACCCCAAGCTATTTACTGAGAGGCATGTTGAGTCCATGAAATATTTTATATTTTGCCACAAGTTGCAGGAATATTACAATTTTTTTTTTTTTTTTGCACAAAGTTGTCACTAAATGATATATTGCTCACACATGCTATGGGCATAAGTCAAATTACACCCCAAAATAAATTCTGCTGCTTCTCCCGAGTACGGGGATACCACATGTGGGGGACTTTTTGGGAGCCTAGCCACGTACGGGACCCCGAAAACCAAGCACTGCCTTCCGGATTTAAATATAAAATGCTACCAAAAAAAACTGTTAGCGATCGCAGGGATCAGGCCTGACTCTGCGATCGCTGCAGTTATGTGTTTAGTGTTTTGTAAGTGACAGTGATCGATCGATACTGCACTTGGGTGGGCTGGGCAGAGGGGCAAAATGCAGGTGCCAGCAGGTATCTGGGCTGATCCCGCTAACAATGCGTTTTATTGGAACCCTAAACTGCTGGGGACGCTAGTATAGATCTGATCAGATCAGATATTGATCTGTTCAGATTCTATACTACTACGGGAGGTTTATGCTTTGCACGTGGATGTTAGCGGTACTGGCACTAACCCAGCGCTGCCTGGGGCGACGCAGACCCTGACCCTAAAACCTAATTGATATCACCCGCCGGGTGATCGGGGGGTTAAACCTTTATTGGGTAATAAATGGTGGGTGCCCTGATGCTATAAAAAGCAAAATAACCAGAGTCACCCGTAACACTTATACGGTGATCACTGGTGAAAGGGTTAACTAGGGGCAATCAGGGGGTTCCATTTTTTATTAGGTAGTATATGGGGGTCCTTGGCGCTATATAAAAACCTGACGGGGAACCTAAATAACTGGCTAACCAGCGTCACCAGTGACACTTATACTGTGATCGCTGGTGAAAGGGTTAACTAGGGGCAATCAGGGGGTTAAAACCATTATTGGGTAGTATATGGGGGTACCTAGCGTTATAAAAACCTGGCGGTGAACCTAAAAAAATAACTAGCTACCTAGCGACACTAGTGACACTAATGCAGCGATCAGAAAAATTATTGCTTAGTGACATAAATGATCACTGCAATCAGTGACACTGTGACTGGGGGGGGGGGTGCGGGGGGGATCGGGGGGGGGATCAGGGGGGGGGTTTGTGTACCTATGTGTACCTATGTGTTAGAGTAGTGTTTGGTGCACTTACTTTTAGTCTTCTCCTCGTAGTCCGGTCAATAAGACCGCCCCGAGGAGAATGACATCACTTCCTCCTTGCCTGTGTATACAATACACAGTGGGAGGAAGCTTCTCATTTGCCAGGAGCGATCGAGAGGGGGTGTCCAGAAACCAACGGCCATCCCCTCATCTCGGATCGCTCCTGAAGCGAACCGGACCGCCGTATCCAGCGGGAGGGGGTCCGATCGGACCCCCCACCCACTGGAAGACAAGCACGTACATGCCATTGCAATGACGTACATTGGCAATACAGCGGTCCTTAAGTGGTTAAAGGAGATTTTTAGGGAATCCCCCCACAAAAACATCCAAAAAAGAAAAAACCTAATCTAAAATTGTGTAGATGTGACGCAAACTAAAATTGTATTGCTGAAATGGTTAAAAAAGAGTAATGAAATCCGTTCGGGAGAAGTGTGTGTGACTATGAGCATCAAAAGAAGTTGGTTATTGCAGCATTGTAAAGAAATGAAGAGAATGCGCTTGATGAATGAATTTTTAACATTGCAGCGTGACGAATGTGCTATATCGCTTACGAGCAGTAGTTTTACCTGAACGAGCACTTCCGTGTCGGAATTTGAATGTGAGCATGCGTGGCACTTGGTCCGATCAAAATGCTCTACACATGATCGGATTAGGTCCGACCAGACCAGTTGGTCGGGAAATATTTCCAACATGTTGGAAAATTGGGATGGACGGAGATTCGGACGGAATCAGTCCGATGCATACCACACACAGTCGGATTATCTGACGACACGGTCCGATAAGACGCATTCCAACAGATTCTCCGACCGTGTGTACGCGGCATAAGAAGGGAGTATATACTTAGGGATCCCTCCTCTCCCCTTCAGCTGCCACTGACTGGCACAAGGGAGCCGGATTATGTCACCGGACCGATGTACATTCATCTTTCTTAGCCCATGTACACACGGTTGGAGATTTTGCCAACCAAATCCGTCGGATTTTGCCCGTCGGATTTAGTCTGACGGATTGTGTCCGAAACTGTTGCATACACACGGTCGGGCCAAGTTGTCTGATTTCACGGTTGCCAAGAACGCGGTGACGTAAGCCGTGTACGGCGGGACTAGAAAAGGGAAGTTCAGCACCACGTCTGGCACCCTTTGGGCTCCTTCTGCTGATCTCGTGTTTTAGTAGAAGTTTGGTGAAAGACGATTCGCGCTTTTCAGATTAGTGATTCAGATCGCTACTGCTCTTCAGTTTCTGCTTGTCTTTGCGTATCTGATAATCGGTGCGTGCAGTCATTAAGTATTTGCTTCTCATTGTGGACTCTATCTTGGTATAGTACACTTTGAAAGGCATTTTTTATTGTCTGCTTGCTTCTGCTATTCAGGTCGTCCTTTCAGGCCTTTAGCGTTGCTTTCTGGTGTCCGTTCTGACCAGCCGACTGTTTTCAAAACATGTTTCGTCTACGTACTCATCGTACAGTTTGTGCTGTGCAGGGGTTCTTACTTTGACTTTGACATAAGCCAAAGGGCTTGTGTCAAAGTCAAAGTAAGAACCCCTGCACAGCACAAACTGTACGATGAGTACGTAGATGAAACATGTTTGGACGACCAAGAATTGGTTGCGCCAGCGTCACCAGTTCTCCCACATGCCTTTGCTCCGTGATATCCGTGAGAATAATCCTGATAATTTCTGGATTATTCTCAGGATGACGGACCCCGTTTTTCACTGTCTGCTGGCTTTGCTGTCACCTTATATCACCAGGCAGGATACCTGCATGCAGCAAGCCATCACTCCGGAGCAGAGGCTCATCGCCACGTTGCGCTACTTGGCGACAGGGAGAAGCCTTCAGGACCTCAAGTTCTCTACAGGCATCTCCCCCCAGGCTCTGGGGATCACTATTCCAGAGACCTGTTCTGCCATCATTCAGCTCCTGCTGAAGGACTATATTATGTTAAGTTTTAACCTTAAACATCACATTCTATGTATTTCATGATTGCTAATGTCTTGCATTTCTTTCCTCATTCCCTAATTACCATCATTGCAATATGCTCTAATTCATATGCTCTGCCCCTTTGTCCTCATGCAGATTTGCCTCACTAACTTCCCCACCATGCTCTTCTTGGCCCCTAAAACTATAGTCTAGTCACTTGACAATGTCTTTTGTCAGCTCCATAGTATTGCTTTCCCCTAAACACCCCCTAAAATCTCTACGAATGTGATGTGTGTGCTTCAATTTGACCTTTTTATTGTTTTTTTGGAGTTGTGCCAAACTCATTAGTAACCCCCCTCTCCCCAACTGTTACCTCAGCTGATAGCAATCTTCTATCTGATAACTTGACCCAACCCAATACACACTCTAAATACCTTTTTCATGATAACATTTATGGAACAATTCACCAAAGCATGTAGTGTAAGGGCCTCAATACTTTCAAATGCTATTTTGATTTTTTTAACACATTCATTTTCTTGCTATGTAATAGCAGAATGTCAACATGTGCTTCCATTTTGTTATTATGACACTTCTTACCTGTCCGGTGGGCTGCCAATAGTGTAACTAAGGAGGGGCTTCACAAAGTATCACACATTATTTAGGCATTCAGCTCTCAATCAAGTGGAGAGGGTTACCTGTCCTAAACATCCCCCCTCATTTTTTAGCAAGGGCCCATCAGATGGGGGGGATGGGGGGGGGGTAGGACTCTCATAAGGGGACCTTAAACTTTAGGCTTTAAATACTCATTTAAAAAAATGTTATACTAATTTTGTCCAAAAATGTGGGTGTCTAATCTGCATGCAATGTTGATTTGTAAAATTACTAGTTTTTTTTCTTGTGTCACTACACAGTGTCCTTCAACGCCACAGGAATGGCAGAATGTGGCAGAATGTGGCCTCCACATTTTTCCTCAAGTTGTGCCTTTTTCACCAACAGTGCAAACCCAAGTTCAGAGTGAGACGAGGGGACAGTCTCTTCTTCAGATAATCTTATTATGTTGTGGGTCTGCTACACACACACCTTCTTTTTGTTAACTAATGTGTAGTGCATTACTGATCTAAAGCATGCTCATTTTCAGCACCGTGGCAGGAAAATGGCATGATTGTCCAAATTTACACATCACTGTGGGTGCTTTTTACTAAAGGCACATCGACTATGCACTACAAGTGCACTGCAAAAGTACACCTGAAACTGCACTTGGAGTGAAAAGTGGAGTTGCCTTTATTAAATCACACTCCTTCTCAGCACAAACTCAAATTTCACTACAAATACATTTTAAGCCTAATGAAAAAGGAAGCCACACATTGTTGAGAATTCAACTTTTTAATACAAGCACATTCATATGTGCGTTTAGTAAAGGTTTTTACAACAAACCAAGATATTTTGGGAATCCAAAACCGAGTTTAATCATATTTATTTTTTACTTGTTTTTTTCTGTAAACAGGCATGTATCAAACAGGGGAGGGCTGGGCTGGGAGGCAGGGATGCAATTGCCCCCTGGGCTGCTCTGATATGCTGTGGCAAAGGCTGCTGTGCCATCAGCTCAAGAGCACACATGCGCAGATCTTGAGCTGGCCGAGTCCAGTACTGTGATCCAGCAATATCTTCATTTCAGGGCTGACAGTCTGTGTTACACAGCACAGCCCCGCCCAGCCCCTCCCTCCTCCACACCATTGGCTGGCAGAGGCAGGATCTGCTTCTTTCCCTGCCCACACTCCGGGGCAGCCCGTGTGCTGTCTGTGAGGAGGATGTGTGGGGCGGGAAAGTTCAATCTGAGCAGTCGGCTGGAATCCAGTGAGGCTCCTGGGAGGCTGAGACCATCCAAGTAAGTGAACTCCTCCTCCCTCCCCCACTCTGCAGCCAAAGTTTTTTTTTTTTTTTTTCTAGCACCCTGAGCAGTACCTTCTAGGTGGTATGATGTGGGCTCACACTGGAATGCTGCGGTTTGGCTGCAGTGCTGGTGTCCTGGCAGTCTTCCTGCATGTTGTCCCTGGTCCCATAGAGGTTGCACATTTTTACTGCATGTTCTGAAAGTGCACAAAAAGTCCTGCATGCTGCATCTTTGGTGCAATTCCAGAAAATGCAGCAAAAATGTGCAACCTAAAAGAAGTCTAGGGGACTGTGAAAGCCGCCAGTACACTCGCACTGCAGCACACTAAAGGCTTGTATTCACCTCTAAAAAGTGATCCATGCTCAGGTCACTTTTCAGAGGCATTTGACAGGCAGTGAGGAGTTGATATTACATTTCATCCCTGCCTGTTTTAACCCTCTAAATGCCAATCCCTGCAGGTAATTATACGGTTCACTTTGAACTTCACCTAATTTCCATTACTCTCTGTAGGTATTAGATGTGCTCTCACCTTATTGTTTGCACATCTAATATCCAAGGGTACTTTCACACTGGGGCGGTGTGGGCAGTAGTGGTAAAGCATTGCTTGTTTTAGCAGCGCTAGCGGGGCACTTTTAAAACCCACTAGCAGCTCAAGAAAGGGTTAAAACCGCCTGTGTTGCTCATTTCAGTGGGCAGGGCACCTCTCCCAAACCGCCCCAATAATGCTGCTTGCAGGACTTTTCAGAATGTCCTACAAGCGCACCGCCCAATTGTGAGGGCACTCGGGCTTTCACACTGGTGTGGCATGAGAGGCGGTTTACAGGCGCTATTTTTAGCACTAAAACGCCTGTAAAGCGCCTTCAGTATGAAATGACCCTAAAAAGAGTTCTGGAAATAAGGTGGAGTTCAAAGTGAATTTCTACACCTAAGTGGAGCGCTCCTTTCAGAAGATTTGAGGATATTATTAAACAGAGACTGGTGGACTTAGGCCACCATAGACAGATTGAAATTCTGCCTGTTCAGCAGAAATTTCAATCAATCTATGTGCAGACTGGCGGCACAGAATTCAATCTATCAACTGAAAATACAACCAGCTTGTCTTTATTTCTTTTTTTTGTGATCACTGCTGGCTGCTAAGCTGCCGGCAGCGATCACTGTATTCTGATGGCTTGAAAACTTTCGCCTCAGAGCACACACCCACACACGGCTCTTATGGATGCTTAGTAAATCAAGTGCCAGGCTTCACTAGCATTACACCTGTGTGACTGCGACCAAGTCTGGGCACAAGCTAGCACAGGCTCCTGGAAACATGGGAAGGGTGGCCAGTAAGAGGAGAGCTGGGAAATGACATTACTTGCCTCATATTCCTGCCACTCCAAAACCTGCTCCACTGCAGCACCAGGCCCACAATGCCCTTAATCTGGCTGGTGCCCCAGGGTGTGCACCTGCATGTGCTTTTCTCACTACCCGCAATTGACACAGGAGGAGCCTGCACCCTGGTGAATATGGTGGTCATGCCAGGGAGAAAGCAGGACTTGCATGTTTAGCCTGCTGAACTCGCTGTGACTCTCGGCTACTCTGCTGGCTTGGCTTGCCCAGTGGTGTGGTGCTCACTCACCAGAGAAGCTCCAGACTCCACAGGTAGCACTTACTGTGGCGGCAGTGACAGAACAGTCTTTAGTCTTCACCTTCCTGCAGTCTTATTGGTCTTTGTACTGGGTGTGGGGAAGGTGCAAGCTCTTTTTCTCAGTCTCTCTGGGGCAATCATGCAGTCTCTCTCTGGGAGACTGCTCCAAAATGATTGCCCCCACAGGGAGTGACTGCTCCACACTGCCTGCACAGAGAGTGACCGCTTCACACTGCCTGCACAGAGAGTGACCGCTTCACACTGCCTGCACAGAGAGAGTGACCTCTTCACACTGCCTGCACAGAGAGAGTGACCGCTTCACACTGCCTGCACAGAGAGAGTGACCGCTTCACACTGCCCGCACAGAGAGAGTGACTGCTTCACACTGCCCGCACAGAGAGTGACTGCTTCACACTGCCCGCACAGAGAGTGACCAATTCACACTGCCTGCACAGAGAGAGTGACCACTTCACACTGCCTGCACAGAGAGAGTGACCGCTTCACACTGCCTGCACAGAGAGAGTGACCGCTTCACACTGCCTGCACAGAAAGTGACCGCTTCACACTGCCTGCACAGAAAGTGACCGCTTCACACTGACCGCACAGAGAGTGACTGCTTCACACTGCCTACATAGAGAGTGACCGCTTCACACTGCCTACACAGAGAGTGACCACTTCACACTGCCTGCACAGAGAGAGTGACCGCTTCACACTGCCTGCACAGAATGAGACCGCTTCACACTGCCTGCACAGAGAGTGACCGCTTCACACGGCCTGCACAGAGACAGTGACCGCTTCACACTGCCTGCGCACAGAGAGAGGGACCGCTTCACACTGCCTGCACAGAGAGAGGGACCGCTTCACACTGCCTGCACAGAGAGAGTGACCGCTTCACACTGCCTGCACAGAGAGAGCGACCGCTTCACACTGCCTGCACAGAGAGAGCGACCGCTTCACACTGCCTGCACAGAGAGAGTGACCGCTTCACACTGCCTGCACAGAGAGAGTGACCGCTTCACACTGCCTGCACAGAGAGCGTGACCGCTTCACACTGCCTGCACAGAGAGCGTGACCGCTTCACACTGCCTGCACAGAAAGTGACCGCTTCACACTGACCGCACAGAGAGTGACTGCTTCACACTGCCTACATAGAGAGTGACCGCTTCACACTGCCTACACAGAGAGTGACCACTTCACACTGCCTGCACAGAGAGAGTGACCGCTTCACACTGCCTGCACAGAATGAGACCGCTTCACACTGCCTGCACAGAGAGTGACCGCTTCACACGGCCTGCACAGAGACAGTGACCGCTTCACACTGCCTGCGCACAGAGAGAGGGACCGCTTCACACTGCCTGCACAGAGAGAGTGACCGCTTCACACTGCCTGCACAGAGAGAGTGACCGCTTCACACTGCCTGCACAGAGAGAGCGACCGCTTCACACTGCCTGCACAGAGAGAGTGACCGCTTCACACTGCCTGCACAGAGAGAGTGACCGCTTCACACTGCCTGCACAGAGAGAGTGACCGCTTCACACTGCCTGCACAGAAAGTGACCGCTTCACACTGCCTGCACAGAAAGTGACCGCTTCACACTGACCGCACAGAGAGTGACTGCTTCACACTGCCTACATAGAGAGTGACCGCTTCACACTGCCTACACAGAAAGTGACCACTTCACACTGCCTGCACAGAGAGAGTGACCGCTTCACACTGCCTGCACAGAATGAGACCGCTTCACACTGCCTGCACAGAGAGTGACCGCTTCACACGGCCTGCACAGAGACAGTGACCGCTTCACACTGCCTGCGCACAGAGAGAGGGACCGCTTCACACTGCCTGCACAGAGAGAGTGACCGCTTCACACTGCCTGCACAGAGAGAGTGACCGCTTCACACTGCCTGCACAGAGAGTGACCGCTTCACACTGCCTGCACAGAGAGTGACCACTTCACACTACCTGCACAGAGAGTGACCGGCAGTGTGAAGCAGTCTCTCTCTCTCTCTCTGGGGCAATGTGGAGCAGTCTCCTTCCCTCTCTGTACGGGAAATGTGGTGTAGATGGATGGTCAGCTGATTCTGGGGTTCAATGGGCCACTTGACTGGACTTGCCCCCCAGGCCTAAGGCTGCCAGCCCTCCCCTGGTATCAAAGCGTAAAATACAGAACACAGGAACTTACAAAGTTCAACTTGGAAAAGTGAAGACAATATCAGACATGAGTATGTACAAACTGGGCTGATATTGCATTCATCACATGGGGTGTCACCCCTGAAAAAAACAAATTTGGAAGATGCACACAGTGTGTCAACATGTGCTATCTCCCATCATGGGAGATCAATGTACATGCTTTGGGGCTGCAACCCCTTCATCTCAGACACTTTACACAAAACACGTACATTGATCCCCCATGATGGGAGATAGCGCATGTTTACACACTCTGTGCATCTTCCAAATTTGGAATTATGCAAAATACACCATTTTTTTTATAAAAAGCAAAAATAACACTCTCCCCAAAACATCAATGATGTTCTTCATTTTATTTTTAACATCATTGATATTTTGTTGTACAATTTCCAAATCCCTATTGCACCCCATTATCTCCCCGATCAAGATCTGGGCACTTTCACTGGTAAAACGAGAATCTTCCTCCACATCACCTAGAAAAAAAAAAAACACACCATGTAATCCAAATATGGTGATATACATTTATGAGCTTACCGGAAGCTGTGTTCTCCGACACTCACCTGTTGTGGTGACAATTTGGCCAACCTCCACAATCTCTCCTTCTTCCTCCTCCTCCTCCTGCTCCTCTGTTTCTTCTTTTGGAAGTTGCCCTTCTTTGGGAGGGGTGTGGTCCCTGGTGTCCTCATGGTCCCTGGTGTCCTCATACTTGCCGAGTCTTCTCTCCCCTATGAGAATGTAAACAAAGATTAATTAGCACACAGAGGGCAGAAATAGGAATCTGAAACATTGCTTGGAACTGTTGTACAATTGTGTTTTTGGGCCGAGTTACAAGGTGAGAACATTATTGGGGCCACTTTGTTAAGCTGGAATACTTCCCTGCAGAACGATGTTTCATACGAACGAACGAAACCATGACCTTGAAAGTGGCCATTTTAAAATGCACAACATAAAATCAAAGCACATGGAGCATGTATGCAAGCAAGAATAATGATATGAACACACGACAACTACTTACTTTTCTTAAGAACACGCTTGATCCTTAGGTACTGCTCGTGCTCCCTCAGTTTCAGGTCTGACCAGCGTTTTCTCAGTTGATCCTTGGATCGGCGTACCCCAAAATTCTTCAGAAGACTCTTCACAACTGTATTCATGATCTTGGCCTTTCTGATATTTGAGTTTGGGTAAGGTCCATACTTCCCATCATAGTCGGTCCTGTTCAATATGTCCACCATCTCCAACATCTCTCCAAAAGACATATTTGAGGCCTTAAATCTTGTCTTCCTGGATCGGGACGTTTCAGGCTCCGGGCTTTCCTCACCCTCCTCCTCGTTAGTGGAACTATTATTGCGCACCTGCGTTCTCTCCGCCATGTGCTCTCCCCACTGCGCGGGAAGCGAAGGGGCGGGGAATAGTCTGGAAAGAACGTCAGGGGCAGGCGGAGTTTCACGCATGCGCACTGTATATAAAACGCCACACATGTGTATCGTCAGTACGATTTGGGAGGAGAGTGTGAGTCACGGACGCGGCAAACGTGGAAACGAAGGTAACATTTTTAACTTTGTGCTTCACTAGACTAGACTGCTTGTATCTAGGCCGCTGTTGGGACAAGATTAGGAGGGATTTTAATTGCATTATTAGTATTTGAGGGTTTGTCTTGTGTTGTGTCTTGCAGAAAAAATTGACTCATTCAACAATGCCAACTTTATGGGGCTATTCCTCGAGCTCTACATGGAGATGCCCTGCCTGTGGCAGTTCCACAACAAATTTTATAATGACAGATCAAAGAGGAATGCAGCACTGGAGAAACTGCTTGCTTTGGTGCAGATCAGGGTCCCCACGGCAGACATGACATATTTGAATCGCAAAATTGTGGCCATGAAGCTTACATATTTCAGGGAGAGAAAGAAGCACCTGGAGTCCTTGAGAGCAGGAGATCCAGATGCTGTTTATTATCCCAGGATGGTGCACTTTGACAGGCTGCATTTTCTGGTAGACCAAGGGGTACCCAGGCCACCACTCAGGCCACCACTCTCCATGCTTCCTCCAAGGCATCCTTCACCCCCAGCTGGGGCTTCTGATGACCAACCTGGGCCTTCCAGGCAGCACCATGTGGTGGGGCCAAGCTTGAGACAGGTATTGCATTGTTGAACATATTTCTTGTGTTACATTTAATGATGTTAACTAGATGTTCTTATTGATCAGTAAGTTGAGATTTTTCCAAGTGGTTTACATCTCAATAGACAGTAGTGACCAAAAATGATTGGGAAAAAAAATGCTGGTGTCAGAATGATAGTCTGTTCTATTTGGTAACAGTCAAATAGCAAAAGCCAGGAGCACAAAATGTTGTGATTGATGATCAAAAAACTAAAACTATGTCCCCTTTTCATACACAGGAAGACCTCAGTCGGGGGGGAGGCTGTGGCAAGTGGCAGCCAGGAGGTCCACCAACGCCCTCCTTCTCCTCCTGCCCCAGCTACAGGAGCCCAGCCACAGCCTGGAAGGATGCCTGGTGGGAAGTCCCAAAGGAAGACCAGAGAGTGATGGCCTGGGATGAGTCTGGTGTGCCAGAAGATGCAGCCTCTTCAAGATCACCATCCTGGGGACAGAAATGGCATCTGAATTTCCTGCTCTCTAGGACTTCAGGAGCAGACTTCTCTCCCTGAGATATCTACTCCTCAGGCCACCAATTTTTTTATATCTCATTTAGTCATGTCTGCCCTGGGGGCCAAAGGCTGCACCAAAGTTAAGAAGTTTCTCCAGTGCTGCGTTCCTAGTTTTATTTTCGAGCAAACAAAATAAATTTTATTTTTGTTTGAGGAAATACGTGTGTAATGTGTTTTCCTTCAAAAAGTACAGTTTATTTGTGAGCAGGCAGGTACATTTCCAAAATACAAAGTGAACTAAAGAACAAGGGGTACCAACACTAAACAACCTCCTGTAAATTAAAAAAGAAAAAAAATATATAAAAAATACAATAATGTTGTTGTTGTAAGTTTACACCCAAAAAAAGTAAAAGTAAAAAAAAAAGGAGAAATGAGCCGTGTCATTAACCACTTTCAGACTGGACCATTTTGCTGGTCAATGACCAGAGGTCTTTTTACAATTTGGCACTGCGCTGCTTTAACTGGTAATTGCGCGGTCATGCAATGTTGTACCCAAACAAAATTTGCGTCCTTTTTTTCCCACAAATAGAGCTTTCTTTTAAAGGTATTTGACTGACTCTGCGATTTTTATTTTTTGCGATATAAACGTAAAAAGACCGCAAATTTTGAAAAAAAATGATATTTTCTACTTTTTGTTATTAGAAAAATCCAATAAACTCAATTTTAGTCATACATTTAGGCCAAAATGTATTCAGCCACATGTCTTTGGTAAAAAAAAAGTCAATAACTGTATATTTATTGGTTTGCGCAAAAGTTGTCACATCTACAAACTAAGGTACGTTTTCTGGAATTTACGCAGCTTTTAGTTTATGACTGCCTATCTCATTTCTTGAGGTGCTAAAATGGCAGGGCAGTACAAAACCCCCCCAAATGACCCCATTTTGGAAAGTAGACACCCTAAGGAAATTGATAAGAGGCATGTTGAGCCCATTGAATATTAATTTTTTTTGCCTCAAGCGATTGAATAATGACAAAAAAATATTTTTTTTTTTTTTACACAAAGTTGTCACTAAATGATATATTGCTCACACATGCCATGGTTATATGTGGAATTGTACCCCAAAATACATTCTGCTGCTTCTCCTGAGTACGGGGATACCACATGTGGTCGACTTTTTGGAAGCCTAGCCACGTACAGGGCCCCAAAAACCAAGCACCGCCTTCAGGATTTCTAAGGGCGTACATTTGTAATTTCACTCCTCACTACCTATCACAGTTTTGAAGGCCATAAAATGCCAAGATGGCACAAAACCCCCACAAATGACCCCATTTTAGAAAGTAGACACCCCAAGCTATTTGCTGAGAGGCATGTTGAGTCCATGGAATATTTTATATTTTGCCGCAAGTTGCGGGAAAATTACAAACTTTTATTTTTTTTATTTTTTTTTCACAAAGTTGTCACTAAATGATATATTGCTCACGCATGCCATGGGCATATGTGAAATGACACCCCAAAATAAATTCTGCTGCTTCTCCTGAGTACGGGGATACCACATATGTGGAACTTTTTGGGAGCCTAGCCGCGTACGGGGCCCTGAAAACCAAGCACCGCCTTCAGGCTTTCTAAGGGCGTAAATTTTTGACTTCACTCCTCACTACCTATTACAGTTTTGAAGGCCATAAAATGCCAAGATGGCACAAAACCCCCACAAATGACCCCATTTTAGAAAGTAGACACCCCAAGCTATTTGCTGAGAGGCATGTTGAGTCCATGGAGTATTTTATATTTTGCCACAAGTTGCGGGAATATTACAAACTTTTTTTTTTTTTTTTCACAAAGTTGTCACTAAATGATATATTACTCACACATGCCATGGGCATATGTGAAATGACACCCCAAAATAAATTCTGCTGCTTCTCCTGAGTACGGAGATACCACATGTGTGGGATTTTTTGGGAGCCTAGCCGCGTACGGGGCCCCGAAAACCAAGCACTGCCTTCAGGATTTCTAAGGGTGTAAATTTTTGATTTTACTCCTCACTACCTATCGCAGTTTTAAAGGGCATAAAATGCCAAGATGGCACAAACCCCCCCCCCCCCAAATGACCCCATTTTGGAAAGTAGACACCCCTAAATTTAGGGGTACACTAGTGAGACTCACAGGTAAAAAAGCACCTAGGCTGTCAGCGACTGTATCAAAACGCTACAAAAAAAACTGTTAGCGATCGCAGGGATCAGGCCTGACTTTGCGAACGCTGCAGTTATGTGTGTTGTGTTTTGTAAGTGACAGTGATCGATCGATACTGCACTTGGGTGGGCTGGTCTGGGCTTGGCGGAGGGGCTAAACGCAGGTGCTAGCAGGTATCTGGGCTGATCCCGCTAACAATGCGTTTTGGGAAACCTAAACTGCTGGCGACGCTAATATAGATCTGATCAGATACTATATTACTAAGGGAGGTGTATGCTTTGCGCGTGGGTGTTAGCGGTACTGGCACTAACCTGACGCTGCCTGGGGCGACGCAGACCTTATCTGACCCTCAAACTTATATCACCCGCCGGGTGATCAGGGGGTTAAACCTTTATTAGGTAATAATGGCGGGTGCCCTGAAACTATAAAAAAATAACTAACCAACCAGCGTCACCTGTAACAGTTATATGGTGATCACTGGTGAAAGGGTTAACTAGGGGGCAATCAGGGGGCTTTATGCGGTAGTATATGGGGGTCCCTGGCGCTATAAAAAGCTGCGGCGAACCTAAATACCTACCTGCCTAACTAGCGTCACCTGTGACACTAATACAGCGATCAGAAAAACGATCGCTTATTAGGCTGGGTTCACACTGGAGCGATGCGGGAACGCCACAAATCTGCGGCGGGTTCCCGCATCACACTGCCCTATGCGAACTGCTGGGAGTGTCAGTGAAATGTTAATGACACCCCCAGATCAGTTCGCATATCGCAGTGCGATCTGCAAACTCGGACAGGAATCGGATCGCATGGTGTGAACACCCATGCGATCCGATTCTGCTGCGGACCAAAAAAAGGGTCCTGTGCGAGTTTGCGGCGGGTGCGGCGGGTGCGATGCGAATTCAGCCATACTATCTGTATGGCTGAACTCGAATCGCACAGAGATCGGATGTGATTTGCACTGCAGTGCGGTGCGAATCACATCCATTCTCATAAACCGCTGCAATGTGAACCCAGCCTTAGTGACACTGGCGACGGGGGGTGATCATGGGGTTAAACCTTTATTGGGGGGGCTAGGGGGTACCTTAGAACTAAAGGGGGCTAACCCTAACTGCCCTAACAGTTATTACAGTCACAAATGACACCAATGCAAAAAAAAAAATGCAATTGGTGTCACTGTGACTGGGGGTGCAGGGGTGATTGGGGGGGTGATCGGGGGGTGAAGGGGGGGTGAGAGTGTGCCTGGCATGTTCTACTGTATTGTGTAGTGTTGGTGCAACTCACCGATCCTCTCTCCTCGGTGCCGGAACGAAAAATACCGACACGGAGGAGAGATTACATCACTTCCTCTGCCTGTGTTTACATTACAGGAGAGGAAGTGATGTCAGGCTTCACTTCCATTCGTCAGGAGCGATCGCGAGGGAGTGGCCATGAACGAATGGCCGCCCCCTCATCCCGGATCGCTCCTGAACGGATACCGACCGCCGCTGGCACCAGGGGGGGCCCGATCGGGCCCCCCACCCGCGGGAAGGCAGGGACGTACATGTACGCCCATATGCCTGCCCGTGCCATTCTGTCGACGTACATCGTCGTGCGGCGGTCGGCAAGTGGTTAAAGGAGATTTTTAGGGAATCCCCCCCCCCCCCCCAAAAAAAACATCCAAAAAAAACAAACAAAAAAAAACATTGTGTAGATGTGACTTAAAATAAAATTGTATTGCTGAAATGGTTAAAAAAGAGTAATGAAATCCGTTCGGGAGAAGTGTGTGTGACTATGAGCATCAAAAGAAGTTGGTTCTTGCAGCATTGTAAAGAACAAGAGAATGCGCTTGATGACTGATTTTTTAACATTGCAGCGTGACGAATGTGCTATATCGCTTACGAGCAGTAGTTTTACCTGAACGAGCACTTCCGTGTCGGAATTTGAATGTGAGCATGCGTGGCACTTGGTCCGATGAAAATGCTCTACACATGATCGGATTAGGTCCATCCAGCCCAGTTGGTCGGGAAATCTTTCCAACATGTTGGAAAATTCGGTCGGACGGAGATTCGGACGGAATCAGTCCGATGCATACCACACACAGTCGGATTATCTGACGACGCGGTCCGATAAGACTCATTCCGACAGATTCTCCGACCGTGTGTACAAGGGCAAATAAAGCTTAGTCTGCATAATTGGTAGGAGGAGGTAGGGGGCATTTTTAACCACTTGACCACTGGGCACTTAAACACCCTTAATAACCAGACCAATTTTCAGCTTTCGGTGCTCTCGCATTTTGAATGACAATTACTCAGTCATGCAACACTGGACCTATATAAAATTTTTGTCCTTTTTTTCACACAAATAGAGCTTTCTTTTGGTGGTATTTAATCACCGCTGGGTTTTTTTTTTTTTTGTGCTATAAAAGAAAAAATACCGAAAATTCTGTAAAAAAACGAATTTTTCTTTGTTTCTGTTAGAAAATTTAGCAGATTAGTAATTTTTTCTTCATAAATTTTGGCCAAAATTTATACTACTACATATCTTTGGTAAAAATAAGTACAAATTGGTGGATATTATTTGGTCTTTGTGAAAGTTATAGAGTCCACAAGCTATGGTGCCAATATCTGAAAATTGATCACACCTGAAGGACTGACGGCCTATTTCAATTCTTGAGACCCTAACATGCCAGAAAAGTACAAATACCCCCCAAATGACCCCTTTTTGTTTACAAACGGTTTTTATTAAAGGTTATTGAAACATATACAATAAAAAGGTCAATCGGTACAAAAGTAATCAAAGAGAATAGCATACAATGTAACATCAATAAATCCTTGATACTCTGATATGACAAAGAGTGGTATGCTAATCCCAACCAAGAGAACTCATAGGAAAATTCCGCTGAACCCTTGCACCTCATTGAGTGAAAATAGAAAGAAAAACCAAACAAAGTAAAGAAAAAAGTAAGAAGAGAAAAGAAAAACTAAAAAGAAAACCAGAATGCTACCACAAGTGAATGTCATCAAAAACCTTCATATACCCTGCCATTAAATACTGTGCTCAGCCGGACTGTCAGGCCTTGGGGTTATCCATTGCAGAGAAGTCCAAACGGACCATTTACGATCAAAAATCTGCATGGAGTCTTGCAAAGTGTGGTGTAATCGCTCCATGAGCTTAATCGACTCCACGCGCTGCAAAACTTGTTCCCATGGAACCACCGGGGATCTCCAGTGCAACGCCACAGTCCAATGAACTGCATTAACTAGTGTATGGGCTAATTTCTGAGCCGGGGGAGTTAGTCCCGGGATGTCAGCAAATAAAAGGCCAATCCGGCACGTGATATCAATATTAGAGCCCGTAACCTGGAATAATTTATCAGCGACCCGTTGCCAAATGGGCTGCAGTACCCCACAGCCCCAAAAGATATGGGAGAAGGAGCCCGGCTCCGGACATCCACGAAAGCAGCTTCCCGGGACCAGTGGGCAAAATCTATGCAGCCTAGCAGGGGTATAGTACCATCTAGTGTGCAGTTTTAATGCAGTTTCCCTGACCGCCAACGATTTCGTGCATTTACGCATGTTTGAAATCACATCTTCCCATTCCTCCGGGGTCATTTCGAAGCCAACCTCCCTCTCCCAACCCAGCATAGCCTGTGATTTAGCCGGTAGCTGCACCTCTCCAAGAGAACGGTACAACCAGGAGATATTTCCCCGATCCCTAGATGAGGACTTACAAATCCTTTCAAAATCATTAGGAGGGGGAAGCCCCCCCTTCAAGTAATGAGTGGCGTAGAAATGCCGAACCTGCAGGTATTTATAAAAATCTTCTCTGGGCAACCCGAACTGCTCCTGGAGAGAAGCAAAGGTACAAAACGGCTGTTCTTGGGAAAGGGCCTCAAGGGTAACCAGGTCTTTCTGAGACCAACCCTCAAAGCTCTCCGGTGCCGAAAAAGCCGGCGGGAATCTAGGGTCCCCCAAAAAAGAGGCCAGGCCGGGGCAGGGTGGGCACAGGGCATATCGCTTTTTGTATAAGGACCAGAGTTGAAGGGATTGTGCTACCACTCCATTCAAAGTGGCTAATTGTTTGGGGCGAACCCCATCCAACCACAGAAGGCCCGGGAGGTAGAAAGGGCTCACCGAGGATCTCTCAAATTGAAGCCATGAGACCGTACCCGGGGGATAATGCCACTGCGCCAGCTGCACCAGCCTGGCCGCGAGGTAATATAACCATAGATGAGGGAGCCCCAGACCCCCACGGACCGCTGGCCTGAAAAGTAGCGTCTTGTGCAGTCTAGGTTTTTTGTTTTGCCAAACGAACCGATTGATCTCTTTCTGTATACCATCAATCGTGTTCCGGGAGACATATAGAGGCAGTGCTCTGAAAAAAAATAAAAGCTTCGGGAGGATAGTCATTTTGATAGCCTGGATTCTACCCATAAAGGATATCCGATAACTATCCCATGATCGCAATAATTGTGTGACCTGGGCAAAGGCTTTGGGATAATTTGCATAATACATTTTAGGTAAGGAGGCAGCCAACTTGATACCCAAATAGGGCAACGAGTCGCAGCACAATGTAAAGCCAAAGCTCGCCTGTATACCTGCAAGAGTGGCATTGGGAATGTTAATAGGAAGGGCCGCACACTTAGCAAGATTGACGCCCAGACCAGACATGCCATGGAATGAATTCAACAAGGGGATCAGATTCGGCAGCGAGACCACAGGGTCTGATAAAAATAATAGTACATCGTCTGCATACATACTCAGTGTGAAAACCTGATCCCCCTTAGAATACCCCTTAATATCTGGGTGTAGACATATCGCCCTGGCAAGCGGCTCCACCGCCAGGGCAAATAGCAGGGGGGAGAGGGGGCAACCCTGCCTAGTCCCCCTGCCAAGCGGAAAATAGTCAGAGGAACATCCCGGGAGTTTAATTCGGGTGCAGGGGCGATGGTACAGAGCCCTGAAGCCGTGCACAAAAGCCCCCCCAAACCCGAACCTAGACAGGACAGATTCCAGATAAGGCCAGGTGACGCTATCAAACGCCTTATGGATATCTAAGCTTAGCAGTAGCACCTTTTTAGAGAATAAATTGGCGTCCTGAATAATATTAGTGGTAAGACGGATATTGTCTGTAATTTGGCGAGAAGGGATAAATCCGGTCTGGTCTGGGGATATCAGAGTGGGGATAATATTAGAAAGTCTATTTGCCAATAGGCGGCCAAATATTTTCAAATCATTATTAATAACCGAAATTGGTCTATAATTTTGGGGGAGGGAGTGGTCTTTGTTCGGTTTGGGGATCAAGGACATGTTCGCAAGAAGCATGTCCTCGGGGAAAGTGTGGCCTGTTAAAACATAATTAAACAATTTCGCCAAATAGGGAAGTAGTTGGGGTGAAAATTTTTTATAATATATAGAGGTAAAACCGTCTGGACCAGGGGCCCTAGAGGGTTTCAGTGATGAAATGATTGTCTGGAGTTCCTCCGTACTGCAAGGGGCATTCAAAGCCAGAGTTTGCTCCTCAGTCAGGGAGGGGAGGGGAAGGCCATCAAGCCAATCCTTAACAGCTAGACCCGGCGTGGGGGTCGGGGCTGCCAACAAGTCCTGGTAAAATTTAGAAAACAGTCCCAAAACCTCTGCCGGATGAGATACCAATTCGCCCCCTGCGTTCCTGAGTTTGTAAGTGTGTGGCGGTCTCATAGTAGCATTCAACTTCCTGGCAAACATCGCAGAAGCCGAGTTACTGTGCAATAAAAATTTAGCCCTTGACCACCTCAACGCCTTCTCCGTCTGCCCAGAGAGAAGTGTGTCTAGTTCCGCTCTTTTAGTCAGGATCTGTGCGAATATGTCAGGGGAATGGGAGTGGCCATGAGTGTGATATAGTGTCGCTAATTCTTCAGTAAGTCTGGAGATGTCATGTAGTCTCTGTTTCTTCTGCGTGGCCGCTATAGAGATCAAACGACCCCTGAGGACCGCCTTATGAGCGGCCCAAAGGGTGGAGGGGGAGATGTCCTCAACGTCATTTAAAGTAAAATATTCCTTAATGTGCTCTGCAATCTCCGCCACCAGGGCCGGATCCGAAAGCATAGAATCATTAACGCGCCACGAGGCCTGGGATGGGGCTATACCTATATGTGCTACCGAGAACGACACCGCCTGATGATCCGACCAGGGGCACGGGATAATACAAGCCTTAGATGAATTAGCTAATAGTACCGGAGTGCTAAATATATAGTCCAGTCTGGAATAGCTGTCGTGAGGATGGGAATAAAACGTATAGTCTCTGGCACCCACATTATGGGCACGCCATGTGTCAAGTAGTTGATGGGAACCGAGCAGACGGACAAGGGATCTCGGGAAGGCATTAGCAGTACTCACCACACGGCTTCTATCCAGCTTAGAATGTGCCACCAAGTTGAAGTCGCCACCTAACAATAGATGGGGGGAAAGGTATCTGTCCAAAATCTGGAAAAAAGAAATAAAAAAAGATGCCTGCGAGGTGTTAGGAGCATAAACATTAGCCAAAGTGATCTCCTTACCATTCAACAAACCCTGCAGGATGATAAATCTACTATAGGGATCTTTATAGACGTGTTTAACCTCCAACCTAACTGAGTTTCTAATAAATATAGCCACCCCCTTAGATTTCGAGCTAAAAGTGGTGAAATAATGTTGCCTGTAATGTCGGTCAAAGAAACGGGGGTGATTAGTTTCAGAGAAATGCGTTTCTTGTAGAAACAGTATATCCCCCCCCATATGTCTATAATACCGAAATGCTTTCCTACGCTTATGAGGAGCATTGAAGCCCTCTACATTATGGGAGATTATTTTAAGACCCATGACAGGAGGAAGGAGAACGCTATTAATAGGCACAATAACAGTATACTATAGTACATTTCTGGATGGCAGGGCACCCAATACCAAACTGAAGATAAATTCACATGTGGTAAAAGAAAAGACAATAAACTAAAAAAACATTTGAAAAGAAAAAAGAAAAACCAAGCATTAGTGAAACACCATGGCTTCGGGGGTATACCAAAGACAAAACCAAACTTGTGGATACCCCCGACAAAAATAACATCAGTCATCAGTCAAGTGGACTCTAAAGTCCAATGCTCTATTCCGTAGGCACTGTCAAGCTAAAATGCAGTGCGATTCCAGATCCCAGGATCCAAAATCCGGAGCCCGAAGCTTGATGGCAGTAAAGACCGGGGTCACCAGGCACTAAATAGAAAGAGCAGGGGGACACCTAAGCGCGAGCAGTGAGAGTAGTTCTGGTGAAAAAGGCGCCAACCATTCAACAGAAAAATAAAACAGGGGTGATCGAAGCATATATCAAAACGGGAATACGAAAAAAAAGAAAACTAAAAATCTTCATGAAAACCGGGGAAAACCGGTAGCATAACTGGTAGCGCTACAAAAAATTCTCAGAAGAGGGAGCTCACTCATCCGGACGATCTTCAAAGGTGATCACATTTGCAAGTCTCGGAGCTCTTGACGCTGTCGTCTGCGGTCCCGCTGTGGAGACGGGGTAGCCCAAATGGGCGAAGGACGAGGGGTAGAAGGAAGCCTCTGAGGTTGCTCTGGAGCCAGCAGGCCAAGTTTGATAAGTAACTCCTTGCCGCCTTGCAAAGTGGTGACCGTATGGGTTGTTCCATTGTGAGGGACTTGCAATTTGAAAGGAAACCCCCAGCGGTACCTGATTCTCGCCGTTTGCAGAGCCGCTGTGACCTCCTTAAGATTCCTCCTCTTTTCCAAAGTTGCTGGGGACAGGTCAGGGAAGATTTGAATTCTCACTCCATCTAGCTGAATATTAGGGGTATTGCGGGATGCACGCAGAATCTCCTCCTTGATGAGAAAGTCCTTAAGGCATAATACAATGTCTCTAGGCGGCTTATCCTCAGGGGGTTTGGGCCTCAAAGCCCTGTGAATCCTGTCACAGGCAAATGCGGTTTCCGGGGAGTCCGGTAAAAGTGACATAAAAAGCCTCTTAATGGAAGGAAGCAGATCCGTTATCTGTTCCGGAACCCCTCTCACCCTGAGGTTGTTGCGCCTGTTTCTGTTGTCCAAATCTTCGAGATTGGCCTGCAGCTGAGTAACAGTATCTGAGATGGAGTCATAATCTCTGCGTAGATCCGAATACGCAAGGTGCAGTTCATCATGTTTGGCTTCCAATAAATCCGTCCTCCCTCCCAGCGCTGCCAACTCCTGTGTCAGAGTATTAGTAGATTTATGAAGTTCCACTTGGAACTTATTAGCCAGCTTTTCGTACATGGCAGAGAGGCTAGCATCTAGCTCTGCCTTGGTGAGGTGTACAGCGTACTCACTGGATGGTGCGGTGGACGCCGGAGGGAGACTTGGGCCTGGCGTGACTGCCGAAGCCTGCGGAGGCTGGGCGCCATTTTGCGACATCCCGCTCTGTTCCCTCGTCCGGAGAAGGTAAGTAGTCAGGGACTTCTGAGTAGTTTTCCCACGGTGAGCTTTACGTGTCGGCATGCACCTCTGAATCCCCAAGGGGTGTAGGCTGTAACCGATCGAAAATGCAGGCTGAAATCCCCTCGGGGAGTGATAGATCTCTCACGGGTTCACGGAGCTCTCACTCCATGCGTCCTCTCCTCACCGCGCCGCGCATGCGCCCCCCCAAATGACCCCTTTTTGGAAAGAAGACATTCCAAGGTATTTAGTAAGAGGCATGATGAGTTTTTTGAAGTTGTCATTTTTTCCCACAATTCTTTGCAAAATCAAGATTCTTTTTACTTTTTTTTTTTTTTTCACAAAATTGTCATATTATCAGGTTATTTCTCACACACAGCATATGCATACCACAAATTACACCCCAAAACACATTCTGCTATTACTCCCGAGTATGGTGATACCACATGTGTGAGACTTTTACACAGCGTGGCCACATACAGAGGCCCAACATGCATGGAGCGCCATCAGGTGTTCTGGAGCACCCAGGACAATTCTGACATTTCTCTCCTACATGTAAAAATCATAATTTATTTGCTAGAAAATTACATAGAACTCCAAAACATTATATATGTTTTTTTAGCAAACACCCTGGAGAATACAATGGTGGTCTTTGCAACTTTTTATCTCGCACGGTATTTGCGCAGTAATTTTTCGAATGCTTTTTTTTGGAAAAAAAACTGTTTTGTGCTTAAAAAAAAAAAAAACACAGTAAAGTTAGCCCAATTTTTGCATAATGTGAAAGATGAAGTTACACCGAGTAAATCGATACCTAACATGTCACTCTTCAAAATTGCACACGCTCGTGGAATGGCGGCAAACGTCGCTACTTAAAAATCCCCATAGGCAACGATTTACATTTTTTTTACTGGTTATATGTTTTGAGTTACAGAGGAGGTCTAGGGCTAGAATTATTTCTCTCGCTCTAACGTTCGCAGCGATACCTCACATGTGTGGTTTGAACACCGTTTTCATATGTGGGCGGGACTTACGCATGCGTTCGCTTCTGCATGCGAGCACATGGGGACAGGGGCGCTTTAAAAAAAACATTTTTTTTTATTGTTCATTTTACTTTATTTATTTTAGTTTGACATTTTTTTCCCCAAAAATAATTTTTTTGATCACTTTTATTCCTATTACAAGGAATGTAAACATCCCTTGTAATAGGAATATGGCATGACAGGTCCTCTTTACAGTGAGATGTGGGGTCAATAAGACCCACATCTCACCTCTAAGCTGGGAAGCCTGAAAAAAAAAAGATTCTGGCTTTGATCGTATTAGCGATTCGGTAGAAGCACCGGAGGGCGGAGGGCGGCGGGAGATGTCTATGGCTGGGTATTGCAGGGTATCACCGACTATGGCTGGGTATCTCAGAGCATGGTGTTGCAGAGTACTGCGTTGCAGAGCATTGCAGGGTATTGGCGGGTGTTGCAGAGCATTGCAGAGTGTTGCAGGGTATTGGCGGGTGTTGCAGAGCATTGCAGAGTGTTGCAGGGTATCGGCGGGGGTTGCAGAGCATTGCAGAGTGTTGCAGGGTATCGGCGGGGGTTGCAGAGCATTGCAGAGTGTTGCAGGGTATCGGCGGGGGTTGCAGAGCATTGCAGAGTGTTGCAGGGTATTGGCGGGTGTTGCAGAGTGTTGCAGGGTATTGCAGAGCGTTGCGGAGTGTTGCAGGGCATTGCGGAGTGTTGCAGGGCATTGCAGAGTGTTGCAGGGCATTGCGGAGTGTTGCAGGGCATTGCGGAGTGTTGCAGGGCATTGCGGAGTGTTGCAGGGCATTGCGGAGTGTTGCAGGGCAATGCAGAGTGTTGCAGGGCATTGCAGAGTATTTGCAGGGAATTGCAGAGTAATGCAGAGTATTTGCAGGGAATTGCAGAGTAATGCAGAGTATTTGCAGGGAATTGCAGAGTAATGCAGAGTATTTGCAGGGAATTGCAGAGTAATGCAGAGTATTTGCAGGGAATTGCAGAGTAATGCAGAGTATTTGCAGGGAATTGCAGAGTAATGCAGAGTATTTGCAGGGATTTGAGGGGTTAATTTTCGGTGAGCAGCGATGTGGGCACTGCAGATGCAGCCCACATCGCTGCTGACACCGATCTCTTCCCCCTCCGCTGTACCGATCGGTACAGAGAGGGGGAGGGAGGAACCGGCGTCATAACATGACGCCGGCTTGTTTACAAGTGATCACTCCGTCATTTGACGGAGCGATCACGTGGTAAACGGCCGCGATGAGCGGCCGTTTACCGTGATTCGTGATGCGCCGGGTCCACTGGACCCAGCGGTCACGGATGCTCTCGTGTGCGCGCCCCAGGGGGCGCGCGAGAGCAGAATTCTGGGAGGCCGTTAATTAACGGCCTCTTAGAGTTAAACAACCGCCCTGATGCCGTTAATCGGCAATGGGCGGTTGTTAAGTGGTTAAGTTAGGTGTAGCCTGGAATTCTACTTTAGTTTCAGCTTCTTTTGCATGTGAAAAGACACAGGCACTTGAAGGCCGTGTAACGACATATTCGGCGACCCATCGCAGATTTCTACGGAAGTGACGTTCCATCGCCGCCATCTTGCAACACCCCACACTCGTCCACAGTAAGGATACACTAAGAAGGGGAAAGCGGACATGTTGTTACACCCACCAGAGTTTTGCATTTTACAAGTATTTATAACAGTAAACTGCGTTTATATAGTGAAATACTGTACTTAGAACTCCGTCTGACTGCTTAGATGTTGATATTTTTTTTTGTTTTCAAAAGTGTTTATTAGAAAATAACAATCAGAATATAGGATACACTGTGGTGTAGCATATATAGTTATACAAGACAAAAGATGCGAATTATATAGTGCACATCGTATAAGTTCAACAATGTGTGAACATGGCAGAATAAGCAAAAAAAGGAACACTACAAAAACAAAGTGAATAACCTGAGAGGCAACTTTTGAGATAAATAATACCACCTGGATCGAAAGGAAAAGAATATTGGTGAGAAATCAGGAAAGACAAAAGAAAGGAATATGAAGAAAAGAAGAGAGGGTGACAGGATAGTAGAGCAAAGAAAAGGAGAGACCAGCACAGTTAATAGAGAAGTCTAAAGGTAGACCAGGGTTTCCATTTAGTGTCATATAAAGGGATAGAGTCATACAAAGTGTGGTGAATTTTTTCAACATGCATCATGAGATCTATACGGGAGAGGATCTGGGAAAATGACAAAGAGGGAGATTTCCAATTAAGTGCTATGGACCATAACATGGCTAGGCAGATCGAATGAATCAAACATCTTAAAGGTTTAGGAGTGTCCGGTGGAGCAACAAATAATAAGGCATGAGATACATCCATGTCTATAGTATAACCAGCTACCTTATTAATCATATCAAAAAGCAAACCCCAGAATGGCTGAATACGGGTGCAATCCCAAAAAATGTGTTTAAATGAACCCGGACAGGGGCAGCCCCTAAAACAGGTGGGGGAGACCTGGGGAAACATGCGGTGTAACCGTTGAGGCGTATAATACCATCTGGTTAGTAACTTAATAGCCGTTTCTCTAAGGGAGAGAGATTTAGAGCATTGGCGCATGTTCCTCCAGGCTCGGTCCCAGTCCAAGGCGTCCTGATCCAATTCAAGTTCATTTTCCCATTTGGCACGGTATGGCAACCCTACGGCCTCAATCATCGAGGACATGGACACGTAGAGGTCAGAGATAAGGCCCTTCTGTCTAGGAGCCGTGAGGCAAATATCCTCGAAGGAAAACCCTTGGGGACGGGAGTAAGGGCCAGGGTAATGTTGTGAGAAAAAATGCCGAATCTGCAGATAGTGGAAGAATTCTGAATTCGGGATGGGATGATGGGATTGTAATTCCTGAAATGAGGCAAACCGGGAGCCCACCAGGAAGTCCTTCAAGGTGACCAGACCAAGTTCAATCCAGATACGGAACGCGTCACTAGAATTATGAGTCGATATGAATCTGGGGTCACCTAAGAAAGAGACCCCAACCGGAGTCTGGGGTACTAAGCCGTATTTACTGCCATACATATGCCAGAGGCGCATGGCATCCAAAACACAAAATTTTTTATGGATGTAAGGGCAATGTGGTATATATGGGGAACCACATGACATTCGATAGAACCAAAGGACGTATGGATTCCTGCTCAAATTGAACCCACGGTACCCTAGAGTTCCTAATTGACCATTGGGCCTGCTGGGAGAATCTGCTCGCCAAGTAATAAAGCCAAATTTGTGGGACACCTAGGCCACCCCTGGTGGCAGAACGGTATAGGACCGCTCTCACAAATCTGGGGGGTTTATCCTGCCAAATAAATCTATTCAGACATGATTGAAGACGGTCTATATAAGATTTTGAGATCCTAATTGGGAGAGATCGAAAAGCATATAATAAACGGGGGAGTATAACCATCTTAATAGCCGTTATGCGCCCTAGGAAGGAGATGTGTAAGGTAGACCAAGATTTTAAGGTGTACCTAATTTTAGTAAACAACTGAGGGTAATTAGAGGAGAAGAGGAGTTTATAATCACTAGAGAGGGCTATGCCTAAGAAAGAGAGGTGGGAGGAGGGCCAACGAAAGGGAAACGTCTGTTTGAGGTGAGAGAGTTCCTGCGGGGGAATACCTATAGGAAGGGCTTCAGATTTAGATATATTGATGGATAATCCTGAGATAGTGGCAAATCTCGACAAGGACTCAAACAGATTGGGAAGGGAAACTAATGGGTTAGTCAGAAACATCAGGACGTCGTCTGCATACATACAGAATTTGCTAGTTAAGGGTCCTTTTGAATATCCTGAGATATCTGGGTTGTTCAAAATGGCTATAGCTAGGGGCTCGAGAGCCAGGGCGAACAAAAGGGGGGATAGTGGACACCCCTGCCTAGACCCCCTTCCCACATCAAAGAAGGCTGAGCAGCAGCCCGGAATCTTTATCCTAGTTTTGGAGTCTTTGTACAAGGAGTGGAAAGAGTGGAAAACCCGCCCCGGAAGCCTAACCGCTGCAACACCCTAGTAAGGTAAGACCAAGAGACACTATCGAATGCCTTCTGGATATCCAAACTGAGAAGCAGAAGGCTACGAGAGCGTATATTAGCATCCTGAATTATGTTAGTGGCCAATCTAATATTATCTGTGATTAATCTGTGGGGGATAAAACCAGATTGGAAAGGGGAGATAAGGCGGGGGATTTGAAGGGCCAATAGATGTTGATTTTTAAAAGCAGCAAACTTCTCTGAGATTAGTAAACCTGGGAGATGAGCAGGGATGCCTCTGCTTTTAAAATTCAACATCTAACTAGTCACACAGAGATCTAAGTACTGTATTTCACTATATAAACTAACTTTACTGTTAGACCCCTTTCACATCGAGAGCGTTTTGCAGGCGCTATAGCGTTAGAAATAGCGCCTGCAATCCGCCCCCAAACTGCTGCACCATTGTCTCCAGTGTGAAAGCCCGAGGGCTTTCACACCGGAGCGGTGCGCTGGCAGGACGTCAGGAAAAGTCCTGCCAGCAGCTTCTTTGGAGCGGTGAAGGAGCGGTGTGTTTACCGGTCCTCCACTGCTGCTCTCCATTGATACTGCCAGCAAAACGCTGCTATTGCGGGTGATTTTAACCCTTTCTCGGCTGCTAGCGGGGGGTAAAAGCTCCCCGCTAGCGGCCGAAATGCACTGCAAATACAACGCTATGGGCGCGGCGGTGTGAAAGGGGTCTTATAGATACATGTAAAATGCAAAACTCTGCTGGGTGTAACATGTCTGCTTTCTCCATTCTTACTGAGTGTATCCTTACTGTGGATGAGTGTGGGGTGTAGCAAGATGGCGGCGATGGAACGTCACAACTTTGAGAAAAGTGAAGCCTTAGGAAGGTGTGTTTTGTGCTCAAAAAATGCCAGTTGGCAGAAGTTTTTAACCTCATGGAATACTTTGAGCCCCTCTTCACACTGAATCCAACTTTGAAATTGTGCGACTTCCCTTGATCTGTGACTTCATGCACAGATGTCTATGCAAGTCGCACCTGAAAACTGCAAAGTGAAGGAACCTTTTTTTGCAAATCAGTGTGCTTTGAACAGTTACATTGCTGACAATAGGGTGCGACTTGTCATGCAATTTTGGGCCTATCAAATTGCATGACATGTCACAGCGGTGTGAACGGGGGCTGAATCTTCCACAATATCTTCCATGAGTAAACATGCTGCAGCAGCCACAGTGAGTGACATAGTTGTAGTCCTACAAATTAGAGAAATGTATTCATACATTCACTGTGTGCGGAAGAATTCAGACATTATGTAACTGCAGTCAATATTGTGTTCATATTTTCGGAGAATGTTACTGCTAGAAATGTGATAGCACAGGGTGCACAATAACCAGCATGCATATAGGCACACATGCACGCTTAGCAATGGTAATGGCACCAAGCAGCCTGTTTAACCACTTGACCACTGGGCACTTAAACCCCTAATAACCAGACCAATTTTCAGCTTTCGGTGCTCTCACATTTTGAATGACAATTACTCAGTCATTCAACACTGTACCTATATGAAATGTTTTTTTTTTTTTTTTCACACAAATAGAGCTTTCTTTTGGTGGTATTTAATCACCGCTGAGTTTTTTTTGCGCTATAAAAGAAAAAATACAGAAAATTCTGTTAAAAAAAAAAAAAATAATTCTTTGTTTCTGTTATAAAATTTAGTAAATTAGTAATTTTTCTTCATAAATTTGGGCCAAAATGTATACTACTACATATCTTTGGTAGAAATAAGTACAAATCTGTGAATATTATTTGGTCTTTGTGAAAGTTATAGAGTCCACTCCACAAGCTATGGTTCCAATATCTGAAAATTTATCACACCTGATGTACTGACGGCCTATCTCATTTCTTGAGACCCTAACATGCCATAAAAGTACAAATACCCCCCAAATGACTTTTGGAAAGAAGACATTCCAAGGTATTTAGTAAGAGGCATGGTGAGTTTTTTGAAGTTGTAATTTTTTCCCACAATTCTTTGCAAAATCAAGATTTTTTTTTCCTTTTTTTTTCACAAAATTGTCATATTATCAGGTTATTACTCACACACAGCATATGCATACCACAAATTACACCCCAAAACACATTCTGCTATTCCTCCCGAGTACGGTGATACCACATGTGTGAGACTTTTACACAGTGTGGCCACATACAGAGGCCCAAAATGGAGGGAGCACCATCAGGGGTTCTGGAGCACCCAGGCCAATTCTGACATTTCTCTCCTACATGTAAAAATCATCATTTATTTGCTAGAAAATTACATAGAACCCCAAACATTATATATGTTTTTTTTTTAGCAAAGACACTAGAGAATACAATGGTGGTCGTTGAAACTTTTTATCCCACACGGTATTTGTGCAGCATTTTTCAAACTCTGTTTTTTTGGGGGAAAAAAAAGTTTTGTGCTTAAAAAAAAAAAAAACAGTAAAGTTAGCCCAATATTTTTGCATTATGTGAAAGATGAAGTTATGTCAAGTAAATAGATACCCAACATGTCACCCTTCAAAACTGCACACACTGGAATGGCGCCAAACTTCGCTACTTTAAAATCCCCATAGGTGACGCTTTAAAGTTTTTTACTGGTCACATGTTTTGAGTTACAGAGGAGGTCTAGGGCCAAAATGATTGCACTCGCTCTAATGTTCCCAGCGATACCTGACGTGTGTGCTTTGAACACTGTTTTCATATGTGGGGCTTACATATGCGTTCACTTCTGCATGTGAGCACACAGGGACAGGGGCACTTTAAAAAAAAAAAATTATTGTTCATTTTACTTTATTTAATTTAGTTTGACACGTTTTTCCCCCAAAAAAATGTTTTGATTACTTTTATTCCTATTACAAGGAATGTAAACATCCCTTGTAATAGGAATATGGCATGACAGGTCCTCTTTACAGTGAGATATAGGGTCAATAAGACCCCACATGTCAACACTAGGCTGGGATGCCTGAAATGAAACAAATAAAAAAAAACGATTCTGGCTTCGATCGTAGCGGTGAGTCAGTAGAAGCACCGGAGGGCGGCGGGAGGGGGGTATGTCCCCTCTCATCTCCCATAAGAACAATCAAGCAGTGGAACAGCCGCTATGATTGTTCTTACGGTGTAGGGAATCGCCGGCTGAAAAATCTGATATCTGAATGATGCCTGTAGCTGCAGGCATCATTCAGATATCCCCGCACAAAGTCAAGGACATCATATGATGGCCGGTGGGCGGGAAGTGGTTAAAATGCATTTTTTTTTAACACAAAGTTGTCCATTTATACAATATTTCTAACACATAGCATGTACATAGCAAAAATGACACCCCAAAATAGATTCTCCTACTCATCCTGAGTACAGCGATACCACATGTGTGAGACTTCCACAGCCTGGCCACATACAGAGACCGAGTACAGCCGAGCATGGCTGGTTATTGCAGAGTAATGCAGGGTATTGCTGGGTATGACAGGGTATTGCTGGGTATGGCAGAGTATTGCTGGGTATTGCAGAGTATTGGCAGGGCATTGCAGAGTATTGGCAGAGTATTTCTTGGTATTGCAGAGTATTGGCAGGGCATTGCTGGGTATTGCAGAGTATTGGCAGGGCATTGCTGTGTATTGCCAGGGCATTGCAGAGTATTGGCAGGGCATTGCTGGGTTAATTGTCAGTGAACAGCGCTGTGGGCACTACAGATCCAGCTCACAGCGCTGCTGTCACCGATCTCTCCCCTCTCACAGGGAGGAACCGGCGTCATGACGTGACGCAGGTTTGTTCACAAGTGATCACTCCGTCATTTGATGGAGCGATCACGTGGTAAACGCCTGTGATGAGCATCTGTGATCCGTGATGCGCCGGGTCCACCGGATGTTCTCAAGTGCGCACAGTTTAGGAGATATTTACCATATACGTCACCAACATCATCTGCGCTTGTGCGGTTTCTTCAGCAGCCGTGCCCGCGTGGGAGTGACGTCATCGCGGCTCCGGCTAATCACAGCGCCGGAGTCCGTGAACCCTGAAATAACTCCTGGAGACTAAGGATGAGCTCCGGCGTGTTCGCACTCCACGTGCAGAGCCTGCCAAGAAGTTGCGCAGCGCTGCGCTAATCACAGGCAGTGAGACATTTCCCGATGCACGGCTGTTGAGATTGGGAAATGTCTCACTGCCTGTGATTAGCGCAGCGCCGACTTACTGGCGGGCTCGGCACATGGAATATGAGAACACGCCGAAGCTCATCCCTACTGTAGGCATGTCCCTGGTCCCAGAGGTGCAAGAGGACCGCTGCAACAGCTTTGATCTAAGGTAAGTAATTTCATAATGAGCTAGTATGCAATGCATACTAGCTCATTATGCCTTTGTCTTACAGGGTTCTTGGGGGGGGGGGGGGGGTTTACAACCACTTTAAAAGTCAACCGCTACTGTATTTGTAGTTGCCATCTTTTTTTTTTTTTAAAGATAGAAGTTCCTTGTCTATAACATACTTACCCATCCAGCATTGTCTGTATGCTGAGTACCGTGCCACCCTCTTCCCCTCTGACATCAGACAGCTGGCTGTTTCTTCGTGGTTCTTGCAGCTGCCTCTTGCTCCTCTATGAACGCCTATGCCTCCCGGGATATCTAAGGCTGGATTTACACCTATGTAGTTTTAGTGCTTTTTGCATTTTTTCAGATTTGCAGTACAGAACATGTTCCATAGGAAACCATGTTAAATGGACTGTAGTGCAAATCTGCAAAATGCAAAAAGCACAAAAAATGCATAGATGTGAATCCGGCCTTATGCAGACACCCCAAGAGGCTGCAGCAATAAAACATGTTAATCTGGCGCGGGAGCTAATCGCGCCACACAAGCTGACGGCGGGGCATTACTGTGCATGCGCGATTTCACGGGCCTTGATCGCGCATGTGAGGGAGATGGTCGAGAAATATGCTCTCACGCTGCGAATAACACATGCGCGAATATTATGCATGTCCAGGATCCAGAAGAATTATGGACTCGAGGGGGCGGGCGGAGAGTTGGTGGGAGGGGGAAATAGAGAGGAGCTTGGAGAGGGGGCGGACCCCCATACATAGCACTGAGTACACGTACAGTACATTGTTCTGCCAATAAATACGCTGCCACTGTGCCCAGCAAACGCCTCACTGCGCCCAGAAATCGCAGCCTAACTGCGCCCAGCAAACGCCTCCCTGCGCCCAGAAAACGCCTCACTGTGCCCAGCAAACGTCTCACTGTGCCCAAAAAATGCCGCCTCACTGTGCCCAGCAAACACCTCACTGCGCCCAGAAAATGCTACCCAACTGTGCCCATAACTCCTCACTGCGCCCAGAAAACACCTCACTGCGCCCAGCAAATGCCTCACTGTGCCCAAACGCCTCACTGCGCCCAGAAAACGCCTCACTGTGCCCAAAAATAGTGCCTCACTGTGCCCAGCAAACGCTGGCTCACTGTGCCCAGCAAATGCCTCACTGTGCCCAGCAAACGCCGCCTCACTGTGCCCAAAAACGCCTTACTGTGCCCAGCAAACACTGCTTCACTGTGCCCAGAAAACGCAGCCTCACTGCGCCCAGAAAATGCCTCACTGCACCCAAAAAATGCCGCCTCATTGTGCCCAGCAAACGCCGCCTCACTGTGCCAGCAAACGCCGCCTCACCGTGCCCAGAAAACGCCTCACTGTGCCCAGCAAACGGCACCTTACTGCGCCCAGAAAATGCCGCCTCACTGCGCCAAGAAAACGCTGCATCACTGCGCTCAGAAAACTCCTCACTGCCCCCAGCAAACACCTCACTGTGCCCATCTAACGCAGCCTCACTGTGCCCAGAAAACGCCACCTAACTGCGCTCATCAAATGCCTCACCGCACCCAGAAAACGCCTCACTGTGCCCAAAAAATGCCACCTCACTGTGCCTAGCAAACGCCGCCTCACTGTGCCCAAACACCTCACTATGCCCAGCAAATGCCGCCTCACTGTGCCCAGAAAATGCCACCTAACTGTGCCCAAACGCCTCACTGCACCCAGCAAACGCCTCACTGTGCCCAGAAAATGCCACCTCACTGTGCCCAGAAAATGCCGCCTCACTGTGCCCAAACGCCTCACTGTGCCAAAAAACACCTCACTGTGCCCAAAATATGCCGCCTCACTGTGCCCAAACGTCGCCTCACTGTGCCCAGCAAACGCCGCCTCACTGCACCCAGAAAACACCTCAGTGCGCCCAGAAATTGCCCCACTGCGTCCAGAAAATGCCGCCTCACTGTGCCAAATGCCGCCTCGCTGCACCCAGAAAATGCCTCACTGCCCCCAGCAAACGCCACCTCACTGTGCCCAGCAAACGCCTCACTGTGCCCAGAAAAGATCTCACTGCGCCCAGCAAACGCCGCCTAACTGGGCCCAGCAAACGCCTCACTGAGCCCAGAAAACGCTGACTCACTGTGCCCATCAAACGCAACCACTCTGCCCATAAATTGCCACCACTGTGCCATCAAACACAGCCACTGTACCCATCAATTGCTGCCAGTGTGCCCATCAATTGCTGTCAGATTGTCAAGCCGTAGCTGTGCTCCCTGTGGATAATCTGGTAAGTGAGACCATCCCATATCCCACTCCATCTTCCCCAAGGACAGGGACTCCCTTCCCCCCTCTGAGGACAGGGACCCACTTCCCCCTCTGAGGACAGGGACCCCCTTCCACCCCTCTGAGGACAGGGACCCCCTCCCCCAAGACAGAGACCCCCTTCTTCCCCCTGGGGACAGAGACCCCCTTCTCTCTCTTGGGGACAGGGACCCCCTTCTCTCTCTTGGGGACAGGGACCCCCTTCTCTTTCTTGGGGACAGGGACCCCCTTATCCCTCCCTCTGAGGACAGGGACCCCTTCTCCCTCTTGGGGACAGGGACCCCCTTCTCCCCTGGGGATCAGGACCCCACCTCCCCTAAGAACAGGAACCTGATCACCCTGTGTGTGCCATCCTCACTGCCCTGCCTGCCATGTGTCCTGTGTGAGGGCCCTCCTGTGACAGCTCTTATAAGGACTTCATCCCACTGTGTGATCCCCCTACATGACTGATCCCTCCGTGTGCAAAACTTACATGGGGATCCCCTCTGTTTGCATACTCTGACCACCACCTGTACCATTTCCACATCCTCTAAACTGCCTCCTGTATCCTGTGCACATGTTCTGACCACCTCTTGTACCATGTCTGCCGCCTCTAGCCACCTCCTGTATCCTGTCGCAGCCTGTAACCGTCTCTTGTGTCCTGTCTGCAATCTCTGACTGACTATCTCTTGTCTTTTAACGTGTCTGAAGTCTCTTAGGGGGAGTCTGGAGAGGAATCAAGAGTGAGCGCTCCGCCGGGATTGGGATTACAGGAGGAGTCAGAAGTGCATGGACTGTGGAGAAGAGACTATAGAATAAAAACCAGAACCACCAACCTGGAGCCGTCTAACTGAGCCCTGCACGCTGCACCGGAGAGGTCAGTGACAGTGCCGTCAGGCCAGTCGGGGGGGGGTCACTGATGTAAGGGGTGAGTGAATGCAGTTATGTAAAAGGGCACTGATATAAAGGTTTCCCATCATCTCAGTAACACCCCCCCTTAGTGTATTCACTCTGCGGAAGGTGGTCTCTGGTCACCAGAGTCTCCCCCCCCCCCGCCCCCACATCACATTTCCCGGCATTCCCCTTTACATCAGAGTCTGCAGGATTCTTCCCCCTTACAGTGCAAAGGAAAATGCTACAGAGCATGATCTAAGGAGGAACTCTGATGTAAGGGGTGCTCTGGTCACCAGAATCCACCTTATATCAGAGTCCACTGCATTCCTATTTACATCAGAGTTCCCACTTACATCAGGGTCTGCAGCATTGCCCTTTACATCAGGGTTTGCAGAGTCCCCCCGCACCGCTCCTACAGCGCCCCTGCCCATTGGAAATCAATGGGCAGCGTCTCCAAACCACCGAGAGAGTGCTTTTTTGGCTGCTGGCGGAGGTTAAAAGCGCCCCGCTAGTGGCCAAATAGCGCCGCACAAACAACGGTAAAGTGGCACTTTACCGCCGACGTACCTAAGTGTCAAAGTAGCACAGTGCTGGAGAGCAAACATTATGGTCATAAAGGGGGTAAAACCTTCTGGAGGTCAAAAAACAAACAACAAACTGAAAGACAAAAAGTTAAGGAAATAAGCAACAAGACAAGAGTATGAGCAAAAAAAGGCACTGACCATTTTATTGATGTTAAAAGCATATTATTTTTAAACTTTTAAAAACAGTGAATTTTATCCAAAAAATGTGGCATGAAAACAAAAACAAAAGTAAATAAATACCCGACACAAGCTCACACAGCAAGACTCAAACTATACAATAATCCATTTAAGTATTTAACCACGTTTACCAAAAAAAATGTAAAAAAGTGGGCACCAATATCCCTAACAAAGAATAGCTAGGATTAGGAAAGGAAGGGTGGACCAGGTCAGCTTGATTGTAGAAACCATTTATGCTGACGGACGATACAAGATTGGAAAAATGTAAAGGTGAGCTGCATAAAGAATTGATATATATGTTTCCACTCCAAAAGTACACGGCCAATCACGGGTGGATGAGAAAATTGCAGATCTGCATGGCGACAGCCAAAACAGATGGGGGAAGCTGAAAAAGAAAAACATCGAAGAGTCAGAAACTGACAAATTTAGAAATACATGGTAACATACCTCTAACGTTGGTTAACTAAAAAATGGGTGGGCCGGGGATTTAAATTTCCATTTAGAACTGGCTGGGTTCACATGGGGAATGCAGCGGCTCACAGCAGGAGTCCGGTGCGTCTCCATTCACCATTTCAGGTCCAATTTTGGCTGAATTCAGACCTGAAACTAATCAAAAGATGCGCAGGACTCCTGTGCAATTCACACTGGAGACTGCAGAGATGTGTGAGCCGGCTCCATAGAGAGTCGCTCACAATCTCCTGCTATGCGCATCGAATGCGGTGGAAACCCTCATCCAATTCGCAATAGTATGAACCCGGTCACAAAGTTTGTAAAAAATAGTTTGAAATATAATAAGTACGCTGAGGAGTAAGGAAACCTACCTACTCCAAACCACTAAAAATTAGGAATTACCCCAACCGCTGGCTACACAGACAGATAGATCACCACCCCCTAGACTGACACCCCCCATAACAAACTACTGACACCTCAGACTGACCTCCGTCCAACTGAAACACCAGACTGAGCCCCTGTCACTAATAAACGTCACCCCCAACTAATGACAATAATAACTGCTACCAGTTTCCTTTTTTTCCCCCTCTATGACAGTTGGGGGGTTAAGTTTGTGTCCTCCCACAATAATACTAATGCAGGTCGTGAAATTCTGTATCCCCTCTTATAAGATCACAGGCCATGAAAATAGGCATCCCTCTTGTTGTAATGAAAGCATTTAAAATAGGTTTCCCCTCCAGTAATGCAGGCTGTGAAAATAGGCAAGGATGCACCGAATGGGTTTTTTGGTACCGAAAATAAATCTTCCTCGATCCCAAAAACCGAATAACACCGATACCGAAAGTGACTGCTTTTAAAGCGGGATTGCACTGTGGAAAAAAAATATTAAAAGCCAGCAGCTACAAATACTGCAGCTTCTGACTTTTAATAAATGGACACTTATCTGTCCCGGGTCCAGTGATGGCGGCAGTCGAGGCCGATCGATCGCTCGGCTCTCGGCTGCTGCCACCACCATTCTAGGTGAGGGAATCAGGAAGTGAAGCGCTGCGGCTTCACTTCCCGGTTCCCTACTGCGCATGCGTGAGTCGCGCAGTGCAATAGGAATTGTCCACGCTGTCTCTGAGACCCGTGTGTGTCCCAGCAGACAGCGCGCAGGGACGGGAAGAGGCATAGACTCCTGCGGTCTTTGACAGGTATCTGCACCCCCCACCCCCCTGAAAGGTGCCAGTTGTGACACCGGAGAGGGGGAGGGTTCCAATCAGCGGAAGTTCCACTTTAGGGTGGAACCCCGCTTTAAAAACATTTTTATACAGGAGATGGTCAGAGACTGGGGACATGGTACAGGAGATGATCAGAGACTGCAGAGATGGTCAGAGACTGAAGACATGGTACAGGAGATCAATGCAGCCAGCCAGTGTCCCTGGTAGTGCAGCCAGTGTCTCAGTCTGTGTCCCCGGTAGTGCAGCCAGTGTCTCAGCCTGTGTCCCCGGTAGTGCAGCCAGTGTCTCAGCCTGTGTCCCTGGTAGTGCAGCCAGTGTCTCAGCCTGTGTCCCCGGTAGTGCAGCCAGTGTCTCAGCCTGTGTCCCCGGTAGTGCAGCCAGTGTCTCAGCCTGTGTCCCCGGTAGTGCAGCCAGTGTCTCAGCCTGGGACAAAATAGGTAGGGATGCACTGAATGGGTTTTTTGGTGCCGAAACCGATACCGAAAGTAAATCTTCCTTGATCCCGAAAACCGAAACCAAATAATACCGGAAGTGACTGTTTTTAAAAATATTTTTATACAGGAGATGGTCAGCGACTAGGGACATGGTACAGGAGATGGTCAAGAGACTGAGGACATGGTACAGGAGATGGTCAAAAGACTGAGGACATGGTACAGGAGATGGTCAAGAGACTGACCATCTCCTGTACCATGTCCTCAGTCTCTGACCATCTCCTGTACCATGTCCTCAGTCTCTGACCATCTCCTGTACCATGTCCTCAGAGACTGAGGACATGGTACAGGAGATCAATGCAGCCTCACCAGTGCCCGTAAGATGCAGCCAGCCAGTGTCCCCGGTAGTGCAGCCAGTGTCCCAGCCTGTGTCCCCGGTAGTGCTGCCAGAGTCTCAGCCTGTGTCCCCGGTAGTGCAGCCAGAGTCTCAGCCTGTGTCCCCGGTAGTGCAGCCAGAGTCTCAGCCTGTGTCCCCGGTAGTGCAGCCAGAGTCTCAGCCTGTGTCCCCGGTAGTGCAGCCAGAGTCTCAGCCTGTGTCCCCGGTAGTGCAGCCAGAGTCTCAGCCTGTGTCCCCGGTAGTGCAGCCAGAGTCTCAGCCTGTGTCCCCGGTAGTGCAGCCAGAGTCTCAGCCTGTGTCCCCGGTAGTGCAGCCAGAGTCTCAGCCTGTGTCCCCGGTAGTGCAGCCAGAGTCTCAGCCTGTGTCCCCGGTAGTGCAGCCAGAGTCTCAGCCTGTGTCCCCGGTAGTGCAGCCAGAGTCTCAGCCTGTGTCCCCGGTAGTGCAGCCAGAGTTTCAGCCTGTGTCCCCGGTAGTGCAGCCAGAGTCTCAGCCTGTGTCCCCGGTAGTGCAGCCAGAGTCTCAGCCTGTGTCCCCGGTAGTGCAGCCAGAGTCTCAGCCTGTGTCCCCGGTAGTGCAGCCAGAGTCTCAGCCTGTGTCCCCGGTAGTGCAGCCAGAGTCTCAGCCTGTGTCCCCGGTAGTGCAGCCAGAGTCTCAGCCTGTGTCCCCGGTAGTGCAGCCAGAGTCTCAGCTTGTGTCCCCGGTAGTGCAGCCAGAGTCTCAGCCTGTGTCCCCGGTAGTGCAGCCAGAGTCTCAGCCTCTGTCCCCGGTAGTGCAGCCTGTGTCCCCGGTAGTGTCGCCAGTGTCCCAGCCTGGGACAAAATAGGTAGGGATGCACCAAATGTTTTTTTTGGTGCTGAAACCGATACCGAAAATAAATCTTCCTTGATCCCGAAACCAAATAATACCGGAAGTGACTGTTTTTAAAAATATTTTTATACAAGAGATGGTCAGCGACTGAGGACAAGGCACAGGAGATGATCAGAGACTGAGGACATGGCACAGGAGATGGTCAGAGACTGAGGACATGGCACAGGAGATGGTCAGACTGAGGACATGGCACAGGAGATGGTCAGACTGAGGACATGGTACAGGAGATCAATGCAGCCAGCCAGTGTCACCGGTCGCGCAGCCAGTGTCCCAGCACGTGTCCCCGGTCGTGCAGCCAGTGTCCCAGCACGTGTCCCCGGTCGTGCAGCCAGTGTCCCAGCACGTGTCCCCGGTCGTGCAGCCAGTGTCCCCGGTCGTGCAGCCAGTGTCCCAGCACGTGTCCCCGGTCGTGCAGCCAGTGTCCCAGCACGTGTCCCCGGTCGTGCAGCCAGTGTCCCAGCACGTGTCCCCAGTCGTGCAGCCAGTGTCTCAGCACGTGTCCCCGGTCGTGCAGCCTGTGCCTCCCTGTGACATCCATCGTGTGCCTCCTGTGGCATGCAGCCTGTGGCCCCCCCATGACACCCAGCCAGTGTAGCCTGTGGGCCACCCCCATGACATTCAAGCTGCCCCCCATGTGACATCCAGATTAGCCCCGTGACAGACTTTCCCCCCGTGACATCCAGACTTGCCCCCCATATGTGACATCCAGACTTGCGCGCCCCCCACCTTTGTGACATCCAGACATGCGCCCCCCCCCCCATATGCGACATCCAGACTTGCGCGCCCCCTCCCCCCATATGCGGCATCCAGACTTGCGCGCTCCCTCCCCCCGTATGCGACATCCAGACTTGCGCGTTCCCTCCCCCCGTATGCGACATCCAGACTTGCGCGCTCCCTCCCCCCATATGCGACATCCAGACTTGCCCGCTCCCTCCCCCCATATGCGACATCCATACTTGCCCGCTCCCTCCCCCCGTATGCGACATCCAGACTTGCCTGCTCCCTCCCCCCATATGCGACATCCAGACTTGCCCCCCCCCCATATGCGACATCCAGATTTGCCCACCCCCATATGTGACATCCAGACTTGCGCGCCCCCCCCATATGTGGCATCCAGACTTGCCGCCCCCACCAGGTGGCATCCAGACTTGCCCCACCAGGTGGCCCCACTAGGTGGCATCCAGACTTGCCCCCACCAGGTGGCATCCAGACTGCCACCCCCTTGTGACATCCAGAATTGCCCCCCGGGTGACATCCAGAATTGCCCCCCCGTGACAGACTTGCCCCGTGAAACATCCAGACTGCCCCCCGTAACAGACTTGTCCTGGGTGACATCCAGACTTGCCCCATGTGACATACAGACTGCCCACCGTGACAGACTTGCCCCCGTGTGACATCCAGACTTGCCCCCCCGTGTGACATCTAGACTTGCCACCCCCCCCATATGTGACATCCAGACTTGCCACCCCCCCATATGTGACATCCAGACTTGCCACCCCCCCCCCATATGTGACATCCAGACTTGCTACCCCCCATATGTGACATCCAGACTGGCCCCCACCAGGTGACATCCAGACTGCCCCCCCCCTGACAGACTTGCCCCGTGTGACATCCAGACTTGCCCTCCCCCCGGTGGCATCCAGACTGCCCCCCCTGGGACAGACTTGCCCTGGGTGACATCCAGACTTGCCCTGGGTGACATCCAGACTTGCCCCCCCTGCTGTGACATCCAGACTTGCCCCCCCTGTGACAGACTTGCCCCCCATGTGACATCCAGACTTGCCCCCCGTGACATCCAGACTGCTCCCCACCAGGTGACATCCAGACTGGCCCCCTAGTGACAGACTTGCCCCGTGTGACATCCAGACTGGCCCCCCTGTGACAGACTTGCCCCCTTGTGGCATCCAGACTGCCCCCCCTTGTGGCATCCAGACTGCCCCCCCGGGTGACATCCAGACTGCCCCCCCGGGTGACATCCAGACTGCCCCCCCGGGTGACATCCAGACTTGCCCTCCCCCGAGTGACATCCAGACTTGCCCTCCCCCGAGTGACATCCAGACTTGCCCTCCCCCGAGTGACATCCAGACTTGCCCTCCCCCGAGTGACATCCAGACTTGCCCTCCCCCGAGTGATATCCAGACTTGCCCTCCCCCGAGTGACATCCAGACTGCCCCCCCTGTGACAGACTTGCCCTGAGTGACATCCAGACTTGCCCCCTCCCAGGTGACATCCAGACATGCCCCCCAGGTGACATCCAGACTTGCCCCCCCAGGTGACATCCAGACTTGCCACCCCCCCATATGTGACATGCAGACTTGGCCCCCCCCATATGTGACAACCAGACTTGCCCCGTGATATCCAGACTTGCCACCCCATATCTGACATACAGACTTGCCCCGTGTGACATCCAGACTTGCCTACCCCTGTGACATGGAACCAGCCTGTGTTCCCTTGTCTTGTCCCCTGCTGTCACGCAGACGGAGATTATGCGCCCGCTCACCTCCGCCAATCAGATGAAGAGCGAGTCCTCCAATCAGATGAAGAGTGGATAACTGAATTTCAGGCACGCACAGGCCGAGCGGGGCCATTTTGCTGCTGGTGTGCCAGGAAGAGGGCGTGTGCTTTTCGGAGGCTGTTTTGACAGGACACAGCGCCCTACAGAGGACAAACAGGAGACTACACCCCCCCCTTCTTCATAGCACATCTATTGGAGAGAAAGTGTCATATGACCAATGTCACCTGACCGGGGGGGCAGTGTCGGGATGTGGGCTGGCTTGTGTAATGATCCTTCAGTGTTTTCTCTCCTCCTTTGCCTGAGGGAAGAGAAAGCCAAGGCAGGGGCCCCCCACACCCTCCGTGACAGGGGCCCCCCAACACTTACCGTGACAGGGGCCCCCCGTTCCCTTCTGTGACAGCCCCCCGACATCCTTTATGACAGGGCCCCCGACTCCCACCATGACAGGGCCCCCCGACTTCCACCATGACAGGGCCCCCCGACTTCCTCCGTGACAGGGGCCCCCGACTTCCTCCGTGACAGGGGCCCCGATACCCTCCGTGACAGGGGCCCCCAACTTCCTCCGTGAAAGGGGACCCCCGACACCCTCCGTGACAGGGGCCCTGACTTCCTCCGTGAAAGGGGTCCCCCGACACCCTCCGTGACAAGGGCCCCCGACATCCTTTATGACAGGGCCCCCCGACATCCTTTATGACAGGGCCCCCCCGACTCCCTTTATGACAGGGACCCCCGACTTCCTCCGTGACAGGGCCCCCCGACTTCCTCCGTGACAGGGCCCCCCGACTTCCTCCGTGACAGGGCCCCCTGATTTCCTCAGTGACAGGGCTCCCCCCGATTTCCTCCGTGACATGGGCCCCCCCGACACCCTCCGTGACAGGGGCCTCCCCGACTCCCTCCGTGACAGGGGCCCCCGACTCCCTCCTTACAGAGGCCCCCGACTCACTTCCTGACAGGGGCCCCCGACTCCCTCCGTGACAGGGGCCCCCGACTCCCTCCGTGACAGGGGCCCCCGACTCCCTCCGTGACAGGGGCCCCCGACTCCCTCCGTGACAGGGGCCCCCGACTCCCCCTGTAACAGGGGCCCCCGACTCCCCCTGTGACAGGGGCCCCCGACTCCCCCCGTGACAGGAGCCCCCGACACCCTCCGTGACAGGAGCCCCCGACACCCTCCGTGACAGGCCCCCGACTTCCTTTATGACAGGGCCCCCGACTCCCTCCATGACAAGGGCCCCCGACTCCCTCCATAACAAGGGCCCCCTGACTCCCTCCATAACAAGGGCCCCCGACTCCCTCCATGACAGGGGCCCCGACTCCCTCCATGACAGGGGCCCCGACTCCCTCCATGACAGGGGCCCACCAACTTCCTTTATAACAGGGCCCCCCGACTTCCTCCATTACAGGGGCCCCTGATTTCCTCCATGACATGAGCCCCTGACACCCTCCATGACAGGGGCCCTACACTTCCTCCATGATAAGGGCCCCCCCGACACCCTCCATGACAGGTGCCCCCCGACGTCCTACCTGACAGGGGCCCCCCGACTCCCTCCATGACAGGGGCCCACCAACTTCCTTTATGACAGGGCCCCCCGGCTTCCTCCATGATAGGGGCGCCCGATTTCCTCTGTGACGGGGGCACCCGACGCCCTCTGTGACAGGCCCCCCAACTTCCTTTATGACAGGGCCCCCGACTCCCTCCATGACAGGGGCCCCCGACTCCCTCCATGACATGGGCCCCCGACTCCCTCCATGACAGGGGCCCACCAACTTCCTTTATAACAGGGCCCCCCTGACTTCCTCCATTACAGGGGCCCCCGATTTCCTCCATGACAGGGGCCCCACACTTCCTCCATGATAAGGGCCCCCCGACACCCTCCATGACAGGGGCCCCCCGACATCCTACCTGACAGGGGCCCCCGACTTCCTCCATGACCGGGGCCCCCGACTTCCTCCATGACCGGGGCCCCCGACTTCCTCCATGACCGGGGCCCCCGACTTCCTCCATGACCGGGGCCCCGAAACCCTCCATGACAGGGGCCCACCAACTTCCTTTATGACAGGGCCCCCCGGCTTCCTCAATGACAGGGGCGCCCGATTTCCTCCGTGACGGGGGCCCCCGACTTACTTCCTGACAGGGGCCCCCGACTCCCTCCGTGACAGGGGCCCCCGACTCCCTCCGTGACAGGGGCCCCCGACTCCCTCCGTGACAGGGGCCCCCCGACTCCCCCTGTGACAGGGGCCCCCGACTCCCCCTGTGACAGGGGCCCCCGACTCCCCCCGTGACAGGAGCCCCCGACACCCTCCGTGACAGGAGCCCCCGACACCCTCCGTGACAGGCCCCCGACTTCCTTTATGACAGGGGCCCCCGACTCCCTCCATGACAAGGGCCCCAGACTCCCTCCATGACAAGGGCCCCCGACTCCCTCCATAACAAGGGCCCCCTGACTCCCTCCATAACAAGGGCCCCCTGACTCCCTCCGTGACAGGGGCCCCGACTCCCTCCGTGACAGGGGCCCCGACTCCCTCCGTGACAGGGGCCCCCGACTCCCTCCGTGACAGGGGCCCCCGACTCCCTCCGTGACAGGGGCCCCCGACTCCCTCCGTGACAGGGGCCCCCGACTCCCTCCGTGACAGGGGCCCCCCGACTCCCCCTGTGACAGGGGCCCCCGACTCCCCCTGTGACAGGGGCCCCCGACTCCCCCCTGTGACAGGGGCCCCCGACTCCCCCCGTGACAGGAGCCCCCGACACCCTCCGTGACAGGAGCCCCCGACACCCTCCGTGACAGGCCCCCGACTTCCTTTATGACAGGGCCCCCCGACATCCTTTATGACAGGGCCCCCCCGACTCCCTTTATGACAGGGACCCCCGACTTCCTCCGTGACAGGGCCCCCCGACTTCCTCCGTGACAGGGCCCCCCGACTTCCTCCGTGACAGGGCCCCCTGATTTCCTCTGTGACAGGGGCCCCCCGACTCCCCCTGTGACATGGGCCCCCCCGACACCCTCCGTGACAGGGGCCTCCCCGACTCCCTCCGTGACAGGAGCCCCCGACACCCTCCGTGACAGGCCCCCGACTTACTTCCTGACAGGGGCCCCCGACTCCCTCCATGACAAGGGCCCCCGACTCCCTCCATGACAAGGGCCCCCGACTCCCTCCATAACAAGGGCCCCCTGACTCCCTCCATAACAAGGGCCCCCGACTCCCTCCATGACAGGGGCCCCGACTCCCTCCATGACAGGGGCCCCGACTCCCTCCATGACAGGGGCCCACCAACTTCCTTTATAACAGGGCCCCCCGACTTCCTCCATTACAGGGGCCCCTGATTTCCTCCATGACATGAGCCCCTGACACCCTCCATGACAGGGGCCCTACACTTCCTCCATGATAAGGGCCCCCCCGACACCCTCCATGACAGGTGCCCCCCGACGTCCTACCTGACAGGGGCCCCCCGACTCCCTCCATGACAGGGGCCCACCAACTTCCTTTATGACAGGGCCCCCCGGCTTCCTCCATGATAGGGGCGCCCGATTTCCTCTGTGACGGGGGCACCCGACGCCCTCTGTGACAGGCCCCCCAACTTCCTTTATGACAGGGCCCCCGACTCCCTCCATGACAGGGGCCCCCGACTCCCTCCATGACATGGGCCCCCGACTCCCTCCATGACAGGGGCCCACCAACTTCCTTTATAACAGGGCCCCCCTGACTTCCTCCATTACAGGGGCCCCCGATTTCCTCCATGACAGGGGCCCCACACTTCCTCCATGATAAGGGCCCCCCGACACCCTCCATGACAGGGGCCCCCCGACATCCTACCTGACAGGGGCCCCCGACTTCCTCCATGACCGGGGCCCCCGACTTCCTCCATGACCGGGGCCCCCGACTTCCTCCATGACCGGGGCCCCGAAACCCTCCATGACAGGGGCCCACCAACTTCCTTTATGACAGGGCCCCCCGGCTTCCTCAATGACAGGGGCGCCCGATTTCCTCCGTGACGGGGGCACCCGACTTCCTCTGTGACGGGGGCCCCGAATTCCTCTGTTACGGGGGCCCTCGACTCCCTCCATGACAGGGGCCCCCCGACTTCCTCCATGACATTGGCCCCTGACTTCGGCCAACCTCCATGACATTGGCCCCCCGACTTCCTCCATGACATTGGCCCAGTGACGGGGGCCCCCGACTTCCTCCGTGATGGGGGCCCCTGACTCCCTCCATGACAGGGGCCCCCGACTCCCTCCATGACAGGGGCCCCCGACTCCCTCCATGACAGGGGCCCCCGACTTCCTCCATGACATTGGCCCCCGGCTTCCTCCATGACATTGGCCTAATTGGCAAATTACCCTTTTCCTAGCACACATTCTTCCTCCCTACTCAAATCTCCCCCCAGAAGAAATTCCCCCCTCTTAGCAGAAATTCCCACACCCTTAGGGCAAACATTCCCCGTCCGAGTCTAAAATCCCCCAAAACTGTCCTAGCACATAACCCCCCCATTTCTCCTTCTATCAAATACACCCCACCTCACAGCACAGATAAATGCCCATCCCCCTTCTCCACAAACATCCAAAGCACAAACTTTTACCCCCCCTCCACTGTGTACAATTTCCCTGTGACCTTCCCCTCCTCATCCTCTCCTGTCACTACAGCGCTCCTCCAGCACATGAGATAGATTTCTCTTAGATGACATTGGGCTGTACACACGCACAGTGTGATTGCCGCCCCCCATCCACATTTCCTGCTGCCGGTGTTCTGTCTAGAAGTTCCCCCCCATCGAATAGTGCCCGCGCATGCGCAGGACGGAGCTGCACTTCAGCTGATTTGCCGATCAGCTGGAGTGACGTAACCAGGGCTTCGTAGGGGGCATCTCTCAATGGGAGATACCATTTCAGGGCAACAATTGAAACCTATACAAACAGCGGGGGAGACCGTAGTTCTCACATTGTGCCTCGCTGTTGCGGGCAGCTTTACAGTGTGCTGATGGTGCGGTTTTGTCTGTTGCAGGCGGGTTTGCTGTGTTGAACGGCTGGTTTTACCTGTGAGACAAAACCAGCTCTTTAACACACACTAGCCGCCCTCCAGCAGCAGCAATGCACAATGTGTGAACTACGGTCTCCCCCGCTGTTTGTATAGGTTTAAATTGTACCTGTGAAATGGTATCTCCCATCGAGAGATACCTCCTACGGTGTGTGCATGCGCCCTGGTTACGTCAGCCCATCTGATCAGCAAATCAGCTGTTGTGCTGTTCCGTACGGCGCATGCACAGTACATACAGGGCACTATTCGATGGGGGACACTTCTCAACAGAACATCAGGAGATGAGCAGCCCTTGGAGGAGATAGGGGGCGGTAATCAAAGTGTGTGTGTGTGTGTACAGTCCGATTCCATCTCAATTCTACTCTCACTGCTGCAGGATGCCATTGCCTTTTCCCAGCTCTGAGTGTAGGCGATGGTGGGGGGAGATCAGTGGCCAATCAGGCATCACATCAAAGGGAGGGCACAACTGAAATCTGGGTGTAAATCAGCACCCCCCTGGATCCTGCCATGTTTGTGCCTCTCCATCCAGCAGTTGTTCCTGTGGCTGATTAAGGTGATAAACTCACTTGGTGCCTTATCTGAATTAAATTAGCCTCACAACCTGTGTAATTCATATGTGTTCAGGTGGCAACCCTAGGTGTGGGGTGTGAGGAGTAGGGGGAGGTGTGAGGAGTAGGGGGGGGGGTGTGTGAGGATTAGAGGGAAAAGAGAGGGGGTGTGTGAGGAGTAGAGAGGGGGTGTGTGAGGAGTAGAGGGGGGGGTGTGTGTGAAGAGTAGAGGGGGGGTGTGTGACCCATTTATTAGCAGAGAGTGGGCTGAAGTCCGCTCTCTGCTGATGTCAGACGTGTGTCCAGGGTCCGCGTCATCGCGACAATGGAAGTCGGGATCCACCAGGTCCCTAGACCAACACCCGGCTCAGCCTCTCAGTGAGCTGCTGAGAGCCTGAGCTGGCCGCTCCGCTCCCTCCACAGCCCAGTGCTCCAATGAGTGAGGAGGGGGCAGAGCAGAGAGTTCTGACTGACAGTCTGCAGCTCTCTGCTCATGAAGTTGTGAGAACCGAGCAATCAACAGTGTTTGTTCGCTCGGTTCTCAGTGTAGAGGAGCTGGGGGACAGATACGGCATCCACCTAGGTAAGTACAATACTGGAAAAAACATCTATCAGTGGTACCATCTATCAGTGGTACCTATTAATGCCACCCATCAGGGCCCATCAGTGCTCCTTTATCTGTGCCCATCAGTGCCACCTTATCAGTGCTGCCTTAAAGGGGTTGTAAAGGTAAATGTTTTTTCACCTTAATGCATTCTATGACTCTTCCAGTCTCCCCCACATAGTACTCGCTTGGTGGCTTTTCAGCAGCTCAGTCCCTCACGGGGGACTGTAACTGTACCGCTGTACCGCTCACCAACTCTCCCATAACACTGCGCCATCCTGGTGAATTTTTGCCTGGGCAAATCTTGCTCCCTCTACAAAAAGCAGGGTTGAGTTCAGGCCAGATGGACTTTGGTGAATAGGCCATTCCTTGAGACTACTTTTCCCTGTGATAGCACAGCAGACCCAAGACTTGTAGTGCCTGTGCAGCGGTGTGAGGGGAGAGCGCTCAGCTACACTGATATGATAGGGAGGCAGCATGGCCCCTGTAGCTATGAGCAACCCCTGGGCTCAAGGGGCAGCTGCTTTGGACCCCACAAAAATAACTGGGCCTGGGGCAGCTTCCCCTTTTGCCCCACCTTAAAGACGTGCCTGACCTTACCCCATACTCTGACTGGATCTCTTCACACACACCTTAGCCTGCTCATGCCACATACCTCTGGTACACTTTTCCCTGCTCATATCACACCCTGGCTTGGCGTTAGCGGAATACACTTTCACTCTGAATCTGATGGAGCCAATGCACCTCGTTAATATGTGGCCTGCAGTATACCCTTTTAATGCTGCAGAGGATGCATGCAAAAGCCCATTTAAACAGCCTTGCAAATACCACACAATGTCTGCTGGACTGAATAAAAATAAAATAAAAAAAGACACATTAACAAAGCCATAATTGTGTTTTAACGTTTTTTTAGTTTTTTTTTTTTTTAACAAATATATTATAATGTAGTCAATATCAGCAAATTGAGATATATACTGTAAATAAATGGAGAAAAATTCAATTTTTTACACACAAGCAATGGGGGGAAAAAATTAAGAGAGCAAGAAAATAAAGATTAATAAAAGTTGAAAATACTACTGGGGTAATGGGGGGAGGGGACGGTGGTGTTTGAGCCAAGAGTTGCACTATAAACGTTAGTCCTTTAAAAAAACAAATAAAAAAAGCTGGGGGGGGGGGGGTGGGGGCTAGAAATACGTCTGGGACGTCCATTTGTTTTCACTGAAAAAAAAAATCAAAAATGAATCTCCTGATAGAAATAATATGGCTTTAGTGCCTGCCCCAGATATTTAATCTGAATAGATCCCCAGAATACAGAATTAAAGTGCTTTGTAATGTTAACCCCTTCAGATCTGCATTATAGCCGAATGACGGCTACAGCGTGGACCTACATTGCCGGGAGGCCATCAATAGACGTCCCCCCCCCCCCCCGCACTGTGATCACCGAGTCAATGAGAGGAGCCCGAGGAGAAAAAATAGCCAATCACTGGCTTCTGTGCAAAGGACATCAGTCCCGAAGAGGAAGATGCACAGCCATCTCATCTGTGCCCACCAGTGCCGCCTGCCAGTGCCCACAGTGCCACGAATCACAAATCAGTGCCACCTATCAATGCCCACCAGTGGTGCCAATCAGTGCCACCTTGCAGTGCTGCTTATCAGTGTCACCTACCAGTGCCCATCACTGCCACCCATCAGTGCCACCTATTAGTACCCCTTCTCAGTGCCCACCAGTGCCACCTATCAATGCCCTTCAGTGCCACCTCATCAGTGCCCATCATTGCAGCCTCATCATTTGTACATCAATGAAGGAGAAAAATTTCCAGTTTTCAACATTTTATAACAAAATATACAACAGTTTTGTATTATTTATTATTTTAATTTGTCTTTTTTATTTTTTAACAAAAATTAAAAGCCCCCAGAATTGATCAAATACCATGAAGATTAAGAAATGGTGTTGCGCTCCAGCTAAATAAATCTAATTAAACTAAAATCAACTAGCATGTACCTAGGTAACAGCCAAAAATAAATGAAGAATAAATGTGGGACTATGTGTTTAAATAAACTCAGACAATGTGCATAAATTCTAAAGTGCAATACACCAAATCAAATTGTGCACTTAGCATAAAAATTGGGTATGACGGGTCCTCTATATATAATACAGAATGGCAGTGAAGCAGTGTTCAGTGCACGCAAATTCATAAGTAATAAAGTGCAAGAAACAAAAAACAATGTAAATAATCTACATTGAAAAAAAAAAAAAAAAAAAATTATATATATATATAATTGAATGCTGGGTGTCGTTATACGAGTGCAATAAAAATCAATAAATGCACATAATGCTAATGGTCCATGCACAGTGAAACATGTGTTTGAACAGAGGCTCCAAAACAGAAATAAAGTAAACTATAATAATGCAAAAAACATGTCCATTCAGTGGTCAAAAAAACACAGTATCCTGCGTGCCCAAAAAAGAAAAAGCGGGAGGTGAATTCCACCAGTGTTCCTGTGCGTATTGTATCCTCACACTAGGTGCAGTAATTACCTTACCTTACTGCTGTAAGGTAAACAGCACTTCCAAAGTGGCACTTGTTGTCCAATGTTGTAAGTTCAATAGGTGATGTAGTCCTAGGCACTCGTTCACCGTAGGCACGTTGTAACATGCAGAGAAAGCAAGGGGAACACTCCAATGGTGAAGTACGTATTCACAGTTTATTGGATATAAAACGAAGGTATAGGTACTCACATTTAAAACAGATAAAAATAAGCACAACTAAACGAACGCGCGCCACGTTCGTGCTTCCGGACGCCACTTCCGGTGTCCTCACTGGCCAATTGTGTTCCTACGCGTATCGTCATGTGACTTCATCAGGGAATAACAACTGGGGTAAGGACGAACGTATAAATAATGTCGATAATTGGCGGCCATTTTTCCGGAGTTCGCTATGGCCACAACTGCGGCCATTTTCTCGTGGGCTGGTGTAAACATAATGAGAGACATGGGTATGCTCGTCTACACCAGCCTCTTTCCTGTAACCCGCAGACATGGCAGTGAAGGAGAATATATAAACTTCACTTACGATCATTTTCCAGGGGCATTTTTAATGTGATTCGTCATTGGCTGTTTTAGCCCAATGGGAAATAATCGGGCGCCATTGTTCTTGCTGGCGCAGCCCCGAAAACCAATCTAAACAACACAGCGCACATCTCGTTAGTGCACCGTTCGTTTCTAAAAATGACATCTAACGCAAAACGAAAAAATATTAAATACAAGCAATACTAGACAAGTATAAAAAAGGTCAGGATAAATACTACACTGGTAAAAAACATGGTATGATAAAAAATAATTTATGAATAAAAATAGTCTATGTAAAAGATATTATCAAAATATTATTAAGGGGTACAGTCTGACATAGCAAATAATTAAAAATCAACTATTGGCAATATGGATTATCAGCAGGACAATCTGACAATCAATAATATCTAGGAGGGGGACAGCAATCCGAAAGGTGCTCAAGCCTATCTTCTGGACCACAGTTAGTACGTGGACTAAACCATGTAAAAAATATGTTACAAATCCATAATTATGGCTAAAATATTTGTACGTAATAGGTCAAAAATACGTTGGACAGTAATGTGGGGATCCCAGAATAAAGATCATGATAAATAAACATGGTCCTAACACGAGTCATGATCAATCTCTAATAGCAACACTGAAAACAGAGACTAGGTAAAAAAGGGGGGATAAAATAGAATAGAATATATATAAAAATCGCTCTCAATTTAAGAGGGGACACCGGAAAGGAGATCCAAAATTCACAAAGTGGCAATTTACAGCATACTGGCAAAAAAACATATAAATAATGTAATCAAAAATCACTAATAAAACAATTAAGGTCAAAATCAATATTGAGTCCCTGGGGTGTAAAAGTGTCTAAAGTAAAAATCCATCTAGACTCTGCTTGACTTAGTGTTCTGACCTTATGGCTACCTCTCCAGTGTCTTTTATAGGGTTCGATGCCCCAGAACATGAGCTGGGTGGGGTCCTTATTATGGTGTATGCAAAAATGCCTTGAGACACTGTGCTTGTCAAAGCCGTTAATAATGTTTTTAACGTGCTCTTTTATCCGAACCCTTAGTGGTCTTTTAGTGCGGCCTACATATTGCAAGCCACAGCTGCATTGCAACATATACACAGCTCCCTCGGTGTTACAGCATATGAAATCTTTTATTTCGTACGTATTCCTAGTGCTTGTAGACGTGAAATTAAATTTCTTTTCAGCTGGGCGTTTTGTTTTCAGACATGCAAAACACTGTTTGCATGGGAAGAACCCTTTTCCCGTAAAAAAAGTCAGGCCTGTAGGTGGGGGATCAGGGACATTCTTAACGATCTTGTCCCTCAAAGTCAATGCCTTTTTGTACACAAATTTAGGATATTCAGGTAGCAATTCCTGTAAGTGTACATCTGAACGCAGAATGTACCAATGTTTTCTGATGATCTTTTCAAATTTCTTGTATTGAGCATTGTAGTTTAGTATGAGCGGTATCCCATCCATCCCTCGAGCTGGAGTAGGTTTATCTTTAATTAAAATAGCACGATCCATATTTTCCACTTCTGTGATTTTCTTTCTAATGTCTTCATTTTCATATCCCTTGTTTATAAACCTCTGGCCTATCTTTTCAGCCTGCAGACGATAATCTTTAGTGTCTGTGCAGTTTCTGCGCAGTCTTATAAGTTGACCCTTTGGGATATTACACAGCCAATTGGTGTGATGGCAGCTACCTCTTGGCAAGTAACTGTTCCTGTCGACATTTTTGAAATGGGTCTTTGTATATAATTTGTTGTTATTTTGTATAACTTCTAAGTCTAGGAAAGATATTGATCCGGTACTCACTTCCCAGGATAATTTAATGTTTCTATTGTTAATATTTAATCCTTCCAGAAATCTGACTAGGCTGGTTGTTTCCCCTTTCCAAAGTATAAGGATATCATCGGTATACCTTTTATATATGGCCAATTCTCTGGGTCTATTTGTATACACCGCTTCTTCTTCCCATTGGGACATGAATAGACATGCCACACTGGGAGCGAACTTGGCTCCCATCGCTACTCCGGTTCTTTGATGGAAGTACTCTCGGTCATACCAAAAATAACTATTTTTAAGGCAAAAGTCCAGGCACTTGACTAGATATTTACGCTGGGAGCACGACAACGTGCTATACTTTCTCAAGCCCCATTTTACGGCCTCACAGGCTTGATAATGTTGGATCACCGTATACAGTGAGGAGACATCAACTGATGCCATAATCCAGGGTCCTTCCTCTTCTGATAGTCCTTCTAGTATTTGCAATACCTGCTTCGTGTCTCTCAGATAGGCTTCGGTTTTTGTGACCACAGGTTGTAGAAATTTATCTATGTATTCCCCCATTCTTGAGGTAAGGGAATCAATCCCATTCACTATGGGCCTAAATGGGGGGTCTATTTTATCCTTGTGTATTTTCGGTAGTGCATAAATAATCGGAGTCCTGCATGACTCTGGAATCAAATATTTGGCTTCTTTTTTATTCAAAATCTCCTTTTTAAGTCCCAGATGTACTACCTGCTCAAGTTCTTTTCTGCATTTAAACATGGGATTCTTGGTTAATTTTGTATATGTGGTGTTATCTCTTAATAAATTCTTCATACTATCACAGTACTGTGCTTTCGAGAGGATCACAATTCCTCCGCCCTTATCGGCAGGTCGGATAACAATATCTTTCCGCTTTGACAGTTTCTTAATCCCACTTTTTATGAACTTGGGATCCTCACGCTTCTTAATTTTTAGGTCCTTAAGGTCTTGTAACACTACCTTTTTGAATACCTCCACATGTTTATTATTGGAAACCGCTGGGTTGAACACCGATTTATTCCTCAATTCACTATGTGTCACATCCTGATCCACCACCTGAATACGTTTTTTAATAGGATTGCTCACTAGATATTTTTTAATGTTTAATGTCCTAACATATTTCTGTACTCCTAAATACGCCTCGAATTTGTCCATATTCTTAGTGGGAGCATATTTTAGCCCTTTATCGAGTACACCAATCTCTTCTTGAGATAACGACACCCAGCATTCAATTATATATATATATAATTTTTTTATTTTTATTTTTTTTCAATGTAGATTATTTACATTGTTTTTTGTTTCTTGCACTTTATTACTTATGAATTTGCGTGCACTGAACACTGCTTCACTGCCATCCTGTATTATATATAGAGGACCCGTCATACCCAATTTTTATGCTAAGTGCACAATTTGATTTGGTGTATTGCACTTTAGAATTTATGCACATTGTCTGAGTTTATTTAAACACATAGTCCCACATTTATTCTTCATTTATTTTTGGCTGTTACCTAGGTACATGCTAGTTGATTTTAGTTTAATTAGATTTATTTAGCTGGAGCGCAACACCATTTCTTAATCACCATCACTTACTTTGGGGAGGCTTTACACCCCTGCCGGTGTTTTGCTGCAACCACACTAGTTTTAGGACACATAGGTAGGCGCGAGAATACCTTCACTCCCATTTCTGATATAAATACCCATTCATTCTTGCTGCCACAATGGAAGTCTTTTCCTTCATGGAAAAAAGGAAAATCAATCTAGAGCAGGTGTTTAATAGCTCAGACCCTAATGGCACTAAAAATAGTGGCCTGGAAAGCCTAATACGTAGGCTAGCCCATAACATGGAAAAGAAGGTGAGCCTTTGGTGGGACATAACCACCTTCGAGCAATACCAGAAGGACAAAATAGTCCCTAGACGTCTAAGATGGGATGTCACACCAAATGACGGTCTGACGGACCAAGAATCAATTGATGAATGGTTCGCCTTTTTCAATGGGAAAGGGTTGGAATTATTAGACTTCCTAGTTAAAAGGAAGCAAAGAAAATTAAATAGAATAGACCAGACGATAGGAGAAATAAAGGGTGAACTGGAGATACATAAGGAAAAGTCTGAACTCACTACTATGATGACACAACTAAATAAAGACCTTGTAAATAAAGATAGAGAAGTACAAACAAGGAAAAGTAAGAAGTATATTAGGGACATTAATGATTTTAAAAATGAAGATGTTTTTAAGTGGCAAAGACAAGGAGGGAACCTTGATCCTATTTCTACATTTTCTACGCCTGAGAAGAATATGTCACAAGCAAACAGCTTAGATGGACCACAACAAAATGATCAACAACATATAAATAAAATAGAGGCACCTAGACATCCGAGATATGAAGAGAGCCGAAATGACTATAACTATTCGACCCCACAGAGGAATGATAGGAGACCACCTCATCCCAATCAGACCCCACAAAATGGAGGTAAAAAACCATACTGGAAAAATAACAATAACCCTAATAGGAGGGGACAGAATAACAACTACAACAGACCAGGATATGACCAAAGAGACAACAGAGGCCCACCTCAAGGTGCATATGGTCAACGAGGAAGGAGCCCACCACAGAACTATGGGAATGGCCATAGAGATAGTTGGGGCCCGTCTCAGGGCCATACCTACTCTCACGAACAATATTCGGTACCGACGTATAATTACTACGCCCCACTAAGGGACTATTATGAGGAAAACAGAGACGGGAGAAGTCAAAACCATTATCAGGACACCTATCAAAATAGACCTTTTTTAGGGAGAGGCATGGAGACTCACCCACAGAGGCGCCCAAACGATGCCAGGGACACAAGGAGAAGTCCGCCAAGAAGAGAGGAAAGAGGGCCGGAAAAAGACTACAGACAAAGAAGAGACTGAAAGGGGAAGGGATCTTCAATCTGAGTGGGCAGCCCTTATCTCAAGAAGAGATTGGTGTACTCGATAAAGGGCTAAAATATGCTCCCACTAAGAATATGGACAAATTCGAGGCGTATTTAGGAGTACAGAAATATGTTAGGACATTAAACATTAAAAAATATCTAGTGAGCAATCCTATTAAAAAACGTATTCAGGTGGTGGATCAGGATGTGACACATAGTGAATTGAGGAATAAATCGGTGTTCAACCCAGCGGTCTCCAATAATAAACATGTGGAGGTATTCAAAAAGGTAGTGTTACAAGACCTTAAGGACCTAAAAATTAAGAAGCGTGAGGATCCCAAGTTCATAAAAAGTGGGATTAAGAAACTGTCAAAGCGGAAAGATATTGTTATCCGACCTGCCGATAAGGGCGGAGGAATTGTGATCCTCTCGAAAGCACAGTACTGTGATAGTATGAAGAATTTATTAAGAGATAACACCACATATACAAAATTAACCAAGAATCCCATGTTTAAATGCAGAAAAGAACTTGAGCAGGTAGTACATCTGGGACTTAAAAAGGAGATTTTGAATAAAAAAGAAGCCAAATATTTGATTCCAGAGTCATGCAGGACTCCGATTATTTATGCACTACCGAAAATACACAAGGATAAAATAGACCCCCCATTTAGGCCCATAGTGAATGGGATTGATTTCCTTACCTCAAGAATGGGGGAATACATAGATAAATTTCTACAACCTGTGGTCACAAAAACCGAAGCCTATCTGAGAGACACGAAGCAGGTATTGCAAATACTAGAAGGACTATCAGAAGAGGAAGGACCCTGGATTATGGCATCAGTTGATGTCTCCTCACTGTATACGGTGATCCAACACTATCAAGCCTGTGAGGCCGTAAAATGGGGCTTGAGAAAGTATAGCACGTTGTTGTGCTCCCAGCGTAAATATCTAGTCAAGTGCCTGGACTTTTGCCTTAAAAATAGTTATTTTTGGTATGACCGAGAGTACTTCCATCAAAGAACCGGAGTAGCGATGGGAGCCAAGTTCGCTCCCAGTGTGGCATGTCTATTCATGTCCCAATGGGAAGAAGAAGCGGTGTATACAAATAGACCCAGAGAATTGGCCATATATAAAAGGTATACCGATGATATCCTTATACTTTGGAAAGGGGAAACAACCAGCCTAGTCAGATTTCTGGAAGGATTAAATATTAACAATAGAAACATTAAATTATCCTGGGAAGTGAGTACCGGATCAATATCTTTCCTAGACTTAGAAGTTATACAAAATAACAACAAATTATATACAAAGACCCATTTCAAAAATGTCGACAGGAACAGTTACTTGCCAAGAGGTAGCTGCCATCACACCAATTGGCTGTGTAATATCCCAAAGGGTCAACTTATAAGACTGCGCAGAAACTGCACAGACACTAAAGATTATCGTCTGCAGGCTGAAAAGATAGGCCAGAGGTTTATAAACAAGGGATATGAAAATGAAGACATTAGAAAGAAAATCACAGAAGTGGAAAATATGGATCGTGCTATTTTAATTAAAGATAAACCTACTCCAGCTCGAGGGATGGATGGGATACCGCTCATACTAAACTACAATGCTCAATACAAGAAATTTGAAAAGATCATCAGAAAACATTGGTACATTCTGCGTTCAGATGTACACTTACAGGAATTGCTACCTGAATATCCTAAATTTGTGTACAAAAAGGCATTGACTTTGAGGGACAAGATCGTTAAGAATGTCCCTGATCCCCCACCTACAGGCCTGACTTTTTTTACGGGAAAAGGGTTCTTCCCATGCAAACGGTGTTTTGCATGTCTGAAAACAAAACGCCCAGCTGAAAAGAAATTTAATTTCACGTCTACAAGCACTAGGAATACGTACGAAATAAAAGATTTCATATGCTGTAACACCGAGGGAGCTGTGTATATGTTGCAATGCAGCTGTGGCTTGCAATATGTAGGCCGCACTAAAAGACCACTAAGGGTTCGGATAAAAGAGCACGTTAAAAACATTATTAACGGCTTTGACAAGCACAGTGTCTCAAGGCATTTTTGCATACACCATAATAAGGACCCCACCCAGCTCATGTTCTGGGGCATCGAACCCTATAAAAGACACTGGAGAGGTAGCCATAAGGTCAGAACACTAAGTCAAGCAGAGTCTAGATGGATTTTTACTTTAGACACTTTTACACCCCAGGGACTCAATATTGATTTTGACCTTAATTGTTTTATTAGTGATTTTTGATTACATTATTTATATGTTTTTTTGCCAGTATGCTGTAAATTGCCACTTTGTGAATTTTGGATCTCCTTTCCGGTGTCCCCTCTTAAATTGAGAGCGATTTTTATATATATTCTATTCTATTTTATCCCCCCTTTTTTACCTAGTCTCTGTTTTAAGTGTTGCTATTAGAGATTGATCATGACTCGTGTTAGGACCATGTTTATTTATCATGATCTTTATTCTGGGATCCCCACATTACTGTCCAACGTATTTTTGATCTATTACGTACAAATATTTTAGCCATAATTATGGATTTGTAACATATTTTTTACATGGTTTAGTCCACGTACTAACTGTGGTCCAGAAGATAGGCTTGAGCACCTTTCGGATTGCTGTCCCCCTCCTAGATATTATTGATTGTCAGATTGTCCTGCTGATAATCCATATTGCCAATAGTTGATTTTTAATTATTTGCTATGTCAGACTGTACCCCTTAATAATATTTTGATAATATCTTTTACATAGACTATTTTTATTCATAAATTATTTTTTATCATACCATGTTTTTTACCAGTGTAGTATTTATCCTGACCTTTTTTATACTTGTCTAGTATTGCTTGTATTTAATATTTTTTCGTTTTGCGTTAGATGTCATTTTTAGAAACGAACGGTGCACTAACGAGATGTGCGCTGTGTTGTTTAGATTGGTTTTCGGGGCTGCGCCAGCAAGAACAATGGCGCCCGATTATTTCCCATTGGGCTAAAACAGCCAATGACGAATCACATTAAAAATGCCCCTGGAAAATGATCGTAAGTGAAGTTTATATATTCTCCTTCACTGCCATGTCTGCGGGTTACAGGAAAGAGGCTGGTGTAGACGAGCATACCCATGTCTCTCATTATGTTTACACCAGCCCACGAGAAAATGGCCGCAGTTGTGGCCATAGCGAACTCCGGAAAAATGGCCGCCAATTATCGACATTATTTATACGTTCGTCCTTACCCCAGTTGTTATTCCCTGATGAAGTCACATGACGATACGCGTAGGAACACAATTGGCCAGTGAGGACACCGGAAGTGACGTCCGGAAGCATGAACGTGGCGCGCGTTCGTTTAGTTGTGCTTATTTTTATCTGTTTTAAATGTGAGTACCTATACCTTCGTTTTATATCCAATAAACTGTGAATACGTACTTCACCATTGGAGTGTTCCCCTTGCTTTCTCTGCATGTTACAACGTGCCTACGGTGAACGAGTGCCTAGGACTACATCACCTATTGAACTTACAACATTGGACAACAAGTGCCACTTTGGAAGTGCTGTTTACCTTACAGCAGTAAGGTAAGGTAATTACTGCACCTAGTGTGAGGATACAATACGCACAGGAACACTGGTGGAATTCACCTCCCGCTTTTTCTTTTTTGGGCACGCAGGATACTGTGTTTTTTTGACCACTGAATGGACATGTTTTTTGCATTATTATAGTTTACTTTATTTCTGTTTTGGAGCCTCTGTTCAAACACATGTTTCACTGTGCATGGACCATTAGCATTATGTGCATTTATTGATTTTTATTGCACTCGTATAACGACACCCAGCATTCAATTATATATATATATAATTTTTTTTTTTTTTTTTTCAATGTAGATTATTTACATTGTTTTTTGTTTCTTGCACTTTATTACTTATGAATTTGCGTGCACTGAACACTGCTTCACTGCCATTCTGTATTATATATAGAGGACCCGTCATACCCAATTTTTATGCTAAGTGCACAATTTGATTTGGTGTATTGCACTTTAGAATTTATGCACATTGTCTGAGTTTATTTAAACACATAGTCCCACATTTATTCTTCATTTATTTTTGGCTGTTACCTAGGTACATGCTAGTTGATTTTAGTTTAATTAGATTTATTTAGCTGGAGCGCAACACCATTTCTTAATCACCATCACTTACTTTGGGGAGGGTTTACACCCCTGCCGGTGTTTTGCTGCAACCACACTAGTTTTAGGACACATAGGTAGGCACGAGAATACCTTCACTCCCAAATACCATGAAGAGCAAAGCGCCCCCTGCCTACCCACATTGCCTGCGCTCTCGTTACTTTGTCTGTTACAGCCAGCACTAAAATCAGTGCTGCAGGCAGACCGGGGACCAGTGAAAGCACTTGGTCACGTGACAGTGCTTGGGAAGAAAATAATTGACTACTAGGCACAGTAGGGTCACATGACCAAGTGACATCACAGGTCACGGGCTTCTTTTAACCACTTCAGTCCCAGACCATTTGTCCACCCAAAGACCAGAGCACTTTTTACGATTCAGCACTGCGTCGCTTTAACTGACAATTGCGCGGTCGTGCGATGTGGCTCCCAAACAAAATGTGTCAGGGGCAGCAGTGCAGGGGGCGTGTCAGGGGCAGTAGTGGGGGGGCTTTCAGGGGCAGCCGTGGGGGGGGGGGGGCGCTGGGGGAAGTCGCCGCCCCTTTGCTATGTAAACCTCTCCTCCCCCTCCAGGAACCAAAAAGTTAGCAGCGGCCACAAAGGAGGAAGTGGAAAAAGAAATGCTGAAAAAAATTAAGTGATCACACAAAAAATGGCAATTCGTTTTAAGGGTACACATTAGTGGTGGGTGGTGGTGAGTGTAAAATGTGGGTGGGACTCGGCTTTATGGAGACTCATACTCTCTATTAGTCTCGTTTACCATTATCATTGAAAGTAAAGAAAATCCCACATTTTTGGGTGTCCCCAGAAAAGTAATTCAGAGGAAATCTTCCAATGGGGACACCAGTTCTGGTCACTTGGGGTTCCCCCAGGGATTCCCTTAAAGCGGTAGTAAACTGCAGTAAAAACAAAACAAAACTTCCCCCGTAAGGCAATGTCATAATGTGCTAGTATGTATCGCATACAAGCACATTAATAGAGACTTACCTTAAAGAGGAAGTAAACCCTGATGAGTGTAAAGGCAAAGCATAATGGACTACTATGCATCGCATAGTAGTCCATTTTGTGTCACTTACCTGACACAGGAGCCAGCGAAGTCACCGCTGTCCACTGTAGTTCCGAGTGTCCATCTTCTTGGTGGGTCTCCGTGGGTCTCGCTGCTCCATCGCTGTGATTCGCCGGAGCAGCGATGACGTCACTCCCGCGCATGCGCCCGGGAGCCGAGACTCCAAAATGGGACACAGATGGTGAAAACAAATAATTAAAAAAATAAAAAAATCTGGCAGGGGTTATAACCCTCTCTTGCTCTATCCAAAAATAAAACATTTTACCTATACTTCCATTTTTAAATAGGGTTGCCCCAATACCACTTTAAGACAGAGTACAAGTACTGATCATTTTTTTATAAAATACTTGCTGTACTGATGGGCACCGATAGGTGGCACTGATGAGGTGTGGACTTTGTAGGGCAGCTACAGCACTGGAAACAGGTTACATATTTCACCCTAAAATAAGGTGAACAGATTTTTAAAATGAAATCCGGGGACATATATTTATTTTTTTTACTAGTAATGGCAGCAATCAGTGACTCATAGTGGGACTGCGATATTGCGGTGGACAAATCGTACACTAATGCCACTTACACACGACTGGTTTTCCCATTGGAAGGTTTTTCTGACGGAAAATCGTGTGTCTTGCCTACACACAATCACACCAAAGTCCGACTGCCTAGAACGCGGTGACGTACAACACGTACGACGGGACTAGAAAAGGGAAGTTCAATAGCCAGGAGCCAATAGCTGCCGTCTCATACTTGCTTCAGAGCATGCGTCGTTTTTGGTCCGTTGGAACAGCATACAGACGAGGGTTTTCCCCATAGGAATTGGTTCCGCCGGAAATATTTAAAACTATTTTCTATTTCTAGGTCCGTCAGAATTTTCGAAAAAAAATATAAAAGTCAGATGAGGCCCACACACGATCGAAATATCCGATGAAAAGATTCCGTTTGACTTTTTCTGTCGGACATTCCACTCGTGTGTACGCGGCATTAGTGACACTTTTGACACTTTGTGGGAACCAGTGACACTAATACAGTGATCAGTGCTAACAATATGTACTGAGAGAGAGCCCCATGTAATCTCTTCTAACAGCAGCAATGTGCGGTTTGTTTCTCCCTGCAAAGCAGGAAGTAGAAAACAGCCCAGAGCACACACAGTACCACACGTTGGTCACACATTTAACCCTTTGATCGCCCAAGATGGTAAACCCTTCCCTGCCAGTGTCATTAGTACAGTGACAGTGCATATTTTTAGCACTGATCACAGTATTGGCGCCACTGGTTCACAAAAATGTGCTTGTAAGGTGTCCAGTTTTAAAGCTGCAATCTCGCAGTCCCTGATCACCGCCATTACTAGTAAAAAAAAATAAAATAAAAAAAATTCCATAAATATATCCCATAGTCTGTAAACACAATAACTTTTGTGCAAACCAATCAATATTCACTCATTGGGATTTTGTACCAAAAATATGTAGCAGAATACATTTTGGCCTAAACTGATAACGAAATGTGATTTTTTTACATTTTTTATTGGATGTGTTTAAGGCTGGGTTCACACCAGTGCGATGCGGAAAACCCTGCGAGTTCCCGCATCGCACCCGACTCACACGGCACTTCACATTGCCATATGCGAACCACTCTGAGTGTCAATACAATGTTAATGACGGCCCCATTTCAACTTGCATACCGCACTGCAAACTGTCAGTTCGGACATGAATCGGATCGCATAAGTGTGAACACCCTGCGATTCAATTCTGGTGGAGACCAAAAAATAGTTTCCTGTGCGAGTTTGGTCCGAATGCGACTATTTGTATGGCTGAAATCGCATCGCACAGACATTGCATGTGATTTGCACTGCAGTGCGGTGCGAATCACATGCGATTTCACACAGCAAACCAGTGTGAATCAGCCCTTATAGCACAAAGCAAAAAATATTTATTTTTTCCAAAATTGTCTTTTTTTTTCTATCTATCTTGTTTCTAGCGGAAAAAAAACAAAAAGCAGAGGTGATCAAATACCACCAAAAGAAAGCTTTATTTGTGGGGGGGGGGGGAAGGACATACATTTTATTTGGGTACAGAGTCGCACGACCGTGCAATTGTTAGTTAAAATAACGCAGTGCCATATCGCAAGAAATGGTTCGGTCATTAAGGGGGGGTGGGGTAAATCTTCCGGAGCTGAAGTGGTTAATGTCATAATGTCATATGGTTTCCAATGACATAAGTCACACCAGTGCAGTGCCCCGGGGCTTTCCAGTTCCAGATAAAAGCGGCATTTTTGCTACACTGGAAGGCAATAAAACGCATAAAAAAGTGCACTGGAATGCATCAAAAATGCACCGGACCCCAGTACAGTGAAAAACTGAAAAAAAGAAAAAAGCGCATGGAAACGCATCAAACACACACCGGAACGCACCAAAAACACATTAAACACATTCATGCAAGACACATACGGAAGGCGTTTTTGCGGAGTGAAGCAGCCCTAAGTATTCCTGACATCTCCTTACATATGTCACCGTTATTTCCCACTTCAATCGTCTTCTCCATTGGAATATAACATGAAATGTACCTAAAGAGTAAATAAAGGAACTCGGGATGCACACCAATGTTTTGGCCCCTCCCACACGATCGGCGCGCTCTGATCTGTGCGTTTTTCAGGTGGATCTGAGCGGGCCTCCCATTGACTCCTATTAGGAGATGGATGTCAGTAGAGATGTGTCCCCCGACACCCGCCTGCCGTCCGATCCGCTAAAAACAGACGTATGGCGACACGTTCAGCCAGCCGCCTGATTGGATGTCATCTATTGCAGCTTAAAAATCATTAGATGTGGTGGCTGTATTAGTTTTCTTTTTTAAGGGCTCTTTCACATGGACGTGTCCGTGTACGGACTCTGCTTTGCTCAGTAGGGATCGCTCTGTTGATCCCCGCTCAACAGGCGGATGACAGCTCCATCTCTGTACACTGTGCAGGACAGACCTATCAGAAATCCGCTCTCCCCTATGGGGGATGGGATGAAGATAGACTGTAGAGTCCGTCTTCATCTGATCCGCCAGACGGATGGAAAATAGGGTTTCCATCCGTCTGACTTTAGAGGGTCGGATGTCACCGCTGACATCCGACCCTATATAGACCTGTATGGAGCCTCCGTTCAGGTCCCCCTAAAAAACTGACAGGAGGACCTGAGCGGTCCGCCCGTGTGAAAGGGGCCGAAGGCTTTTCCCCTTGGTAATCTGGCCAGTAACACACCTCCTGTACTAGACTGCCCCCACTCTGGATGAAGAAGCACAAGGGGCACATGTTAGGACAGAAGCATTGTTGGTCTGGGGGGAGGGGGGTATTAGATGTACTAGCAGATTTACATACACTACCAAATTGGAGCCAATCTCCAGGTCACACTTAAGACTCACAAGCAGTTAGAACAACAGATTTTTTGGGATAAAGGTTTTACACAAATAAATAAAAGAGCTGATCACTGCAATCACCTATCAGTGGCAAATGGTTTGGCTCAACCCTATAAACTGCTACATCTGCATGACAGCTTGTTTTGCTGATAAAAAAAAAAAACAGACTTCTCCCAGAAGGATGACATGGAGGGGATAGAAATGTCCAGCTGAACGCACAAAATTTCACACCAACAATTCAAATATCAGCAAAAGTAATACAGGAAGTACTGATTGGGAATTGGTCATCCGATTCAGGTGGTGCTGAACACGGGGGGGGGGGGGGGGGGGGTGGGGGGATAGTGAGCACTGAGGTGGGTGATGGGGGGCAGATGAGTGAATACAGGGATGTTGATTGGGGAAGGGGGGTGATGAATGAACATGGGGGGATAGTGAGCATGGATGAGGAGGGGGATAATGGGGCAGATGAGTGAATGGGTGGTTAGTGATCACTGAGGGAGGTAATTGGGGGAGGGGGGTGATACATGAATGAACATGGGGAGCAGATGAGTGAACAAGGAGGGGGGGGGTGATGGGGGCAGATGAGTGAACATGGAGGGGGTGATGGAGGGGTAGATGAGTGAACACGGGGGGGGGGGGGGGGGTGATCCGGGGTAGATGAGAGAACACGGAGGGTTGGTGATGGAGGGGTAGATGAGTGAACACAGAAGGGGGGTGATGGGGGTAGATGAGTGAACACGGAGGGGGGAGTTATGAGGGGTAGATGAGTGAACACAGAAGGGGGGTAATGGAGGGGTAGATGAGCGAACACAGAAGGGGGGTGATGGGGGTAGATGAGTGAACATGAAGGGGGAGTTATGAGGGGTAGATGAGTGAACACAGAAGGGGGGAGTTATGAGGTGTAGATGAGTGAACACAGAGGGGGAGTTATGAGGGGTAGGTGAGTGAACACTGAAGGGGGTGATGGAGGGGTAGATGAGTAAACACAGAGGGGGAGTTATGAGGGGTAGATCAGTGAACACAAAAGGGGGGTGATGGGGGGTAGTTGAGTGAACACAGAAAGGGGGTGATGGGGGTAGTTGAGTGAACACAGAAGGGGGGTGATGGGGGTAGATGAGTGAATACAGAAGGGGGGTGATGGGGGGTAGATGAGTGAACACAGAAGGGGGGTGACAGGGGTAGATGAGTGAACACAGAAGGGGGGTGATGGGGGTAGATGAGTGAACACAGAGGGGGGCAGTTATGAGGGGTAGATGAGTGAACACAGAAGGGGGGTGATGGGGGGTAGTTGAATGAACACAGAAGGGGGGTGATGGGGGTAGATGAGTGAACACAGAAGGGGGGTGACGGGGGTAGATGAGTGAACACAGAAGGGGGGTGACGGGGGTAGATGAGTGAACACAGAAGGGGGGTGATGGGGTAGATGAGTGAACATGGAGGGGGGGGAGTTATGAGGTGTATATGAGTGAACACAGAAGGGGGTGATGGAGGGGTAGATGAGTGAACACAGAAGGGGAGTGATGGGGGGTAGTTGAGTGAACACAGAAAGGGGGTGATGGGGGGTAGTTGAGTGAACACAGAAGGGGGGTGATGGGGGGGTAGATGAGTGAACACAGAAGGGGGGTGATGGGGGGTAGATGAGTACACACAGAAGGGGGGTGATGGGGGGTAGATGAGTGAACACAGAAGGGGGGTGATGGGGGGTAGATGTTGTTACACCCACCGGAATTTTGCATTTTAGACATATTTATAACATTAAAGTTAGTTTCTATAGTGAAATACAGGACTTACAACTCCGTCTGACTGCTTAGATGTTGAATTTTAAAAGCAGCGAAGTTCTGTCAGATTAGCAAACCTATGAGATGAGCAGGGTTGCCGCTGCTTTTAAAATTCAAGATCTAAGTAGTCAGACGGAGTTGTAAGTCCTGTATTTCACTATATAAACTGACTTTACTGTTATAAATACGTGTAAAATGTAAAACTCTGCTGGGTGTAACAACATGTCCGCTTTCCCCCTTTTAGTGTATCCTTACTGTGGATGAGTGTGGGGTGTAGGAAGATGGCGGCGACGGAACATTATTTCTGTAGCAAATGGCGATGGTTCACCGACTGTCGATACAACTGCATTCAGCTGTTAGGGATAGGAGACACCTGTGGCGGGGATCGGTATTACAGCCGGAGAAGACAGAGATTGCCATCTTGTGGCCAAATTCAAGAATAACCATTAAAATCACCCAATACTGTTGAATTAGAAGTAAAATCAATAAAATGATATATAACACAAACCCATATCAATTTTATGACATAGTTGCTGTGAGGCGCAGTGATTGGTCACAGGTTCTTGTTTACTCCAGTCTGAGGCAATATCAGGTCACTTCTTAGTGAGTTGACGGAGTGACATTCAGAGAGGATAGCTCCCGTATTTCACTGCGATTTTCAGCGACTGATGGCAAATAACCACAATTTTTATCATTTTTATTGATATTTATCGCTATTTCTAACCCTTATTAGAATATTATCATTAATATTATAGTTTTTTGCAGGTATACAGAATTTCAACAGGATGCCTCGGCCTTCACGTCCCAGATCCCGGCGAAGGCGCTCACGTCAGGACAGCGACGAGTCACCAATTGCCCACAGGATGCGATCCAGAGCCCCACATCGGCGGAGACAGGAGGTGGACCCACCCAGGAACAGGAGCCGTTCGCAGAGAGACCGCGACAGGGTGGCTGAACATCTTCCAGCACCGCCGCCGGCCATAGAGCTGCGTGGCGAGGAGCAGGTGAGCTGTACAATTTGTCTTGCAGGGTATGAAGCTGGAGAAGACACGGCCATTCTGACCTGCGCTCACGAGTTCCACATGGGCTTCAACCAACATTGGATCGAGCAAAGCGCAACCTGTCCACTGTGCCGGGCTCCTATTCCCATCCCCCAGCAGGACCACGGAATCCACATTGATATCGACGAGTGGCTCAACGACAGGTTGGAGGTTCAGCTTGATGAAAATCTTAATGTGTGGTACTTTAACATTGAAGAGGTGATGCTTGACTTTCAGGTTCTTGAAGAGGACGATGAGTATGAGGTAATTGATAGGTGGTAATGTGGTAATGAACCCTATAGAGCAGGGCTCGACAAACCCCAGGCGCCAGGTCACCATTGCGACTAGAATCTGTGCCCTGGGGCCTGGGCTTTTGTCAGTGACAGGTGCCCCTGCTACAGGGTGGGCTGTGGGGTCTTGACCGGGAAAGTGGAGGTGCCTTGTGGGCCTCGTATGCCCTCCACACACAGAGCAATGTCTGGTAAAGTGATTAGCGGCAGTAGTGGGGATGGAGCAGGAAGGGAGCAACGCAACAGCCGCTGACAAGGCAAGAGCTTCCTCCTCCCTTCTCCACACTCTGTTGGCAGAGCAGCGCCACGGTGTGTGAAACTGTATGGAGAGAGAGAGGAGCTGTCAAAATTGAGGTTGCATGTCAGGGTGGGCGAGACCCAGCTATCCAACACCCGCCCCTTTCTTAAACAGCCCAATCATTGGCTGGATAGCTGCCGGGTCCCGCCCCTGCCCACCCCGTGTCCCGACCACCTCCGATATCACTCTGAATTTGTCAGCTCCTCTCTTTCTCCATACAGTTTCACACACCGCAGTGCTGCAGAGAGCATTCGGTTACACTATCGGCTGTGAAACCCACCATTGCCATCCAGTGCCATCTGCCAATCCCAACCAGTGCCACATGCCAATTAGTGCCATCTGCCAGTGCCAACCATTGCCACCTGCCAGTGCCAACTTTCAGTGCTGCCCATCAGTGCCACCTGTCAGTGCTGCCCATCAGTGTCACCTGTCATAGCCACATGTTAGTGCTGCCTATCAGTGCCCATTAGTGCCACCTGGCAGTGCCCATCAGTGCCACCTCAGTGTTGCCTATAAGTGCCACCTATCAGTTCCCATCAGTGGCACCTCAGTGCTGCCTATTGGTGCCCATCAGTGCTTCCTGTCAGTGCCCATCAGTTCCAACCTCAAAGCCACCTCATCAGTACAGCCCATCAGTGCTCATCAGTGCCATCTCATAAGTGCCCATTAGTGCAGCCTATCAGAGCACATTCGTGAAGGGGAAAAAATCTTATAACAAACAAAACAAATGTTTACAGACAATTATCACCGAAAAGGAGTCGCTTCATCCTGATGCAGCTTCAAGCTTTCCAGGTGAACGCTCCAGACAATTATCACCAAAAAGGAGTCGCTTCATCTTGATGCAGCTTCAAGCTTTCCAGGTAAACGCTCCAGACAATTATCACCGAAAAGGAGTGGCTTCTTTCTGATGCAGCTTCAAGCTTTCCAGGTGAACGCTCCAGACAATTATCACCGAAAAGGAGTCGCTTCATCCTGATGCAGCTCCAAGCTTTCCAGGTGAACGCTCTAGACAATTATCACCGAAAAGGAGTCGCTTCATCCTGATGCAGCTTCAAACTTTCCAGGTGAGCGCTCCAGACAATTACCACGAATCCTTATTTTTCATTAAAAATTCATACACATCCATTAGTTAATGGTCCTCCTACACCCCTTCTTTTTCCCCTCATGTCTGATCCGAACGAGCAGTGCACGTTAGTTGCAGTAATGTACACTGCTCTATGAACACTACAAAGCCCAGAGCCCAAAGCTTATAGGCCAAAGCTTATAGCCCAAAGCCCATAGCATAATGTCTAAAGCCCATAGCCCTTTTCAGGAAGTTGGATTATAAAAAAAATAAAGTCCAGCCACGTCCTCGGCTTTGTTTACATCCGCCGGCCCAGACGTGACATCATAAAGTCATAAATCTCTATGGTAAACTTCCGCTGGCGGCCGTTTCTTTCTCCGGGGCGCCGATCGTACAGGCGAGCCCAGGAAAAGCATGCCTGTAAGAACGATCTAGTGGCTGAGCTGCCGCTGGGATTGTTCTTACGGTGCACAGAGTCGCCTGCCGAAAAAATACAATATCTGAATGATGCCTGTAGCTGCAGGCATCATTCAGCTATCCCCTTCAAAGTCTATGACGTCATGATGTACCTTGGGCATGAAGTGGTTATCTGTTGGACCTCTCCCTTTCCCCTCATTTCTGCTTTAAAATAAATAAATACATTTAAAAATATATATATATTTTTTTTTTAGTAAACATAGATAAGATAGTGATATGATAAGATAGTATGCATGTTTTTTGTTCTTGTATAGATAAGATGGATATTATAGTCAATGTACTTGTAAATTATTTGTCATGAAATTGTTTCTTACTGTGCGCTTCTGATTCCTCATCACATCTTCTGTTAACTACCGAACCTCTCCCTTTCCCCTCACTTATGTTTGTTTGAAAAAAAAATGCAAAAACAATATTTTTATATATATATATATATATATATATATATATATATATATATATATATATATATATATATATATATATATATATATATATATAGTTTGTAAACATAGATAAGATAGTGATATGATAAAATAGTATGTTTGTTTTTTGGTCTTGTTTTATAAAAAAGAAAAAGAAAAAAATGAAATATAAAGATAGATGGACATTTTAGTTAATGTCCTTGTAAATTGTCATGAAATTGTTTCTGTATGTTTGTGCCTCCCTCTGTCATTCTCCATTAACTCACAAATTTCTTCTTTAGCCCACAGCCCAAAACTCACAGGCCGCAGCCAAAAACCCACAGCCCAAATCCCAAAACCCTGAGCCCAAAGCCCACAGCCCAAAACCCATTTCAGGACGCTAGATCAGAAAAAATAAAATAAATGAAGGTTTGCGGGAGTCTGAGATCACAAAAAAATTGTATACTCACCTTTGCGTAATTTTCCTTTCCTGACGCATCCCATGGCAGCACACACATTGGGTTGTGACTCCGCCTCCACCACCTGATAGGACTGGTTAGCTCGAAGAGGCATCCACCATTTCATTCTCAGTAACTATCACCTTAGAGGGGTGGGACCCTGTGTGCTGCCATGGAATGCGTCAGGAAAGGAAAATTACAGAAAGATGAGTATACAATTTTCCATTTTGCTGACGCATCATGGCAGCACACACACTGGGAAATAATTTGCTACATGGGTGGGTGCTTTCAAAAGACTTATTTACTCAAGGACAAGGTATGGATGAATTAGTTTGAATGATTGATCTCCCGCATTCAGCTTTAGTTAATTGAGCCGGGTCTACGCTGTAGTGTGCCATGAATGTGGTTTTTGAGGTCCAAGTTGCTGCCTTGTGTAATGGAAATTTGTAGGTTCTGTATATAATTGTATTCTATTTTATATGTATTGCACAATGCCCTCATTGTGCACACGGCACTAATAATGTTTTCAGTACATGTTTTGCATTCTTTAGATTACATGATTATGTAGGTATCACATTAATATTACAATTGTACGTTTATGGTAACAAGGGGCGTTACATAGGCAGGCTAATTCTAATCAGGACTCTAAAGAATGCGAAACATGTACTGAAAACCTTCAAATGCGTCATTATGAAGGAGAACGGTTATTTGGAAAGATGATGAGCGTATCTTTTGTGTCTGTTCCCTACTGCAGTAGTTTATTATTAATTTGGTACCACTAATCAATATGAGGATAGGAGTTGCCTATCTACAAAATATCCATTTCACTTGCAAATACTTTTTGGGGACACTCTATAGTATGCTGCCTAGGAGGTCGCTACTGCTGTTGTCGAGTGGGCTCTCAATCCCTCTGGTATCGGGAGAAGTTGAATTAAGTATGCTTTTCTTATGGTTCTAAACAGCCAAGATGCTATCGTTCTCGAGGATGCTGCCTGGCCTTTCTTTGCGCCATGTGGTATGACTAGAAGGTATTCCGTTTTTCTAAATGCACGAGTAACTTCTAGGTAGGTGGAGATGACAGATTTAACATCCAAGGTGTCAGGAAGGGCATGCCAGCACCCAAGATGGCTGCCGAAGAAGACAACCTGTTACCTCTTCATGTCAGGAAGGGCATGCCAGAACCCAAGATGGCTGCAGAAGAAGATGACCTGTCACCTCTGCCCCTGTCAGGATGCCATTGGTGCGCACGCACCATGTAACAGCTTTTGCCGCCCAAACAGGCTATTTAAACTCAGCCAGTTTCCAGGCTCAGTGCTGTCTGCTCTACAGCATTCCCTGTGTAACCTGCAATTACTTACCTGCCTTCTGTTCCTGTTGTGACCTGGCTTGCTTCCCGACGTTCCTGTTTCCTGCCTGCATCCGACCCCGGCTTGTCCCCCACTCCGCACCTGCCTGCTCCTTCTGCCACTCCGCTGCCAGCCTGTTGACGACCCGGCCTGTAATCTGCTTCAGCCCCTGTTCCTGATGTGCCCGTTGTGTATGACCCGGCCTGCCTCTACTTGCCTTCTCTTCAGCCTTGAGGGTGCCACCATCCCTTCTGCTGCATCTGCACTCCTGCATGTGGGGGCCGGTTGTCTACTTGTTCCAGCTACCTGCCTACCACTGCTATGGGATTCCTACAGACACCTCTACAGCCCGGCAGAGTGCTCCGAGCTAGCTCCAGGTTCAGCGATCCCACCCGCACTCGTGCAACTCTGCATCTCGGTGCTTCCTGTCAGCTCTATCAGGGGCTCCAAGTCAGAGTTGTAAGAGAGGCCGTCCTCTGCATATCAGGCTCCATCACCAGGTACGTCCAGTATGGATGCTTTGAAGAGTGCCTGGTTCTTTCAGTCCCGCTTCACCTGCTCCTGCCGCATTCGCTTCAGATGCATCTGAACCCATGCAGCTTGGTCTCCTCTGCCCTTCTTTGACTACGGAAGAACGCCAGCGCAGACGCCTGTAGCGGTCAGAGGTATGGGAGACCGCAATGCAGGTTTCAAGTACGGGACAGCAGACAAGGAGGCTGAAACAAAAACCGGCTTTATTAAACAGTAAGATATAATGGCCGGAGGAGGAGGATAACAGTATTAACAATTCACAGTAGTTTACAGTAAGGCTAACTGGAATGTGGTACACAAAATGGCTTTCCCGCCAACACATGCACAGTGATACAGGCTACCCTCTTCTAATATGTCCTGCCTGATTCCCGCTTATCGGGACACGTTTCTACAACGTACTATCTCAGTAGGGACTGTACTATTCCCTATCACAATCCAGCACCGGTGCTCACTCACAGTTTGTTAGACAGCTGGAGGGTCCCTTGTCTTGGCCTCCTTCATGAGGCAGGTGAAGTCCAGTTCCTAGTGCTGCAGCTTGCCCGTCTGGGACGGATGGATGAACACAGATGCGGCCCAAAATCACCACAGCTCTCTCTCTCTGCCCGAGGTGCCCGATCTTTAGCTGGATACTGCGACTCTTTATCCACACAAAGTCTCCCTCTCCTCAGGGCAGACTTGACTTTTCCTCAGCTCCGCACAGGAATTCCTCAGCTGCCCACACACTCCTCACAGTTCTCTCTCACTGCCACTTCCTGTTTCCTCTCCTCTGAAGGGTCGGCAGCAACAGTGACATCTTGTGGCTAAACTGGAAATAGCAGGCTGTATATATTATAGATGGAACACAGTGCAATATAGTTCAGTAATCCTAGGGGCTGACCCCTACATGCCTCCCCGCTTAAAGGTGGCCGTCCTCGGCCTTGCTATATAGTCCATGGGGAAGAAAAGGGTTAAATCAATCTTTAACGGCAGCACAACATTGTTCATAATACATACAGTTAGACCAAATAAACTGATCAGCATTGTACCTGTTTGGTGGAACCCCTGCAGTAGACCTACTAGATCTCCGAAGGTCTTGTCTTTCTGTTAGGACTTGTCCTTCCTCCCTTGGAGCTGGTACTGGTTCTATAACAGGGGCTTCATCACGTGCAGAGTCAGGAACAATCCACCAGTCTTCAATATTATTCCCATCGGAAATGACAAATTCTGAGGAAGGGGCAGGGAGTGGTGTCCTCTGTGCAGGTATCCGATCTTCTGACCGACATGGCCGTAGCATATTCCTATGTAGAACCCTTGAAGCCGACTCCCCATTCTCAACACGAACTTCGTAAACTGGACCATTGGGATACACTCTCTTGATCACTTTGTACGGCTGTACCTCCCAACGCTCACTCAACTTGCCTCTGGGCCGTTTCTCTCGAACCAGCACCCGGTCTCCAGGTTGCAACGGAATCTCTTGGATGGGAGGACGGTCAGTATAAGTCTTTTCTTGCAATCTCTGGCCTACTAACCGGCAGATGGTCTGGAGTCGCTTGCGGTGTTCTTTCACCCATGAGGTGGTTGATCGCTCTATCACATCTTCTGGCTGTTCCAAATTCAATTCGACAATTTCTCGTCCGGCTCTACCGAACAGTAGCATGTATGGGGTATAGCCGGTGGTAGTGTGGACACGATTATTGTAGGCCCAGACTAATTCAGGCAGATAGTCTGGCCAGTGTGTCTTTTTGTCCTCCTCTAAGGTCCTCAGCATCTGAAGCAGAGTCCGATTAAAGCGCTCACAGGCCCCATTCCCTTGGGGATGATATGGAGTTGTCCTGGATTTTCCAATGCCATACAGTCGGTGTAACTCCTCCATCACTTTCCCTTGAAAGCATGCTCCTTGATCTGAGTGAATCCGTTTCGGGCATCCATAGACCCGGATGAAATCTTGACAGATGGCCCGAGCTGCAGACTCAGCCGTCTGGTCCCGAGTTGGAGTGACCACTGCAAACTTGGAGAAGTGGTCAATCATGACCAGGCAGTATTGTGGGCCTCTGGCTGACTGTCCCACGAGGAGATAATCTATCAGCAATACCTCCAGCGGTTCCTTGGTCTGTATGGGCTGTATGGGTGCCCTCTGCTCTGTGCTTTTAGTAAGCTCACACACTCTACACTGTCGGCAGACTTCTTCAACTACGACCTCCAGTCGTGGACAATACACATAACGCTGCAGCCACTGGTAAGTTTTGACTGGCCCGAAATGAGCTCCAAATTCATGAGCTTCCCTGGCTATCTCTAGTGCCAGACTCCTTGGTATGACAACCTGCCATCTTGCCTCCAGATCGGCAGGCTGCTGCCACTTGCGGTATAGAACAGCTCCATGAACCTCTAGTCTGTCCCATTGATGTAGAATTGACTTCATCTCAGCATCAAGATCAGCCCTTTCCTCTCTGTCTGGTTTTCTTTGCCGAGCCACCCAACCTTTTATCTGTCGCAGTCCAATGTCTTCATCTTGTATTCGCCCCCATTCCTCATTAGTTCTTGCTAATGCCTTAGGCAGGGACCGGGCCTCCCCGCTTGTCTGTGCTGCGACTGCTGGAGGTGTAAACTTGCGGAAGTCTGGAATTTCATCCTCTTCCTTTTGTTCATCAAGCTCTCCCAATGGAGTTTCAAAAGTAACCCTCGACAGACCATCAGCATTGGTATTCTCTGTAGCAGAGCGATAGCGAATTGAGAAGTCATACTTTGCAAGGCGAGCTGCCCAACGTTGCTCCAGGGCTCCCAGTCTAGCAGTATCCAGATGGGCCAGGGGATTGTTATCAGTCCGTACAAAGATTTTAGCCCCTGTAAGGTAACCGGCAAACTTCTCTGTCATGGCCCACACCAGGGCAAGGAGCTCTAGCCGGAAGGAACTATAGTTATGAGGGTTTCGCTCCGTATCCCGCAGGGACCTACTGGCATAGGCAATCACTCTTTCGTGTCCGTCCTGCATCTGTGACAACACTGCCCCGAGTCCGTAGAGACTACCGTCAGTAGATAAGAAGAATGGTTTGTCAAAATCAGCATAAGCCAAGATGGGGGCCGATGTCAGAGCCTCTTTCAAGGTCAGGAAGGCCTCCTCTTGCTTCTGTCCCCAGGGAACACTTTGACTCTTGGATTGCCCAGCAGTTCCTCTCAAAATCTCATTCAGAGGGCCCGCTATCTTTGCATAGTCTTTGATGAACCGCCGGTAGTAACCAGTCAGACCAAGGAAGGCCTTCAACTCACGCAGCGTTCTAGGCTCCGGCCATTGTTGAATGGCAGCCACTTTATTTTGGGATGGCAGCACCCCGTCTTTGGACACCGTATGGCCTAAGTACTCGATCTCCTTCTTGAAGAGATGACACTTCTTTGGCTTTATCTTCAGGCCATGGGCCCGCAGTCGCTCAAGTACCTGTCCTAATCGGGCCAAGTGTTCTTCAAAAGTAGCAGAGTACACTATAATATCATCCAAGTATATCAGGGTAGCTTCAAAATTTAGATCTCCCAGACATTTTTCCATCAGCCTCTGAAAGGTTCCTGGGGCATTAGACAGCCCAAATGGCATCCTATTAAATTCAAACAGACCCATGGGAAGTATGAATGCTGTCTTTTCCTTGTCTTGTTCAGCCACCGGTACCTGCCAGTATCCACTTGCTAAATCCAAGGTGGAGAAGTATTTAGCCCGCCCTAGGGCTGTTAGGGACTCTTCGATGCGAGGCAGAGGATATGAGTCCCGCACTGTGCACGCATTCAATCTCCGGTAATCCACACAAAATCGAATGGTGCCATCCTTCTTCTTGACAAGCACCACTGGGGCTGCCCAGGGACTTTGACTACCCCGAACCACTCCTGAATCGATCATCTGTTTCAGCAATGTCTTCACCTCTTGATACAACTTGGGTGGAATCTGTCGATATCTCTCTCGGCTTGGGGGAGTGTCCCCCGTCGGTATCTCATGTGTGATAGCATCTGTGCAACCAAAGTCATTGGCATTGCGGGCAAACGCAGCTTGATTCTCCCACAGCATGGTTTCAACTGCTCGTAAATGATCCGGACTTAGAGCTTTCACATCTATCTCCATTTGTTCCAAGATGACTGTCCCATTCCATTCTGGGGTCGGTGCCTCTGCAGGCTTTGCAGTAACTGCCAAGGTCCAAGCAGAATTGCCTATCGGAGCTAGAGTCACTTCTCCCTGACTCAGCACTTCTCCCCGATGTAGGTACACGCGAGCCAGTTCCACTCCTGGCACCAGAGAGACTTCCCGTTGTCCAACGTTTACAGCTCTTATGGGTACTCGTCCATTTTGGACTACTGCCAGTGTCCGGGCCACTAGGACATCCTGACCTAACTCTCCCAGGCCTGCAGGCTCAATGATCACCTCCATACCTTCAAGGTTGCGGGAGGTTCCCACGGGCAAAGTCAGTATAGTCTCCCGATCAGGAGGGAGGGTAAGGGTAGCCCTTCCCGGCACTCGAATATTTCCTACAGACTGATGTACTGGGACACTCTTCTGTGTCCCACAAAACCGGATTAACCGTTGAAATGCCTTTTGCGTTGGTTTGTGTGGAGTGGCATTCTTCCAATAGCCCGGCCCCCTTTTAGTGAACATAATTTGATCCAACTCTCGCAGGATATTCATGCCCATTATCACCGGTACATCTTCTTTGAAGGTTTCAGGGACCAGCAGGATACCTTTTTTTCCAACTTCCTGTCCACACAGACGTACATTCATCCATACGACACCTGTGACAGGGATTTGTTGCTGGTTAGCTGCTGTGACCCGGATCAATGTCCCCTGTTCTGGCTTGGCCAGTGCTTGAAAGTAACGGTTGAAATATGACTCAGGCATGGTCGTTACCTGTGATCCGGTGTCCACTAAACAGTTGACTGGAATGCCTTCAAACTCGGCTCTTATGGTGGGACATCCTGCAACCAGGTGTTCGGAGCTGTGCTGAGTGGCCTGACACTCTACTTCCCCCGCAGTGTGCCTCATTACTGCGGGGGCCTGAAGTTTAACGCCGGCTCTGGGCGTCTAGGCAGGTCCCTCCGGCATTCTCTAGCGAAGTGTCCTTTTTCTCCACACCGCCAGCACTGAGCCTCTCTGCGTTGTTCTCTCTGTCTGTGTGCGGGAGGCGCCCGTAGGCCTGGACTGGCCGAGCTCACTGGAGGATATTGAGGGACTCGGTAGGTGGGAATACGTGGGTAAGGATGCTCTGGTGCAGGAACCATCGAGGCAGTCTGATAAGGTTGTTGTTGCCCCAGATATGCAACCTCAGGGGGGTAGCTCAAATCCATCCGTCTCTCTATTTGCGTCAACTTCTCATGCATGAGACCCAGGGAGCTTTGTAGGTCCTGCACCACTCTAACCAGGACCTCTTCATTCTTCGCAACCCCGAGGGAGGCGGTCTGGGTCCGTATCACTCCAGAGGCATAAATTTCTTCTTTACTTCGCTCCACGGCCTCAGCCAATATTTGCCGAAAATTCAGTGTAGGGTCCACTCTGACTCGTTCCCGTAGGGCTTGTCTCAGGTGAGAGCTGTAGAGTCCCAGGATCAATTGTTCCCTCAGTATCCGGTCTGCGGATCCCATGGCGGTTATCCCGTCTGCCTCTTTTTTCTGTATCTCAGCCAGTACTTCCTGTAGAGCCGTTGCATATTGTGAGACCCCTTCATTTTCCTGCTGTACCCGGTAGAAGAACTTTGCCCGGAGGTGGCCCGCACTAGCTGTTTCACCGTATATTTCTTCTAGAAAGCGCACAATCTCTTTCAAGGTACTGCGCGTAGCTTCCGGTTGTAAGCAAACAGTTTTCCGCGCTTCACCCTCCAGGGCAGCCAAAGCAATTTCCACCTGTAGCTCTGGGCTGACATTGTAAATTCTAGCAACGCTCTGTAATCTCGTCACCCAGTCTGACAGTGACATGTTCTGGCCATCAAATTTTGGCAACAAGTTAAAAAGCATGCCCATAGGGAGGGTCCTTGTAGGGGTTCCACCATTACCTAAGGCATTCACATCAACATCAGGTACGTTGCCTTCAGCCGCCTCCATCTCTGTAACCGTACCCTGCTCGCAGCGCCACTTGTAGCGGTCAGAGGTATAGGAGACCGCAATGCAGGTTTCAAGTATGGGACAGCAGACAAGGAGGCTGAAACAAAAACCGGCTTTATTAAACAGTAAGATATAATGGCCGGAGGAGGAGGATAACAGTATTAACAATTCACAGTAGTTTACAGTAAGGCTAACTGGAATGTGGTACACAAAATGGCTTTCCCGCCAACACATGCACAGTGATACAGGCTACCCTCTTCTAATATGTCCTGCCTGATTCCCGCTTATCGGGACACGTTTCTACAACGTACTATCTCAGTAGGGACTGTACTATTCCCTATCACAATCCAGCACCGGTGCTCACTCACAGTTTGTTAGACAGCTGGAGGGTCCCTTGTCTTGGCCTCCTTCATGAGGCAGGTGAAGTCCAGTTCCTAGTGCTGCAGCTTGCCCGTCTGGGACGGATGGATGAACACAGATGCGGCCCAAAATCACCACAGCTCTCTCTCTCTGCCCGAGGTGCCCGATCTTTAGCTGGATACTGCGACTCTTTATCCACACAAAGTCTCCCTCTCCTCAGGGCAGACTTGACTTTTCCTCAGCTCCGCACAGGAATTCCTCAGCTGCCCACACACTCCTCACAGTTCTCTCTCACTGCCACTTCCTGTTTCCTCTCCTCTGAAGGGTCGGCAGCAACAGTGACATCTTGTGGCTAAACTGGAAATAGCAGGCTGTATATATTATAGATGGAACACAGTGCAATATAGTTCAGTAATCCTAGGGGCTGACCCCTACACGCCAGCTAAATCTTTGCCTGTACTGTGGAGGATCAGGACATTATGTGAGGTCTTGCCCAGTCAAAATCTGTAAGTGCCTCTCAGTTACATCTGCTTCTCCTCTATCTCTACCCAATAACTCTGCTCATCTTGCTCTTTCCATTTTGTTGCAGCTCCCAGGAGGAATTATCCAGACTCCCGCTATAATTGACTCTGGAGCTTGCAGCTGTTTCATAGATTTAGCTTTTGCTGCCAAACATCACATTCTTCTACTACCCAAGGCTCAGAGACTTTCTGTACATCTGGCAGACGGATCCACCATTAAATCTGGATTGGTTACTCACGAAACCATCCCGTTATCCACCACCATTGCCAAGAACCATCAAGAGCTTCTACGCCTAGTTGCCATTGCCTCCCCTCTGTTCCCAATCATTCTGGGTATGCCTTGGTTAAAAGCTCATAACCCTCACATTAACTGGGTTACAGAAGAAATCAAGTTTCTTTCCCCCTATTTCCGTCAGCATTGCTGGCAAGAGAATCATCAGAACCTGCTGGGCATCGATGTGGAGTCCGAAGCTCGCCAAGTTCTTCCAGTAGCATACCACGACTTTTTGGACGTTTTCAGCAAAAAGGGGGCAGAAACGTTTCCGCATCACAGGGCCTATGACTGTCCAATTGAGCTCCTCCCTAGGGTTGAAGTTCCTTTTGGCAGGATCTTTCCTCTATCTGAATCTGAACTTGTTGCTTTGAAAGACTACATTGATGACAACCTTAAAAAGGGGTTAATTCGCCCTTCCACGTCTCCTGCCGGTGCGGGGATCTTCTTTGTAGAAAAAAAGGACCACTCATTATGCCCCTGTGTGGACTACCGTGAACTTAATAAGATCACTGTAAAAAAACGTTACCCTCTTCCACTTGTGTCTGAATTATTCCAGCGACTTGGTACGGCCACTATTTTCACGAAATTGGATCTTCGGGGTGCTTATAATCTGGTTCGCATACAAGAGGGGGATGAATGGAAGACGGTGTTCCGCACACGGTTTGGGCATTTCGAATACCTCGTAATGCCCTTTGGACTTTGAAATGCTCCCGCTACTTTTCAGCACGTCATCACCAATGTCTTCTGAGATTTCCTGGATCTTTTTGTAGTTGTTTATTTTGATGATATACTAATCTTCTCTCCCTCTCTAGATCACCACCGTAGTCACGTCAAGAATGTATTGAGTCGCCTTCGACAACACGGACTTTATGCAAAACCAGAGAAATGTGTATTTGTACGCCAAAGCATCCAATTCCTGGGTTTAATCATTTCCACTGAAGGCATCCAGATGGATCCCCAGAAGGTTACAGCCATCCTGGCTTGGCCTGCTCCCAGTGATAAGAAGGGTGTCCAACATTTCGTGAGGTTTGCAAATTTTTATCGAAAATTCATCAGAAATTTTTCTGCAATCATATCCCCCATTACAAGTTTAACCAAGCAAGGTACAAGATTCTCTTGGTCTCCGGAAGCTCAGAAAGCTTTTGACACCCTAAAAAGACTTTTCACATCTGCATCCATCCTGAAACACCCTGATCCAGCCCTGCCCTATGTCTTGGAAGTAGACGCCTCAGAAACATTGGTCACAGGAATATTATCTCAGAGGCAGGGAGCTAAGGCTCTACTGCATCCAGTTGCTTTTTTTCCCCCACAGGTGGGCACTATTCTTTTCTAGATTCACTTTTCACTTAACATTCAGGCCAGGATCGAAGAATACAAAACCGGAATGCGCTATCACGCATGTTCAGCAAATCTGAAGAAATCTCATCTCCCGATACCATTCTATCCCCTGGGAACTTCATGTTACTTCAAGGAGAGTTAATAAAACAAATTAAACAAACTCTAGTAAGGAACCCTTCACCAGCCGGGGTCTCTCTACTGGCAAAGGATGGGCTACTTTGGCACGAAGACAAGGTCTTTGTGCCGGAAGACCTCTGAATGGCCATCCTGGGGCGATGCCATGATCATGTGCTGGCAGGTCACTTTGGCATTGGCAAGACAACTGAATTAGTACAACGGACATTTTGGTGGCCGGGGGTGGAAAAGGATTGTAGGAAATATGTGGAATCTTGTACCACTTGCATCCGCAATAAAACCAGCAGATCCAGAGCCTGGGGTCTGCTAAAACCCTTACCAGTCCCCAGTAGACCTTGGAAGATGATCTCAATAGATTTTATTGTAGAACTCCCCCTTCTGAGGGCCACAACACCATTTTTGTAGTTGTCGATAGGCTATCTAAGATGGCACACTTCCTGCCCATGAAGGGCATGCCATCTGCTCGAGAAACAGCTCAAACCTTTGTCAAGAAGATCGTAAGGCTTCACAGGATTCCGGCCGTGGGGTGCAGTTTACATCCAGATTCTGGAGAGCCTTATGTGATTCACTCGGGATTGAACTTTCATTTTCTTCTTCATATCACCCACAAACGAATGGGCAAACAGAGAGGACTAATCAGACCCTCGAACAGTACCTGCAATGTTTCTCCTCATTTTCTCAAGACGATTGGGCTTCTCTGCTTCCCCTGGCCGAGTTTTCTTATAACAATTCAGTACACTCTGCTACAAAGCAATCTCCATTTTTTTGCAAACTACGGTTTCCACCCTTATTTTTTGTCTAATACAATTCCAGATTCCACTGTACCAGCTGTTTTCGAAACTATAAATTTCTTCAACGCCAATAACAAACTGCTACAGGAAACAATGGCCAAGACACAGGCATACAATAAGGAAGTTTTTGACAGGAAAAGAAGGGGAGAATTGATCTTGAACCCTGGTGACCAAGTGTGGCTAGCAACTACTAATTTGAAACTGGCCTGTCCCTCGAAGAAACTTAATTTATAGGACCCTTTCCAGTGAAGAGACGGATAAATGAGGTTGCATATGAATTAGAGTTGCCTGACTCGCCTTGTTGAAACCTGCCATTCCTGACCCCTCTCCAGGACGAAGTCCCGGTCTGCCTGAACCTGTAATTATTGACGGGGAGGAAGAGTTTGAGGTAGAAACAATCTTAGACTGCAGGAAGAGAACAAATCGGATCCAGTTCCTGATAAAATGGAAAGGATATGGGCCGGAGGAAAACTCCTGGGAACCTGAAGGTAATATCCATGCCCAAAATTTGGTTCAAGCTTTTAAGAACTCCCATCCTGACAAGTGGGCCAAGTTGGGCATCCGGAGGCTGCCCTTTGGGGAGGGGCAGTGTCAGCAAGGGCATGGCAGCACCCAAGATGGCTGCAGAAGAAAATGACCTGTTACCTCTGCCCCTGTCAGGATGCCATTGGTGCGCACGCACCATGTGACAGCTTTTGCCACCCAAACAGGCTATTTAAACTCAGCCAGTTTCCAGGCTCAGTGCTGTCTTTTCTACAGCGTTCCCTGTGTAACCTGAAATTACTTACCTGCCTTCTGTTCCTGTTGTGACCTGGCTTGCTTCCTGACGTTCCTGTTTCCTGCCTGCATCTGACCCCGGCTTGTCCCTCACTCCGCACCTGCCTGCTCCTTCTGCCATTCCGCTGCCAGCCTGTTGACGACCCGGCCTGTAATCTGCTTCTGCTTCAGCCCCTGTTCCTGACATGCCCATTGTGTATGACCCGGTCTGCCTCTACTTGCCTTCTCTTCAGCACTCCTGCCTGTGGGGACCGGTTGTCTACTTGTTCCAGCTACCTGCCTACCACTGCTCTGGGATTCCTACAGACACCTCTACAGCCCGGCAGAGTGCTTTGAGCCAGCTCCAGGTTCTGCGATCCTATCAGGCACTCGTGCGACTCTGCATCTCGGTGCTTCCTGTCAGCTCTATCAGGGGTTCCAAGTCAGAGTTGTAAGAGAGGCCGTCCTCTGCATATCAGGCTCCATCACCAGGTACGTGACACAAGGGATGAGGATTCCCCTCGCTATTGAGAAAGACTGGAAGATCGATTTCTGAGTTGAAGTGAAAGGTAGATGCTACCCTGGGTACAAACTGATCCGAGGGTCTGAGGACAACTCTAGATAAAAAAAACAGATGCAGTTCTTTAATTAGCAGGGCTTGGAGTTCCGAAACCCTCTTGGCCTGGTTATTGCCACCAAAAAAGATAATTTGAGCGTTAAGTCCCATAGGGATACTGAATGTAGCGGAAAGAATGGTTCCTTCGACAGAGCTTCTAACACAATTGATAGGTCCCAGGTCGCGAAAATTGGCTTCCTGGGGGGCCTAATTTTCAGACATGCTCTCATGCCCATTTAACTCCTGTCATTGCGGACAGAGCAGAAACTTGGACTTTTAAGGTGCTAGAGCTTAGCCCCTTCTCCAGGCCTAGTTGCAGGAACTCTAGAACCTGAGAAACTGACGGGAAGAGTGGGTCCCAGGACTGCTTTTGAGAAAAGTGGAGAATTTTTCCCAGATTTTATTAAATATGTTGTTAGTTGATTTTTTTTTCTGGCTTGCTGTAGTGTGGATACTACTCTGAGTGAACACTCTCTTGATCTAACAACCTCTCCCCTTCAATCTCCAAGCCGGTAGATGTAGTCATTCTGGAGATGGGTGTAGGAACTGTCCTTGTGAGAGCAAGTCCAGGTACAGTGGAAGCAGGAGTTGTTCTTCCGTGTTTAGTTCCAGGATGGTCGCAAACCATGGCTTCCTCAGCCAAAACGGAATACAGCCACGACTGTGGACGTCGAGCTCCTCAATCTGGCCAGAAATCTGGCTATTAGGCTACCGGAGGGAATACAGTGGTGTGAAAAAGTGTTTGCCCCCTTCCTCATTTCCTGTTCCTTTGCATGTTTGTCACACTTAAGTGTTTCGGAACATCAAACCAATTTAAACAATAGTCAAGGACAACACAAGTAAACACAAAATGCAATTTGTAAATGAAGGTGTTTATTATTAAAGGTGAAAAAAAATCCAAACCATCATGGCCCTGTGTGAAAAAGTGATTTCCCCCCTTGTTAAAACATACTATAACTGTGGTTGTCCACACCTGAGTTCAATTTCTCTAGCCACACCCAGGCCTGATTATTGCCACACCTGTTCACAATCAAGGCATCACTTAAATAGGAGCTGCTTGACACAGTAAGGTCCACCAGAAGATCCTTAAAAGCTACACATCATGCCGAGACCCAAAGAAATTCAGGAACAATTGAGAAAGAAAGTAATTGAGATCTATCAGTCTGGAAAGGGTTATAAAGCCATTTCCAAAGCTTTGGGAATCCAGCGAACCACAGTGAGAGCCATTATCCACAAATGGTGAAGACATGGAACAGTGGTGAACCTTCCCAGGAGTGGCCGGCCGCCCAAAATTACTCCAAGAGCGCAGCGACGACTCATCCAAGAGGTCACAAAAGACCCCACAACAACGTCCAAGGAACTGCAGGCCTCACTTGCCTCAGTTAAGGTCAGCATTCATGCCTCCACCATCAGGAAAAGACTGGGCAAAAATGGCCTGCATGGCAGAGTTCCAAGGAGAAAACCACTGCTGAGCAAAAAGAACATCAAAGCTCGTCTCAATTTCTCCACAACACATCTTGATGATCCCCAAGACTTTTGGGACAACATTCTGTGGACCGATGAGACAAAAGTGGAACTCTTTGGAAGGTGTGTGTCCAAGTATATCTGGCGTAGAAGGAACACTGCATTTCATAAAAAGAACATTATACCAACAGTAAAATATGGTGGTGGTAGTGTGATGGTCTGGGGCTGTTTTGCTGCTTCAGGACCTGGAAGACTTGCCGTGATAAAAGGAACTATGAATTCTGTTGTCTACCAAGAGATCTTGAAGGAGAATGTCCGACAATCTGTTTGTGTACTTAAGCTGAAACGAACTTGGGTTCTGCAGCAGGACAATGATCCTAAACACACCAGCAAGTCCACCACCGAATGGCTGAAGAAAAACAAAATGAAGACTTTGGAGTGGCCTAGCCAAAGTCCTGACCTGAATCCTATTGAGATGTTGTGGTATGACCTTAAAAAGGCCGTTCATGCTCGAAAACCCTCTAATGTAACTGAATTAGGACAATTCTGCAAAGATGAGTGGGCCAAAATTCCTCCAGGACGCTGTAAAAGCCTCATTGCACGTTATCGCAAACGCTTGGTTGCAGTTGTTGCTGCTAAGGGTGGCCCAACCAGTTATTAGGTTTAGGGGGCAATCACTTTTTCACACAGGGCCATGATGGTTTGGATTTTTTTTCACCTTTATTAATAAACACCTTCATTTACAAATTGCATTTTGTGTTTACTTGTGTTGTCCTTGACTATTGTTTAAATTGGTTTGATGTTCCGAAACACTTAAGTGTGACAAACATGCAAAGGAACAGGAAATGAGGAAGGGGGCAAACACTTTTTCACACCACTGTATGTACCCTAGGTGAAATTCTCAAGGGTGGTGGAGACAGTCGATCCCTGCCGCTGTTGGGTAGGCTGTTCTTGCTAGGAAGTGGGCACATTTGTTGTTCTCTGGAATTGCCACTAAATCTATGTCTGGTGTCCCCCACCTGCTCGTGAGAAGGGCAAAGGCCTGGTGACTGAGGGACCACTTGTTGTTTGACACAAATACTTGGCTCAAGTTGTCCGCGTTGGTTGTGTGTTGCTGGGATGTATATCGCCTTCATGTCTGCCAGGTGGACCTGCGCCCATTCGAGTATGGGCCGGACCTCCTGCATGAGCGTGTTGCTACGGGTACCCAGTCTGTGATAGTTTACTGCTATCGTATTGTTCATTCGCAAGAGGACGCTTTTCCCTGTGAGGAATGGGCCGAAGGTTAGAAGTGCTTGGCAGGCGGCCCTGAGCTCTAGGACATTCAAATCTATGCCCTTCGGTCAAAAGGCTCAATGGCTTTGTGCCCCCTGGTGTTGATAATGTTGACTTTCAATAAAAAAAAAAAATGGTGCATGTATGCTCATAATTTAGAAGTGGGTGGATGCAGGGTGGTATTCTAATGGTGGGCATACTACCGATTGATTAATATGAATAGAGGAATCTGTTAGGTTCTCTTTTTTCATCCATAGGCTGCATGAAAAAAAGAACATTACAATATATGCCCAACAAGGACCAGCCACATACTGGTATGTTGCTGGATTTTGAGTGGTTATAGCAGAATGATGCTTGCAGGTTTAGGTATCATCTTGGTATCGTTCTTTTCATCCAGCGATTCGGCTTTCATGTAAAACCCATCCTATCGGCTAATTATCCGCTAGACTGCTTTTACATGCTTTAAGGGTTGAGGAGAGCTTTACACTGTAAAACTAAAATAAAAAGCAAAATGAATAATTAAAAAAAAAAAATTAAAAAAAAATTATTAAAAATTAAAAGCACCCCTGTCCCCCATGCATGCGCGCAAAGGTGAATTCAAGTGTCGGTCTCGTGTCATATGGAAACAGCAATTGCACCATGCATGTGAGGTATCACCACGAACATCAGATCCAGGGCAATAATTCTAGCAGTAGAGCTTCTGTGTAAATCTAAAGTGGTAACCTGTAAAGGCTTTTAAAAAATGTATATAGTTTGTTGCCGCTGCGTGGGTGTGCGCAGTTTTAAAGCATGTCGTGTTTAGTCTCTAAAATTTCAAAAAAGTGTTTTTTTTTTTCCCCAAAAATTTGCATTAAAATTTTTTTTTTAAAAATCGCTGAGCAAATACTTTGTGAAAAAAAAACTATCAATTTATTCTGAAGGGCCTCTGTTTTAAAAAAAATATATGATGTATAAGGGTTCAAAAAATAAGTTTTTCATGTAAAAGTGTCAGAAAGGACTGGGTGGATCAAGTGGTTAGAAGAGTGGATGATGTGTGGCATAAATTTCTAATGTTGGGCATAAAATGCAAGTACAGGTCAAAACCCCCCCCCCCAAATGACCCCATTTTGGAAAGTAGACCCTAAGCTATTTGCTGAGAGGCATGTTGAGTCCATGGAATATTTTATATTTTGCCACAAATTTCTGGAAAATAAATTTTTTATTTTTTTTAACCACTTAAGCCCCGGACCAGTTGTCAGCCTAAGGACCAGAGGTCTTTTTACAATTTCGCACTGCACTGCTTTAACTGGTAATTGCGCGGTCATGCAATGTTGTACCCAAACAAAATTTGCATCCTTTTCTTCCCACAAATAGAGCTTTCTTTTGATGGTATTTGATTGCCTCTGCGATTTTTATTTTTTACGATATAAAAGGAAAAAGACTGAAAATTTTGAAAAAAAAAGATATTTTCTACTTTTTGTTATAAGAAAAATCTAATAAACTCAATTTTTGTCATACATTTAGGCCAAAATGTATTCAGCCACATGTCTTTAGTAAAAAAAATGTCAATAATGCCGTGTACACACGTAGCCAACTATCTGGCGGACTTCCCGCCGGACTGTCCACCGGACTTTCCGAACGGGCTACTTGCCCACACACGGCACTTTTTTTAGCGGACTAATACGGCGCACTACGTCCGCCGGACTATCCGTGAAAGAACGGACTCGACCACACACGCGGAGGAAAGTCCGCTCATTTTGAGCGCGTCTCCAGGTAGCCTGGGCCAGCGAAGGAGGCGTCGCTGACCCCGTCACCTGGTATGGACTTAAAGGGGAACCCCAACGCCGAAAAAATCGGCGTGGGGGTCCCCCCCAGGTCCACATCAGACCCTTGTCTGAGCATGCTACCCGGCCGGCCAGGAAAGGGGGGGACGAGCGAGCGTCCCCATGTTGATGAACCTCTTCCTGACAACCCTGGCCATTGGTTGTCAGGGTCTGCGGGCGTGGGCCCCCGGATACCGGCCCCCCACCCTATGTGAATGAGTATGGGGTACAATGTACCCCTACCCATTCACCTGTAATTAAAAGTAAAAAAAAACACAACACACAAGGGTTGAAATAGTTTATTGCACAGCTCCGGGGGTCTTCTGTCCGTCTTCGGGGGTCTTCTCGCCGGACTCCTCCGCTATCTTCTGCTAGCTCTTTTGCTAGCGGAGGAGCCCGGCTTTCTTCTTTCCCGCCGCCCTCTTCTTCCGACTTCGGGGGTCTTGTCCCCCTCTTCGGTTCTTCTTGCCGGGCCACCGCGCCTTCTTCTTCTAGCTCTTTTACAGGCGGTGGCCCGGTCTTCTGTTGCCGCTGTCGACATCTTCTGTTCTTCTCTTTGGATGTTGCCTCGTCGCTCTCTCTGCTCACAATGACGGGGACACAGCGTGCGGCGACTTATATAGGGACATCACCGGATGATGTCCCCGCCCAGTATGATGTCACAGTCCCAGCATCCTCTGGGACTGTGACATCATACTGGGCGGGGGCATCATCCGGTGATGTCCCTATATAAGTCGCCGCGCGCCTTGTCCCCGTCATTGTGAGCAGAGAGAGCGACGAGGCAACATAAGAAGAGAAGAACAGAAGGCGGTGACAGAAGACTGGGCCACCGCCTGTAAAAGAGCTAGAAGAAGGCGGGGTGGCCCGGCAAGAAGAACCGAAGAGGGGGACAGGACCCCCGAAGAGGGGGACAGGACCCCGAAGAGGGGGACAAGACCCCCGAAGTCGGAAGAAGAGGGCGGCGGTGAAGAAGAAAGCCGGGCTCCTCCGCTAGCAAAAGAGCTAGCAGAAGATAGCGGAGGAGTCCGGTGAGAAGACCCCCGAAGACGGAAGACCCCCGGAGCTGTGCAATAAACTATTTTAACCCTTCTGTGTTTTATTTTTACTTTTCTCCACAGGTGAATGGGTAGGGGTACATTGTACCCCATACTTATTCACATAGGGTGGGGGGCCGGTATCCGGGGGCCCCCTTATTAAAGGGGGCTCCCGGATTCCGATAAGCCCCACGCCCGCAGACCCCGACAACCAACGGCCAGGACAACGTGCTCGGACAAGGGTCTGATGTGGACCTGGGGGGCCCCCCACGCTGATTTTTTTCCGGCATTGGGGTTCCCCTTTATGTCCATACCAGGTGGCGGGGCCAGCCACGCCTCCTTCGCTGGCCCCGCCTACCTGGAGACGCGCTCAAAATGAGCGGACTTTTCTCCGGGCGGGAAAAGTCCGTTAATTTCAAAAGTACGGCGGACTGGCATACACACAGCCGGATTGTCCGCCGAAATGCGAGTCCGACGGAAAGATTGGAGTGCAAAACTACTTTCTAACTCCGCCGTACTTTTGGGTAAAAAAAGTCCGCCGGAGGCTACACACGGGGGGATTGTCTTTTTCACCGGATTGTTTGATCGTGTGTACGCGGCATTAGCGTGTATTTATTGGTTTGCGCAAAAGTTATAGCGTCTACAAACTAGAGTACATTTTCTCGAATTTACACAGCTTTTAATTTATGACTGCCTATCTCATTTCTTGAGGTGCTAAAATGGCAGGGCAGTACAAACTCCCCCCCCCCCCAATGATCCCATTTTGGAAAGTAGACACCCCAAGGAAATTGCTGAGGGGCATGTTGAGCCCATTGAATTTTTTTTTTTTTGTCCCAAGTGATATATTGCTCACACATGCTATAGTTATATGTGGAATTGCACCCCAAAGTATATTCTGCTGCTTCTCCTGAGTACGGGGATACCACATATGTGGGAATTTTTGGGAGCCTAGCTGCGTACGGCACCCCGAAATCCAATCACCTCCTTCAGGATTTCTAAGGGTGCAAATTTTTGATTTCACTCCTCACTACCTATCACAGTTTCGAAAGCCATAAAATGCCAAAATAGCACAAAATCCCCCAAATGACCCCATTTTCGAAAGTAGACACCCCAAGCTATTTACTGAGAGCCATGTTAAGTCCATGGAATATTTTATATTTTGCCACAAGTTGCGGGAATATTACAAACTTTTTTTTTGCACAAAGTTGTCACTAAATGATATATTGCTCACACATGCTATGGGCATATGTGAAATTACACCCCAAAATAAATTCTGCTGCTTCTCCCAAATACGGGGATACCACATGTGGGGGACTTTTTTGGAGCCTAGCCACGTACGGGACCCAGAAAACCAAGCACCGCCTTCAGGATTTCTAAGGGTGCAAATTTTTGATTTCACTCCTCACTACCTATCACAGTTTCGAAAGCCATAAAATGCCAAAATAGCACAAAATCCCCCAAATGACCCAATTTTCGAAAGTAGACACCCCAAGCTATTTACTGAGAGCCATGTTAAGTCCATGGAATATTTTATATTTTGCCACAAGTTGCGGGAATATTACAAACTTTTTTTTTGCACAAAGTTGTCACTAAATGATATATTGCTCACACATGCTATGGGCATATGTGAAATTACACCCCAAAATAAATTCTGCTGCTTCTCCCAAATACGGGGATACCACATGTGGGGGACTTTTTTGGAGCCTAGCCACGTACGGGACCCAGAAAACCAAGCACCGCCTTCAGGATTTCTAAGGGTGCAAATTTTTTTTTTTTTTGTGTAATCAGTATTTTATTGCAATATAACAGAAACGGAAACATGAAAAACAGTACAGGTCCAACATCACATTGAAGTGCAATACTTATCGGCCTAAATAAAAAAAGCCGTTCTAGTGCTAGAATAACATCATGTAAGTTGAACATTTAAACAGACTTAAAGAGAAAGGTCTTAGAGTCATAAAGAGAAGGAGAATGTCTTGGGTATATACATACATAGCAGGCGGGCTGGGAAACCCCGATAAGTGCCAGGATAAAAAAGGAAACAAGTACCTCAGCCAATAGTGGGACAAAACCCGGCAGAAAGGGACCTGAGAAATGGACTCCGTCCCGGCACTAGGGTAGAGGGGGGGGGCCTCAATAGCCGCCAGCTGCCCCCTCCACCGCCAGCGCATCCCGGGAGCTGGTGTCACCACAGAGGGTCTGCCGGAACGCCGCCCTCTGCCAAACCCAGAAATTCCTTCCTGGCAGCCCAAGCGTCAACAAAGGGATCCCAGCCCACCACCTACTAGCTTCGGCAGTTCAGGCTACATGACATTCTGACCCAAGAAAGGTGGAAAGATGAGGAAGGAGAAGGGAAAGAGAAAAGGTCAGCAAGGGGTAGAAAGGAAAAACGATAGGGACAGGAAGAGAATGGGAAAAGTAGGTCAATTTACCTGAGCATAGTCACCAAATGTCCGCTCCTTCCGCACCGGGCACACCACTCCCCAGCTTCAATATTCGCAAGCATTATGCCTTCGCTAAGAGCTTCCAGGGGGAGAACCAGTCCCCCCCTGAGCTCCGCTCCAGTCTAAGAGTTCTAAGGGTGGGGTCTGCCAATTCCAGCAGAGCCACGTCTAAACTGGAGGGCATATGGTTAGGATCCGACGCATACATCGACCAAGGTCTCCAGATATCGTGGAAACGGTCCTCTAGGCCTTTACAGGTAGCGACCCAGTGCTCTGCCTCTTTCACCGCATGCACTCCCCTGCACCACTCTTCTCGAGTGGGGATTCCAGGCCGCTTCCAGTATAACGGAATCAGGCGTCTGGCTGCATTCAGCAAATGTGCCAACACGGAATTCTTATAAACCCTAAGCGGGACCGAGGGCACCTGCAGAAGGAAGTGCAGCGGCGAGAGAGGGACCTCAATCCCGGTCACAGCCTTCACTTGACCCTGTATGTCTTCCCAGAAGGGACGAATTAGGGGGCACTCCCACCACACATGAATTAGAGTTCCTCGCTGTCCACATCCCCTCCAACAGGACTCCGATGCGGAGGGGTAAATACAGGCCAAGTCCGCCGGCACCCGGTACCAGCGTGCTAATAACTTAAAGTTGGTCTCCTGAACCTTGGAGTCTCTAGAGGACGAATGGGTGAGGGAGTAAAGGTGTGCTAACTGCGTCTCCGTGAACGTCATCCCCAAGTCAGTCTCCCACCGTCTAATATAAGCAGGAGTAGTCTGGGAGCTGGCCGAGTCCAACAGCCGGTATAACTCAGAAACCAGGTGTGGAGTCGGCTCCTCTGCAAGAAAGATGCGCTCAAACGGGGTAAGGGTCCGGGGATCCCTAATAGTATGACCATGTGCCTGAAAAAAGTGGTGTAGTTGTCGGTATCTCCAGAAGTTCATTCGGGAGCCACAGCTACCGACGGGCAGGGCCTCATACGGCATAAGTCCACCATCCCTCAAGAATTGCCTGCAACTAGCGTTCCCATCGTCAACCCAATTCCCAAAGAAACCCATCTGTTCTCCCGGCGGGAACCATAGGAAACCACCCAATGGGGCCACCGGGGACATAGGGGGGGCCAGCTTAAGTGTCGCATTGAGCCTGTCCCAAACTGAGAACACATGGGTCGTCAGAGGGGAGGTCGTCTCCGCCAGGCCCCTATATACCCGGGGCAGCCAGGGCGCGTAAGCTAAGTTCCTACCCGCCAGAAACTTCTCTAAAGGGACCCAGAGTTTAGTTCGAGAATGGAAATGCCAGTCTAGAATCTTCTGGAGGGCCACCGCTTGGTAGTACTGTCTGACGTCGGGGACACCCAGTCCACCCCACCTCTTTGAACGACGCAGTATCCGTAATGCTATTCTAGGTTTACGGTCGTTCCATATAAAGCGAGACATCATACCACTTAAGCGGTCAAAGAAATGTTTGGGCAAGGGGATCGGAAGCATCTGTAAATAGAAAAGTACACGGGGTAGAACATTCATCTTTATGACACTCACCCGCCCAAACCATGTAAACGCCGTCCCCGTCCATTGTAAGAGATCTCTTTTGATCGCATCCAGTAAGGGTGGGTAATTAGCTGAGTACAGGGTATCGTAGCGGTTCGTTAAATGCACTCCCAAGTATCGCAGGGAAGACGTCGTCCAAACGAAGGGAAAAGCTGCCTTGAGGGATGTTATGAGATGCGGGGCTAAGTGGATAGGGAGTATTTCCGACTTTGAAAAATTTATCTTAAAATTAGACAATGACCCAAAAAGTTTCAGTTCCCTCATCAGGTTTGGCAGAGAGAGCAGGGGGTCCGTAAGGTGAAACAACACATCATCAGCATAAGCCGAGAGTTTGTGTTCTGTGTTACCAACTTGGAGGCCCTTAATATCAGGGCTAGCCCGCACCGTGCGGAGAAACGGCTCCAACACCAGGGCAAACAAGAGGGGTGAAAGAGGACACCCCTGCCTCGTGCCGTTTCTAATGGGGAACCGGGCCGACAGAATCCCATTCACTTTGACCTGAGCACAAGGTGTGGAATATAGAGCTGCGATTGTCGTCAACATCCGCTGGCCCAGCTGTATGGAGTGAAGTACCTCTGTTAGGTAGGACCAGTCTATGCGGTCAAAGGCTTTTTCAGCGTCAGTAGACAACACAATATATGGATGCGGGACCGGGCGGGAGCGGGCCCAGTGAATAAGATGGACCGCTCGAAGGGAGTTATCCCTGGCTTCCCTCCCAGCAACAAAGCCTGTCTGGTCCGGGTGGACCAGGCCGGGAATAAGGAGCTTCAGTCTATTTGCTAGAATTTTCGTCAGGATCTTTATGTCCAAATTAAGAAGGGAAATAGGGCGGTAGCTCTGGGGGACGGTGGGGTCCTTGCCCTCCTTCGGCAGCACAGTAATATGCGCCAGAAGGGCTTCCGGGGGGATGGCACTGCCCCCAGCGATAGCATTAAAGTAGGCACACATGGGAGCCTGTAGCTGGGGCAGGAAGGTTTTATAGTAAACCTTAGTAAATCCGTCCGGACCAGGACTCTTACCGTTGGGCAAGGACTCCACCGTGGCCCCAATCTCCTCCACCGTAATTGGGAGTTCCAGGGCAGCGGATTGTTCTTCAGTAAGCTTCGGCAGATCAGCCGCCGCCAGGTAGGCACGGGTCGCCTTGAGTCTATCCACTCGGGTCGCGGGGGAGGTTGTAGAGTCTAAGTTATATAATGTTGTGTAATAGTCACGGAACCCGGCCGCTATTTTAGAGGATTGGACAACCGGAACCCCTGCCGAATCGTGTAATTTGTGAATATAGGTCTGGGCCTGGCGTTTACGGAGGGCACGAGCCAGCATCCGACCGCACTTATTCCCGTGTTCATAATACTTATGAGCCAAGAAGCGAAATTGTTTGCGGGCTTGGCGGTCTAATAACCGCAGAAATAATTCCCGTAGCTCCGTCAGGGCCAACAGAGCCTCCGGACTCCCAGTAGTCTTATGAGCAAGTTCAGCTTTCTGAAGGGCAGTATACACCCGCGTAAAATCCGCCTGACGAGCTTTTTTAAGCCTAGACCCCTGAGAGATTAATGCCCCCCTAACTACTGCCTTATGAGCTTCCCATATAACCCCTTCACCTATCTCAGCCGGTGTATTCTCCTTAAAGTAGTTAGTCAGCGTATCCGTGACCTCCTTCACCGCTATGCCATCATCCAATAAATTATCATTGAGCCGCCATGTCCAGGCCCTCTGCTGAACCATGGGCGGGGCAAAAGCCACCGTCACTGGAGCATGGTCTGAGATGGAAATAACGTCTATGGTCGCGGACTGAAGGAGTTCCAGGATATTACGGTCAACGTAAATGTGGTCAATCCGTGTGTATACATCATGTACCGTGGAATAATAACTATAGTCCCTACCAGAGGGGTGCAGTGTCCTCCAACTGTCCGAGAGGAAATGGGATTGCAAAGTCTTGCGGTAATGTTTAAGGAATTTATAGGAATGAGAGGGTCTCGCATGGGATGTGTCAAGTTGGGGGTCAGGGCTTACGTTAAGGTCTCCTCCTACAATTAGAAAACCTTCCCGAAACTCCGCTAGACGGTCCAAGGTACGGTCAATAAAAGTAAGTTGGTCAGCGTTAGGGGCATAAAGTGTCGCGAACGTATAGAGTTGTCCAGCTATAGTGCCCTTCAAGAAAACATACCTGCCCTGGGGGTCAACCCTGTGAGCAGAAGGTTGGAAGGGGCAGGACTTATGTATGCCGATGGCTGTACCGCGCGATTTAGCTAAGGGAGAGTTGCTTAGAAACCATTGGTTGAAGAGATGGGTGGGCAATTTAGGGGACGACTGATGTGTAAAGTGAGTCTCCTGAAGGAAAACCACCTGCGACCTCAGCCGCTTCAGTTCCCCCCAGAGCTTGCTACGCTTATGAGGGGAGCATAGGCCTCTAACATTGTAAGTGCTTACCCGCAATGTAGCCATCCCAAAAGTCCAGGCAGGGACATGCTCGCAAAGTGGTGGTGCGCCCGGTGCAGACGGCTGAGCATCAGAGCAGACCTAAAAAGAGAAAAGTCAAAAAGAGGAGAGCAGTCAAGAGAAGAGAGGGGAAGAAAAAGGGGAAGAAAAAACATATATGTGAAAGATATACAAGATACAACTGATAAAACATAGCGGCCGAGGCCGGCTAGAGGTAGAAAAAAACTAAAAGCTGTGGCGAGGTCCCCACCCCCCCCAAAGGGGGGGTGGGGCCCAAGCCACAACTCCAGATCCCCATCAGGATCTAAGCCCGTACAGAAGAAAAAAAAAGAAAAAAACGGGCAGCCTACTGGGGGTACGTGGAATCCCATAACAAAGAGGGAAGTAGGTCCCCATCTCCGCCCACCGCATCTGACTTAGTGCGATAGAGGAGGGGAAAAACACATGAATCAGCAATGAGTAACAGTTCTGATTAACAGTTCACAGGGTCCCCACGGCAGAACCATAGAAATAAAAAAAACAAAATTTTATGGCCTTTAAAAAAAAAGAGAAAAAAAAAAAACACAAAACAAATTGTATTAACTGCCAATGCGAACCAAAAACCTGAACCAGCACAGGGTGCCGTGGGGAGTTCCAAGTAAGTCAGGTCAAGTCAACCCTAAGTTCTTCAGATCACAGGAGCATGTCCTTGGGAAAAAGGTTTGATACCCTCAGGGACCCAGGGCAGCAGTGTCCGTGGAAGGATCCCTGGATTGTCTCCTATGGCGTCGTCTGCGGTTCTGACTTCTAGCGGGCAGCCACGGTTGCGGTGTCGGTAATCTAAAAGCTGCAAAGTCCGAAGGGTTCCTCCAGTCCGGGAAGTCTACCTGTTCCAGCTCCAAAGCAGCCAAAAAATGTGGGAGGTCATCTTTAGTGCGGAGAGTCACGGTCTTACCGTCCCTGGTAACTTGTAGGGCAAAGGGAAACCCCCAGCGGTATGGCAGTCCAGCCTCTTGAATAGCCAGCAGGAGGGGGCGCAAGGCCCTGCGTTGCATAAGAGTGCGCCTTGAGATGTCCTGGTAAAAAGCCAGGTGTGCACCATCAAAATCAAAATAGGGTTTCCCTCTCATTTTCTGCATTATACGATCTTTCAGCGTATACTTATGTAGCTTACAGATAATGTCTCTGGGATTATTCACATCTTGAGAGGGGGGTTTCAAGGCCCTATGTGCACGGTCAATTTCCACAGTAGCCGTAGCAGGTAAGCCTAGGATCTCCTTAAAAACACCCTCCAGGGTAGGAACAATGTCCCTAGCTCCCGTGGCCTCAGGTAGGCCCCGAATCCTAATGTTAGCTCTGCGACTGCGGTTCTCGGCGTCGTCTAACTGGCAAAGCAGGGCCTCAATCTGGCGGCCTTGTACATCACATTGGTCCTGCAGCATAGTTATAGCAGGGAGAGCCTCCTCAAATCTCTGCTCCAGGGACTCCATCCTACCCCCCAGGTGTGCTGTGTCTGCCTTAAGCTGTGCAATGTCCTCCTTAAACGCCTTCTCCACTCTATCTGCAAAGCGCTCCAGGTCAGCTTTGGTGGGGAGGGACAGAATATGGCGCCTGATATCCGCATCAGCCAGGGGGTCCGGTTCGTCAGGGGCTTCTGGCAGCAACCCGGGGGACCGTGGGGAGGTCGGGGGGGCCGAATCACTCACCGACTGCGGAGAAGGTATCGGCGAGGCATCCCTCCGGTGCGACTTTGTGGCCGTGGATGGCGCTGCCTTGCCAGCTTTCAGGGCCTTGCCGGCCGGCGCCATTTTGGAGGCCTCCCGTCCCTTCTCCTCCTGCCCCGGGAAGAAATTGTCCAGCTGTGCTTGCCGCGAGCGATCCACCCGTGAGTGCTGGGATGACGCCCGGTGCTTGTGGGACATCTCCGTGTGAGGATGGGGACAGATTCACCCTCCGTGCGCTGTTAACATGCGGCGGTGAGACGGAGCTGAGGAGACACACGTCTTCACTCCTCCATGGTCAGGCCACGCCCCGGGTGCAAATTTTTGATTTCACTCCTCACTACCTATCACAGTTTCGAAAGCCATAAAATGCCAAAATAGCACAAAATCCCCCAAATGACCCCATTTTCGAAAGTAGACACCCCAAGCTATTTACTGAGAGCCATGTTAAGTCCATGGAATATTTTATATTTTGCCACAAGTTGCGGGAATATTACAAACTTTTTTTTTGCACAAAGTTGTCAGTAAATGATATATTGCTCACACATGCTATGGGCATATGTGAAATTACACCCCAAAATAAATTCTGCTGCTTCTCCCAAATACGGGGATACCACATGTGGGGGACTTTTTTGGAGCCTAGCCACGTACGGGACCCAGAAAACCAAGCACCGCCTTCAGGATTTAAATATAAAACGCTACCAAAATAAACTGTTAGCGATTGCAGGGATCAGGCCTGACTCTGCGAACGCTGCAGTTATGTGTTTAGTGTTTTGTAAGTGACAGTGATCGATCGATACTACACTTGGGGGTTAAAACCTTTATTAGGTACTATATGGGGGTCCCGGACGCTATATAAAAACCTGACGGGGAACCTAAATAACTAACTGGCTAACCAGCGTCACCAGTGACACTAATGCAGCGATCAGAAAAACGATCGCTTAGTGACACTGGCAAAAGGGGGTGAAAGGGTTAACTCTAGGGGCAATCAGGGGGTTAAACCTTTATTGGGGGGGGGGGGGTAGGGGGCTACCCTGGACCTAACACTAACTGCCCTGACAGTTTTTACTGTCACAACTGGCAGTGATCAGTAAATAAATGATCACTGCAATCAGTGACACTGTGACTGGGGGGGGCAGGATCGGGGGGTGATTTGTGTGCCTATGTGTACCTACGTGTCAGTGTAGTGTTGGTGCACACTTACTATGTCCTCTCCTCGCAGTCCGGTCAAAAAGACCGCCCCGAGGAGAGTGACGTCACTTCCTCCTGCCTGTGTTTACACTACACAGGCAGGGGAAGCTTCTCATTCACCAGGAGCGATCGAGAGGGGATGGCCAGAAACCAACGGCCATCTCCTCATCCCGGATCGCTCCTGAAGTGAAACAGACCGCCGCAGCCAGCGGGAGGGGGTCCGATCGGACACCCCACCCGCTGGAAGGCAGGCACGTACGGGTACGTGCTTATGCCCGTACATGCCATTCTGCCGACGTATAGTTACATGCGGCGGTCCTTAAGTGGTTAAAACAAAGTTGTCACTAAATATATTGCTCAAACATGCCATGGGTATATGTGAAATTACACCCCAAAATACAGAATTCTTTTTTTTTTTTCCATCTTTCAAAACTTGTGTATGAGGACGCAGGGAGTGCACTATCGTGTATAGGAGAGTGTATGGGGGATGCATTGAGTGTGCTATGGTGTATAGCAGATTGTATGGGGGATGCATGGAGTGTGCTATGGTGTATAGGAGATGCATGGAGTGTGCTATGGTTTATAGGAAAGTGTATAGGAGATGCATGGCGTACGCTATGGTTTATAGGAGACGCATGGAGTGTGCTGTGGTGTATAGGAGAGTGTATGGAGGACACGTGTGCTATGGTGCATAGAAGAGTGTATGAGGACGCATGGAGTGTGCTATGGTGAATAGGAAAGTGTATGGAGGAAGCATAGAGTGCACTCTGGTGTTTAGGAATGTGTATGAGGATGCATGGAGTGCATCTATGGTGTATATGAGAGTGTTTGGGGCATGCATGGAGTGTGCTATGGTGTATAGGAGAGCATGTGGGGGATGCATGGAGTGCGCGATATGGTGTATAGGAGAGTGTATGGGGATACATTCAGTGAGCTATGGTATATTGGAAAGTGTATGAGGACGCATGGAGTGTGCTATAGTGTATGGGGGATGCATGGCGTGAGCTATGGAGTATAGGAGAGTTTATGAGGATGCATGGGGTGTGCTAGGGTATATAGGAGTGTGTATGGGGGGCGCAGTGTGGTATGGAGTATAGGAGAGTGTATGAGGATGCATGGAGTGCAATATAGTGTATGGGGGATGCATGGCGTGCACTATGGAGTATAGGAGAGTTTATGAGGATGCATGGGGTGCGCTAGGGTATATAGGAGAGTGTATGGGGGATGCATGGAGTGTGCTATGGTGTATAGGAGAGTGTATGGCAGATGCATGGAGTGCATTATGGAGTATAGGAGAGTTTATGAGGATGCATTAAGTGCGCTAGGCTATATAGGGGACGCATGGAGTGCACTATGGAGTATAGGAGAGTGTATGAGGACGCATGGAGTGTGCTATGGTGTATAGGAGAATGTATGAGGATGCATGGAGTGTGCTATGGTGTATAGGAGAGTGTATGAGGACGCATGGAGTGTGCTATGGTTTATAGGAAAGTGTATAGTAGATGCATTAAGTACGCTATGGTTTATAGGAGACGCATGGAGTGTGCTGTGGTGTATAGGAGAGTGTATGAAGGACACGTGTGCTATGGTGTATAGAAAAGTGTATGAGGATTCATGGAATGTGCTACGGTGAATAGGAAAGTGTATGGAGGAAGCACAGAGTGCGCTCTGGTGTATAGGAGTGTGTATGAGGACGTATGGAGTGCGCTATGGTGAATAGTAAAGTGTATGAGGATGCATGGAGTGCATCTATGGTGTATATGAGAGTGTTTGGGACATGCATGGAGTGCACAATATGGTGTATAGGAGAGTGTATGGGGGGCGCATGGAGTACACTATGTTGTATAGGAGAGTGTATGGGGGATGTATGCGTCGCACTCGTGTTCACAACCCAAAAGTGGAACTTCCACTCATTTGTCTCCTCTCCCCCACCGGTGCCACAATTGGCACCTTTCAGGGGGAAGGAGGGCAGGAAACCTGTAAAGACAGGTATCTTGTTTCCACTTCCAGGAGTCCAGGCAGCGGCCAGTGACATCACTGCGGGGCTCCCTCCTCCTCTCCCTGTTGCCGGGCCAGTAGGAGAGAGGAGAGGCCGTAAGGCTACACTGCCAGGTACCCTTACGCGCAATGGCTTTCTTGGGCGGAACACCGATTAGCAGTGTCCCACACTCTAACTGGCCTGTTCTGGCCTCATATGGCCGCTTCCTCTGAAGCTTCCTAGTCCAAAATTTCCCTTTCCCCTTCTTTTCCTTCTCCTTCATCTCCTTTTCTTCCCGGATTTCCTGTTGTGGTCTCTGTCTTTCGTGGGGTCATAGTCTCTTGGGGCCGGCTCCCTGCTAGGGGGAGCACTCCCAAGGTGATCATTTTAAGGCCTTAGGGATATGTCTTCCTGTCACCTCTGTATACAGTTGTCCCCACCACCATTCAGTGTTACCTGGTATCAGATATGATGTCTGTAGCCCTTGTTGGTATTATTTCTGTAATAGCGGATCATCGCTCAGCCCCTGTGCAGGCCAACTATGTGCCTGTTCTTCCTCTCACCCAACAAAAACAACAAAATTCACACAGATCTTCATCATCTTAAAAAAAAGGAGAGCGATTGGCCGTCTGTAAGGGGAGGAGGCAGCCCGGGTTTTTTTTTTTTTTTTTATTAAAGGTCTAAATAAAATCTTTATTTTTTAAAAACTAAAAAAAAAACTAGTTAACCATGTGCCGACCGCCTCACGACGATATACGTCGGCAGAATGCCACGGGCAGGCAAAGTAACATACCGGTTTGCGCCTCCCCCGGTGCCTGAGGCGGTCTCGTGGAGCCTTTTCGTTCTGTCTCCCGTGGAGAGAAGACATCCAAGTGAGTTGCACCAACACAACACTTACAGTAGACACACTTTTCACCCCCCAATCAGCCTCTGATCACCTCCCGATCACCCCCCTGCACCCCCTGTCACAGTGACTCCAATAGCAATTTTTTTTTTATTTACTGATTGCTGCATTGGTGCATTGTGACTGTTATAAGTGGTAGGGCAGTTAGGGTTAGCCCCCTTTAGGTCTAGGGTACCCCCCTAACAAAGGTTTAACCCTGTGATCGCCCCCGTCGCCAGTGTCACTAAGTTTTTCTGATCGCTGTATTAGTGTCACATTTGAAGTGTCTAGCACCAAGTGACCCCGAGATACATGGCCCTAAAGTCGGGTCACAAAATATTTTCGAATGCGGTTGAAATAATGTCGAATCGTGTTGAAATCATTTCAAATGCAGTTGAAATTATGTTGAATCATGTTGAAATAATTTCGAATGCGGTTAAAATAATTTCGAATCATGTCAAATTCATTCGAATTCATTCGTTCTATTTCTTTCGTATTCGTTGTAATTTGTTATTTTTTTATTCGGACATTCGGATGCATCCGAATGTCCGAAAGATGCAAAATTCGGCCGAATTTCGATTCGTTACGAAACAAATTGTACAAGCCTAGTTTTAGGGTCTGCGTCACCCCGGGCATCGTCAGGTTAGTGCCAGTACTGCTAACACCCACGCATGCAGCATACACCACCCTTAGCGGTATAGTATCTGAACGGATCGATATCTGATCAGATCTATACTAGCGTCCCCAACAGTTTAGGGTTCCAAAAAATGCAGTGTTAGCGGGATCAGTCCAGATACCTGCTAGCACCTGCGTTTTGCCCCTCAGCCCAGCCCACCCAAGTGCAGTATCGATCGATCACTGTCACTTACAAAACACAAAACACACATAACTGCACCATTCGCAGAGTCAGGCCTGGTCCCTGCGATCGCTTACAGTTTTTTTAGTAGCGTTTTAATACAGTCGCTAACAGTCAGGAGCTTTTTTACCTGTGAGTCTCACTAGTGTACCACTAAATTTAGAGCCCAAAATGGCAAATCGAAGGTACACTAGTGAAAAGGCCTACACGTTTCTCAGCATGACAGATAGTGAAGAGGAAGTCACTCATCTGTCAGATTCAGGCTCATAATACGATCCTGTAGACGACAGCGGCTCCATGACAGATAGCTCTGACGACGGAGTTGTGGTCCCTGCCAGAGCTGTCAGAGGTGATTTCACCACCACAGTTAAAAAAAAAAAGAGCATATATGCCGAAGCATGGGGGCAGCAGGGGTGGAGGAGCGATTTGCTCCTACCTTTTGTGGGTGGATGCCCCCATGCTTCGGCATATATATATTTTAGGCACAGGTTGCGTTAAAAAATGTTTTATTTTTTACTATTTTTTTGGTATTTGCTTTGCAGGTATGGTATGGTAAGGTCTTACTGTAGTACTGTAATGTTACTTTGTTGTAATGCTAACCATAATTTGCTTAGCAGGTTCCCCATTCAGTTGCAGCGCAGATTTATTTATCTTGACAGCAACAGCATTTGCTCCCACGATACATAAAGCCGTGACTCCAACGCTTTAGCAGGTGATTTCACCACCACAATAAAAAAAAAAAAAAAAAGAGCATATATGCTGAAGCATGGGGGACAGCAGGGGTGGAGGAGCGATTTGCTCCGAATGCTGCGTACATACGGTTGAAATTCTGATGGAGGCTTGCCCGTGGAAAAGTCCCCCGCCCGCACTACTAGTAGCCAATACCTTTGGTCTAGGAATTTGATCTGAGCATGCGTTGCACTTTGTCCGATCGGAATTCTCTACAAATGATCGGGCAAAGTCCGATCGGATCATGTTGTCAGAAAATTTTATAGCCCAGCTCTAAAACTTTGTCGGTCGGATATTCCGACGGAAACAGTCCGATGGAGCTCACACACGGTCGGATTATCCGACAACAAAGTCCGATCGGACATTTTCCATTGGAATGTCCGACCGTGTGTACAAGGGCTTACTGTTATACTGTAATGTTACTTTGTTTTAATGTTAACCATCATTTGCTTAGCATGTACACCATTCAGTTGCAGCGCGGATTTATTTATCTTGACAGCAACAGCATTTGTTCCGACGATACATAAAGCCGTGACTCCAACGCTGTAGGAGGTGATTTCACCACCACAGTTTAAAAAAAGAGCATATATGCCGAAGCATGGGGGCAGCAGGGGTGGAGGAGCAATTTGCTCCAAATGCCGTGTACATACAGTCGAAATTCCGACAGAGGCTTGCCCGTGGAAAAGTCCGACCGTGTGTACGCGGCATAACTTTTTTGTGGGAGGATGCCCCCATGCTTCGGCATATATATATATATATATATTTTAGGCACAGGTTGCATTAAAAAATGTTTTATTTTTTACTATGTTTTTTTTTGGTATTTGCTTTGCAGGTATGGTATGGTAAGATCTTACTGTTATACTGTAATGTTACTTTGTTTTAATGTTAACCATCATTTGCTTAGCAGGTACACCATTCAGTTGCAGCACGGATTTATTTATCTTGACAGCAACAGGATTTGCTCCCACGATACATAAAGCCGTGACTCCAGCAATGTAGGTGGTGATTTCACCACCACAGTTAAAAAAAAAAGAGCATATATGCCGAAGCATGGGGGCAGCAGGTGTGGAGGAACGATTTGCTCCGAATGCCGCGTACATACGGTCTAAATTCCGACGGAGGCCCGTGGAAAAAAATTCAGACCGTGTGTACGCGGCATAACTTTTGCGGGAGGATGCCCCCATGCTTCGGCGTATACAAATGGTGCATGTATGCCCATCATTAGAAGTGGGTGGATGAAGGGAGGTATTCTAATGGTGGGCATACCCACCGATCAATCTCTTTTTTTCGTTCAGCCAACAGGCTGCATGAAAAAAAAAAGATTACAATATATGTCCAACAAGGACCAGCAACGTACTGGTATGTTGCTGGACTTTGGTTATACCAAAATGATGCCTGCAGGTTTAGGTATCATCTTGGTATCAATCTTTTCAACCAGTGATCGGCTTTCATGTAAAAGCAATCCTAGCGGCTAATTATAAACATTGCCATTGGGAAATTGGGAAAGCATTTTCACACTGAACTTGGTGTGGTCAGATGATTGAAGGCATTTTTTTCAAAAAAAGAGTACCTGTCACTACCTATTGCTATCATAGGGGATATTTACATTCCCTAAGATAACAATAAAAATGATAAAAAAAAAATGGAAGGAAAAGTTTAAAAATAAAATAAAAAAGCAAAATAAAAGCACCCCTGTCCCCCCCTGCTCTTGCGCAAAGGCGAACGCAAGCATCAGTCTGGCGTCATATGTAAACAGCAATTGCACCATGCATGTGAGGTATCACCACGAAGGTCAGATCAAGGGCAGTAATTTTAGCAGTAGACCTCCTCTGTAAAGGCTTTTAAAAATGTATGTAGTTTGTCGCCACTGCGCGTTTGTACGTAATTTTAAAGCATGTCGTGTTTGGTATCCATGTACTCGGCCTAAGATCATCTTTTTTATGTCATCAAAAATTTGGGCAATATAGAGTGTTTTAGTATATTAAAATTAAAAAAAGTGTATTTTTTCCTAAAAAAAGCGTTTGAAAAATCGCTGTGCAAATACTGTGTGGTAAAAACATTCTATAATGTTTGGGGGTTCAACGTAATTTTCTTGCAAAAAAAAATGTTTTCATGTAAACAAAAAGTATCAGAAAGGGCTTTGTCTTCAAGTGGTTAGAAGAGTGGGTGATATGTGACATAAGCTTCTAAATGTTGTGCGTAAAATGCCAGGACAGTTCAAACCCCCCCCCCCAAATTAGCCCATTTTGGAAAGTAGGAAGTAGACACCCCCAGCTATTTGCTGAGAGGCATGTCGAGTCCATGGAATATTATATATTTTATATTTTGACACAAGATGCGGGAAAAATATATATATATATATTTTGCACAAAGTTGTCACTAAATGATATATTGCTCAAACATGCCATGGGCATATGTGGAATTACACCCGAAAATACATTTTGTTGCTTCTCCTGAGTATGGGGATACCACATGTGTGAGACTTTTTAGGAGCCTAGTCGCGTAACGGGACCCCAAAAACCACGCACCGCCTTCAGGATTTCAAATTTTTGATTTCACTCCTCACTACCTATCATTTTATGGCACTATATGGCACAGTGGTGTATTGGTTAGCACTCTCACCTAGCAGTAAAAAGGGTCGCTGGTTTGAATCCCAACCATGACACTACCTGCCTGGAGTTTGCATGTTCTCCCTGTGCCTGCGTGGGTTTCCTCCGGGTACTCCGGTTTCCTTCCACACTCCAAAGACATGCAGGTAGGTTAATTGGCTTCTGTCCCAAATTGGCCCTAGTATATGAATGGGGACCTTGGATTGTGGGCTCCTTGAGGGTAGGGACCAATGTGAGTGTGCAATGTACAGGGATAGGGACAATTGTAGACACTCACTCAGGTTGAACTGGATGGACTGGTGTCTTTATTCAACCTTACTAACTATGCAAATGTTAGGAATCTTCTCTTGTAATCAGTCAAAACTCCAGATGTATTGAGAAGCAGACAATTTATTTCTGATGTGGCCCACAAAAGGGAGACATGCTTACAGGACAAAAGCTGCAGTAAAAAGTCTCACAAAAGAATGTGTTTCCCCCTCCTTATCCCTACAAGAATACTACCTCTATGCTTCTATTGGCTGAGGAAACATAAATAACGTGTCTGGTACGACCTAGTACTTTATTTTGGTATTCAAGTTTCCTGTACAATCTTAGGCTATCATATATAGTTAAACCTAATCATCCTACAACTTATATAGAGTTCGTTAAGACAAAACAATACTACAAGTTAATACAATAATGTGCTCAGAAGTAAGTTTCAAAAATCAGTCTCAGGAATATTGTTTTTCTAATAGTCCCACAATAAACATTTAAAACTTTTCTAACATTCCCTCCTCTTTGTGTGACTATTTTATCTCAACACATTTTGATGATAGTCCCTGTGTTATACACTTTCGGAGCTTCAATGTCCACATAGGTCTCCTCAGAGGTAGAGAGGGTTTGATACATTGTTCTTGAGACTGCAGTTTCAATCAGTTTTTGTGAAAGTCCTCGAATACAGGGAATGCAGCAGCATCCGCAAGTGACAAAAACAGCCAAAGCCACAGTGATTAAAATCAAACATGATGTGATAAATCCAGTCCATTTACCGAACCATCCTTCAAGCCAGGTTGTGAATGGATCATTAATACCTGAGTTTTCCGCCAATTCATTCGATAGCGCAGTCAGTCCTTCCAAGGCTCTGGTCGCTGTCCCTCCAGGAGCTGTATTGTTAGGGATAAAGGTACAACACATGCTACCAAACATTTTGCATACCCCTCCTCTTTCAGCTAGGACCATATCTAAAGCCATTCGGTTCTGCCAGGCCATTAGAGATGTGGGGGCCAACTGTTCTGCTAGGCCCTTCACAGCATCCCTAGTATAGTTTACAAATCGTTCTTGGTTATAATATATATAATTAATCCAGTCAACATTTTTATTTATAGTCACCCACCAGAGAAGAGACTCAAACCCAGCTGTCACCCGATTCCTGGCTTTAAACTCATCCGGCACCCCGTGAGGAACCCCAATCTCATCTATGTAGATCTGAGAGTCAAATGACCCCAAGGGAGAGGTGTCCCTACGATACTGTCGGCAACTCTTAGTCCACAGGTATTCTGACAGGATTCTTAGGGGCATAGCCAGCTGGACCATAGCGCAATCCCCTCGGGCATTGGCCGTTAGTCTAGCTCGCAGTTTCTTATCCCCACACATCCACCAGACATCAGCTCTCTGAATGTCATGTTCAACCCAGTCCCCGTTGTCCGTGTTAATCCTCTGCACACAGTAGTCATCAGGTAGTGACCCAAGATCCACCGCGCTACGGTTCCCTGGGAGTGCAAAACAAGTAAAGTTGCCCGGATAAGCGGTAACTGATGGAGGTATCTGAGGTCTCTGTACTGGGGGAAACAACAAACTCAATGTGTGACAAGTAGAATTTGTTTCAGGTTTATAGCTCTTATTATACAATTGCAACATACATTTTAAACCTTCTGGATCTGTATTGTGATCTAGAGGAAAAGGAACTGTTGCTAAATGTGGTCTGGCTCCTGCACAAACTAAACAGTTTTCCTTTTCTGGAGTTTTAACTGTATACCTCAACCATTCTAACCACTCATTTTTTTCTTGGTAGCCCGTCTCCAAAGCTATGGCATCTTCTATTGTTAGTTTAGTAAATCTTATAGTTTTACTCAGAACTTCTATTTTAGTATGGCCTTCTTCTTTCCCTTCTGAGTCTACCTTTTCCTGTTGTCTAGTTTTATTAGGTGATAATACCTCAAGGATAAATGTTCCTGAGGGGTCAGTTCCTGACACCCATGCTCCCATGGAATACAACCGCTGATCTTCCTTACTCAGCTCCTTTAACCACTTAAGGACCGCCGTATTGCCAATGTACGTCATTACAATGGCACAGGCAGGCACAAGCACGTACATGTACGTGCCTGCCTTCCAGCGGGTGGGGGGTCCAATCGGACCCCCTCACGCTGGATACGGCGGTCCGTTTCCCTCCAGGAGCGATCCGTGATGAGGGGATGGCCGTTGGTTTCTGGCCACCCCCTCTGGATCGCTCCTGGCCAATGACGAACTTCCTCCCACTGTGTATTGTTTACACAGGAAGGAGGAAGTGATGTCATTCTCCTCGGGGCGGTCTTTTTGACCGGACTACGAGGAGAAGACTAAAAGTAAGTGCACCAAAATACTACACTGACACATAGGTACACATAGGTACACAAACCCCCCCCCCCCCCGATGCCCCCCCCCCCAGTCACAGTGTCACTGATTACATTGATCATTTCTTTACTGATCAATGCATTCAGTGTCAGTTGTAAAAGTAAAAACTGTCAGGGCAGTTAGTGTTAGGTCCAGGGTATCATCCCCCCAATAAAGATTTAACCCCCTGATTGCCCCTAGAGTTAACCCTTTCACCCCCTTTTGCCAGTGTCACTAAGCGATCATTTTTCTGATTGCTGCATCAGTGTTGCTACTGTCGCTAGGTAGCTAGTTATTTTTTTAGGTTCACTGCCAGGTTTTTATAGCACTAGGTACCCCGATATACTACCCAATAATGGTTTTAACATCCTGATTGCCCCTAGTTAACCCTTTCACCCCCTTTTGCCACTGTCACTAAGCGATCATTTTTCTGATCGCTGCATCAGTGTCGCTACTGTCGCTAGGTAGCTAGTTATTTTTTTAGGTTCACCGTCAGGTTTTTATAGCGCTAGGTACCCCGATATACTACCCAATAATGGTTTTAACATCCTGATTGCCCCTAGTTAACCCTTTCACCCCCTTTTGCCAGTGTCACTAAGCGATCATTTTTCTGATCGCTGCATCAGTGTCGCTACTGTCGCTAGGTAGCTAGTTATTTTTTTAGGTTCACCGCCAGGTTTTTATAGCGCTAGGTACCCCGATATACTACCCAATAATGGTTTTAACATCCTGATTGCCCCTAGTTAACCCTTTCACCCCCTTTTGCCACTGTCACTAAGCGATCATTTTTCTGATCGCTGCATCAGTGTCGCTACTGTCGCTAGGTAGCTAGTTATTTTTTTAGGTTCACCGCCAGGTTTTTATAGCGCTAGGTACCCCGATATACTACCCAATAATGGTTTTAACATCCTGATTGCCCCTAGTTAACCCTTTCACCCCCTTTTGCCACTGTCACTAAGCGATCATTTTTCTGATCGCTGCATCAGTGTCGCTACTGTCGCTAGGTAGCTAGTTATTTTTTTAGGTTCACCGCCAGGTTTTTATAGCGCTAGGTACCCCGATATACTACCCAATAATGGTTTTAACATCCTGATTGCCCCTAGTTAACCCTTTCACCCCCTTTTGCCAGTGTCACTAAGCGATAATTTTTCTGATCGCTGCATCAGTGTCGCTACTGTCGCTAGGTAGCTAGTTATTTTTTTAGGTTCACCGCCAGGTTTTTATAGCGCTAGGTACCCCGATATACTACCCAATAATGGTTTTAACATCCTGATTGCCCCTAGTTAACCCTTTCACCCCCTTTTGCCACTGTCACTAAGCGATCATTTTTCTGATCGCTGCATCAGTGTCGCTACTGTCGCTAGGTAGCTAGTTATTTTTTTAGGTTCACCGCCAGGTTTTTATAGCGCTAGGTACCCCGATATACTACCCAATAATGGTTTTAACATCCTGATTGCCCCTAGTTAACCCTTTCACCCCCTTTTGCCACTGTCACTAAGCGATCATTTTTCTGATCGCTGCATTAGTGTTGCTACTGTCGCTAGGTAGCTAGTTATTTTTTTAGGTTCACCGCCAGGTTTTTATATCGCTAGGTACCCCGGTATACTACCCAATAATGGTTTTAACATCCTTATTGCCCCTAGTTAACCCTTTCACCCCCTTTTGCCAGTGTCACTAAGCGATAATTTTTCTGATCGCTGCATCAGTGTCGCTACTGTCGCTAGGTAGCTAGTTATTTTGTTTAGGTTCACCGCCAGGTTTTTATAGCGCTAGGTACCCCGATATACTACCCAATAATGGTTTTAACCCCCTGATTGCCCCTAGTTAACCCTTTCACCAGCGATCACAGTATAAGTGTCACTGGTGACGCTGGTTAACCAGTTAGTTATTTAGGTTCCCTGTCAGGTTTTTATATAGCGCCAGGGACCCCCATATACTACCTAATAAAAATTTGAACCCCCTGATTGCCCCTAGTTAACCCTTTCACCACTGATCACCGTATAAGTGTTACGGGTGACTCTGGTTAGTTTGCTTTTTATAGCATCAGGGCACCCACCATTTATTACCCAATAAAGGTTTAACCCCCTGATCACCCGGCGGGTGATATCAATTAGGTTTTAGGGTCAGGGTCTGCGTCGCCCCAGGCAGCGCTAGGTTAGTGCCAGTACCGCTAACACCCACGCGCAAAGCATACACCTCCCGTAGTGGTATAGAATCTGAACAGATCAATATCTGATCTGATCAGATCTATACTAGCGTCCCCAGCAGTTCAGGGTTCCAAAAAAACCACATTGTTAGCGGGATCAGCCCAGATACCTGCTAGCACCTGCGTTTTGCCCCTCTGCCCAGCCCACCCAAGTGCAGTATTGATCGATCACTGTCACTTACAAAACACTAAACACATAACTGCAGTGATCGCAGAGTCAGGCCTGATCCCTGCGATCGCTAACAGTTTTTTTGGTAGCATTTTACATTTAAATCCGGAAGGCAGTGCTTGGTTTTCGGGGTCCCGTACGTGGCTAGGCTCCCAAAAAGTCCCCCATATGTGGTATCCCCGTACTCGGGAGAAGCAGCAGAATTTATTTTGGGGTGTAATTTGACTTATGCCCATAGCATGTGTGAGCAATATATCATTTAGTGACAACTTTGTGCAAAAAAAAAAGTTTGTAATATTCCCGCAACTTTTGGCAAAATATAAAATATTCCATGGACTCAACATGCCTCTCAGTAAATAGCTTGGGGTGTCTACTTTCCAAAATGGGGTCATTTTGGGGGGTTTTGTGCTATTTTGGCATTTTATGGCCTTCGAAACTGTGATAGGTAGTGAGGAGTTAAATCAAAAATTTGCACCCTTAGAAATCCTGAAGGTGGTGATTGGTTTTCGGGGTGCCGTGCGCGACTAGACTCCCAAAAAGTCCCACACATGTGGTATCCCCATACTCTGGAGAAGTAGAGAAATATATTTTGGGGTGCAATTCCACATATAACCATGGCATGTGTGAGCAATATATCATTTAGTGACAACTTTTTGTAAAAAATTTTTTTTTTTTTGTCATTATTCCATCCCTTAGGACAAAAAAAAAAATATTCAATGGGCTCAACATACCCATCAGCAATTTCCTTGGGGTGTCTACTTTCCAAAATGGGGTCATTTGGGGGGGGGTTGTACTGCCCTGCCATTTTAGCACCTCAAGAAGTGAGATAGGCAGTCATAAATTAAAAGCTGTGTAAATTCCAGAAAATGTACTCTAGTTTGTAGACGCTATAACTTTTGCGCAAACCAAAAAATATACGCTTATTGACATTTTTTTTACTAAAGACATGTGGCTGAATAAATTTTGCCCTCAATGTATGACTAAAATTTAGTTTATTCGATTTTTCTTATAACAAAAAGAAGAAAATATCTTTTTTTTTCCAAATTTTTTCGCTCTTTTTCCATTTATATCGCAAAAAAAAAATCGCAGAGGCAATCAAATACCATCAAAAGAAAGCTCTATTCGTGGGAAGAAAAGGACGCAAATTTCGTTTGGGTGCAATATTGCATGACCGCGCAATTACCAGTTAAAGCAGCGCAGTGCGAAATTGGAAAAAGACCTCTGGTCCTTAAGGTGTTTATTGTTCCGGGGCTGTAGTGGTTAATGTTATTAATAGTTGGTTACAGTTCTTACTATTTGTGCAGGGGGAGTTGGCCGCTTTTGTGATTATGAGTCTCTCCTTTATTCCACTCTTTTTAGCCCCTGGTTGATTATACCCCCAATCTTGATGTGCTGTAGTCCACAGGGCCTGATCCCATGCTTCACATCCTGCCCTATTCCAGAGCCAGCAGATATATTTATCTGCCCATAGAAGTCCTCTAGCCCCAGTTGTATCCCCACAATCTGCAATCTGACAGAAGTCTACCAGTATAGTGCTAGTTATTCCCTCTATAAAGGTTAGATTTAATGCTTTTCCTGTTCTTTCCCAATCCAAAGGTTCCTCTACTCTTCAGTAGCGCCTAACCCCTCTTATGGATGCCTCTCCTAGAGTCACCAGTAACCCAAGGATAATTACTGTCCCTTTCATCCTAACCAGCTACAGAGTTCCAGCAGATAGGATAGGGGAGTTGGAAGGGGAGGGAGACTTCACCGGTTTGAGACAAGTCCCACCTTATGTGAGACCTCCCTTTGTAGCCGGATTTTCTGTACCTCTTGTAGCCAACTGGCCCTACTCTGCCTGTAAAACCTTTTTACAATGGGACTGGTGAATCCAGGTAGACCTCTCTGCTATCCTTATAGCCGTGGGAGTGAAGAGAAGAACTTGATACGGTCCCTCCCACTTAGGTGAGTGCCAATGCTTTCTCTTTATTATTTTTACCAGGACCCAGTCTCCAATATGGATTTTCTCTTCTCCTTGGATTGAACCTTCTGGAATACAACAGACTTCATTAATTTGCTTCTGTTTCAACAGATTAGACATATATTCTGATAGAGTACGTTCAGATTCTTCAGCTGGTGTTTCATTTGGTAATAAGGGTATTCTATATGGCCTTCCATATATTATTTCAAATGGGCTCAAACCTTCTTTTGTGGGTGTAATATGCATACTAGTCACTGCCAATGGTAAGCAGTACATCCAATTTTTACCAGTTTCTTCCATAGCTTTTCTCAGCTTATTTTTTAAGATTCCATTGTGTCTCTCCATCAATCCAGCTGATTATGGGTGGTAGGCGCAATGGTTTTTTATTTGGATACTCATAACTTCTGTAAAATGTTGTATAGTTTTATTTACAAAATGGGGTCCATTATCGCTGTAATTCCTTTCAGGGATTCCAAATCTAGGAATAATATCTTAGTAATGCTTTGGCTACAGTCTGTGCATCTGCACTTCCTGTTGGGAATATCTCCACCCATTTAGTCAGGGCGTCTATAATTACCAAACAATATTTCTTCCCTTCACATTTGTCTAATTCAATAAAATCCATGCAAATGTGTTGGAATGGATATTGCGGTGTAGGGAACTTCCCTTTCTGTGGTCTTATACCTCCCTGAGCATTGTGTCTTGAACATATAAGACATTGAGAGCAAAACGTTTTTGAGTAGTTTGTGAATCCATAGGCTGTAATACAATATTTCTTCCCTTCACATTTGTCTAATTCAATAAAATCCATGCAAATGTGTTGGAATGGATATTGCGGTGTAGGGAACTTCCCTTTCTGTGGTCTTATACCTCCCTGAGCATTGTGTCTTGAACATATAAGACATTGAGAGCAAAAAGTTTTTGAGTAGTTTGTGAATCCATAGGCTGTACATACTTTATTTAACATCTCAGTCATCCCCCTGTTTGATACATGCGTTACTCCATGTGTCAATACTGCTGCATACCTAAATAAAGATTTTGGTAATACCGGTTTCCCTTCAGGTGATGTGTAAATGTCATCAATTATTGTGCAACCCTTTGTTTTCCAATATTGTTTTTCCCCAGGGGGGGGGGGGGGGGGGCATTTTTCTGCATATCAGTATGGACTGTATGATCTATCTCTATGATTTCCTGTTCTGTCATTATTTTATGTGTTTCTTGTGCCGCTATTTTGGCAGCTTCATCTGCCCTTTTATTTCCCTTTGAGATGGGGTCCGCAAATTTTGTGTGTGCTTGACATTTGCAAATTGCAAGCTTTTTTGGTAACTGTATTGCATCTAGGAGTTCTAAAATGAAGTCCGTATGTGAAATTGGTTTACCACTGGAGGTGACCATCCCCCTGTTTTTCCATTGTTGTGCAAAAACATGTACTGTTGAAAAGGCATATTGACTGTCAATGTATATGGTTACGGATTTTCCTTCTGACAGTATGCATGCTCTTGTCAGTGCTACAAGTTCTGCAACTTGTGCTGAATAATCTTTTGGTAGTGGCCCAGCTTCCAAAATCTCATTCTGTGTCACTACTGCATATCCTGTTGCATTTGTGCCATCTGGATTTTTCTTACTAGAACCATCAACAAAAAGTATCATGTCAGGGTTAGATAATGGTACATCTTTCAGATCACTTTGTGGCAGTACCTTTTCAGCGATGGCAGCAGTGCAGTCATGTTTATACCCGTCAGTAGGAAGTGGTAGTAGTGTGGATGGGTTTAATGTAGTACACCTCTGTATTGTTAAGTGAGGTTGTGTCAAGAGTATTGTCATACAGGAAAGGTGTCGTGCTGGGCTCAAATGTGATATCTTTTGTTGTAACAGGATAACAGACACTGCATGTGGTACCTTGAGTGTCAGTGTGTGATACAGCACTATGGATGCTGAGGCTTTGACTGCTTCAGCTGCAGCGACCACTGCCTGTACACAGGGTGGAAGTGCTCTAGTTACACTGTCTAATTTTGTAGAGTAGTAGGCAATCGGCCTCTGGTGGTCGCCATGTGACTGTGTAAGTACTGATGTCATGTGACCTTCCCTTGAGTCTACTGTTTGTTCAAAAGGTTTGTCATAGTTTGTTAAGGCTAACACTGATGAACTAGAAAGGACTTGTTTTAGGTCAGTAAAAGCAGTCTCTGTTTCCTCACTCCATTTTATAGCATCCTGGGGGGCCATTGGGCTCCCATATATTGCCTGTAGCAATGGGGCCGTCAGTATTGAATACCCAGGAATCCAGGCTCTACAGAAATTTGTCATACCCAGAAAGGACATAATTTGTTTCTTTGTCTTTGGTTTTGGCAGCTGGAGGAGTGTTCATATTCTCTCCTCATCCAGGTGCCGACCTTCTTTTGAGATATTGTACCCCAAGTATTTGACCTGCTGTTGCCACAACTGGAGTTTAGCTCTATTTACCTTATGCCCTTGATCATGGAGGAAAGCCATTGTGTCAGCCCTACAAACCTCCTCTGTGGAAGACGCCACTAAGATATCGTCTACATAGAGGAGGAGCTGGCTTCCCCCTGGGGGTACAAACTGAGCCAAGTTTGAGGACATTGCTTGTGAAAATATGGTAGGGGACTCACAATAGCCCTGGGGCAGTCTGGTGAAGGTGTACCTTTTTCCCCGGTAGGTGAAAGCAAACCAAAATTGATGGTCGGGGTGCACCGGAATACTAAAGAAGGCATTACTTATATCAATCACAGAAAATAATTCATTCCCTGGATCTAAATCATTCAGTAATGTGTGTGGATCTGGTACCACAGGAGCTCTTGGTATAACTGCCTGGTTAACAGCTTGGAGATCTTGTATCATTCTCCAGCCTGTAGAAGGCGGAGCCTTCTTAACAGGGAAAAGAGGAGTATTGCAAGGGCTGTCAGGACATGGAATAATCACCCCAGTTTTTAAAAGTTCATCTACTACAGGGGCTATACCCTCCTCTGCTTCCTTCTTAAGGGGGTATTGTCTTAGGTGGGGTCTGTGGTGGGATTTTGGAGTGATGGTTACTGGTTGGACTCCTTTCATGAGTCCTACATCTGCTGGACCTCTAGTCCACAGTGTCTCTGGAAGCCCATCTAACAGGTGATCCTCTTGTGCCAAGTATCATTCAGTTCCTGCAGCCCACATGTGTGCCGAGGGTGTTGTAATGATTTCGTGTCCCAAGGGTTTGTGACAGAAATAACCTGTCAACTTACTTTTGTATAAATCAGGTAGGCCCACAGGAGCCCAATCTCTTAGGTCTTGACATTCCTTCACAAACTCTCCTACATCTTTCCAACCTCGGCTTTTAGGTTTAGCTAAGGATAGATGTGGGGCAATTTCCCTAAACAGAACCTGTTCCTCGGGGGGTATACAACATGCTGATACACAGAATCCCTTAACACTCCAGTAAACATTGGTTAATTGCAGGGTAACTTCCTTCTTTAAGAAAAATCTGGAGGCATAATACCTATCAGGCCCTGGTGTTCTCTTAAAATACATTGTGCAGTGAGCTCTATTTGGAGTCTGTAAATCCACTGTCCTACCTTCCATCACAGTTTCAGCATAATTAATAATTTTGTCAACAGTATCAACTGTCTCCTTGTCTTTCATATACACATCTAAGGAGTAATAGTAGTGTGTATCTTCTATTGGGATAATGGGTCCCTGTCCTACCTGGACTGCAAACCCATTATTTTGTGCACTGACTGACATGCGCATGGCTGACATTAGGTCTCTACCCAAGAGATTCACAGGGCAGACAGTAGATAAGATCACTCTGGTTGTGATGTTGACCCCTGTCTCTGGTTCCTCAATGGTGACATACTCAGACAGTGATTCCCTCACCAATTTTCCACTTACTCCTTGTACCAAAATAGATTTTGTAGATTAGAGGCGCCAGAATCCACTAAAAACTGTACACATTTTCTCTCTACCATTAACTCGACCTGTGGTAAGCTTTCAACGTACCCTATATTTTCCAGGTGGCTCACACATACTGTTTCTAGTCAATCCGATTTGTGAGGGCCTGGCCCCTCAGGGCAGTCCCTGGCCAAATGTCCCTTTTTTCCACAATCCCAACATTCCCTTCTTTCCACCCATTCTTTATTCCTCCATTGTCCTCTACCCCTTCCTCTTCCTCTAAAACTGTTCCTTCTTCTAAAACCACCTGTGCCTCTCCCTCTATGAGACCCCTCTGGTTCTGCCTCAGCAGTGTACTCTTCTGCATCCTCCTCTCCTTCATCACCTTGCACAAAAACCTTTACTTTCACATTCTTTTTTGCCTTTGTTTTCAAATACTTCTCAGAATGCTTAGCATATTGTAAAACATCTAAAACTGATGCAGTTCGGTAAGTAACCATGTTTTTAACAATGTAATCCTTATGATCCTGTTTCAATCCATTTAAAAAAGCAATCTTTAGCTGTTGTTGATATTCACTATTCACATCCTCAGCTTCGGGGAGCCCGGAGAACACTCAAAAAATCTCGTAATTTATTTAGGTAGTCACTGACACTTTCTTTGTGTTCTTGTACTGTCATATTTATTTTTTGCCAATCAGTCCGTTGTACCCATCTAAGCTGGCATCTGTTCAGTAAGGCAGTCAACCTGTTTCCTAAGTCTGGGATTCCTGGAGGCAATGGATCCCCCCGTCCCTGTGCATTTGCTGGGGCGCAGGGGTCCCAGTCCCCCTTTACCGAGGCCCAATCTGATCCTAATACTCTCCTCAGGGCTCTCTCTACTTCCACCCCATTAAATTTATAACTGTTCCGTAATCCCTCTATGTTTTCAATGAATTCAGCTGGACCTAATTTTGGATGTTTTATGTGTTCTGTAGCCTTTTGTATATCACTGTCAGTCCATGGTCAAAAAACAGTCATAGTCAAGGGATATGGCTGGCCCAGTGCATCATTCTGTCCTCCCCTTGGGTTTGGGACCCCTATCAAGGGGTATTCCTCACCGTCTTCCGCACCATACCTAATAGGAGGTTTACTTAGTCTCTTGGCTCCTGCTGGGGCACCTAGTGCATGAGTTATGGCGTCAGTTAATGTATCAAGGATCGATCTGTTCATCTCCAGGACTGAACTACTGTCTGGAGAGATTGAGGAAGTGGTGTTGGGGTTTTGTTCAGAGGTGGTTCCTTTGACAGGGGTGGATGTCACAGGGAAGGTGTTACTCTGGGCAGTTGCTTGCACCTGAGGGGGAGGACCATTATAAGGAGGTGGTCTCTGGGTATAGCAGATGAGATCATCCTCTTTGTCCACTAGGGACAATTGGGCTTGGCATTTTTCCTTTGTTCTCCTTCCTTCTACTCTAATTCTAGCATGCTGAAGCCAGTACTCCGCCATTTCCAACCCATACCTTTTTTGATCTTTGGGTCCTAACAATTTAAGCTTATCCACCAACTCCTGACACCCTTTCACAGTTAATTTACCATTAAATCCAAACTTCCTCTCCCACTTAGCACAATATTGAACAGACTTTGGGTCATTGCTATGCATAAATTTCTTATCTCCTTCTAACGGCACCTCAGGGACACAGCAACAGCATAAACAAGCACACGATATTCTCTTACAAAGGTTACTTCCCATTGTCAGTGTCTATCTGGTCTCTCATTAACCTATAAAACACTGGAATAGTGACTCTCGGTTCACAGTAACAAAAGGAATATAAGAAGAATATAAACATCAACACTCCCCACACTATAGGGAGAATTAGAAAATAATTAAAACGTATCTCAGCAGTACCGTTATTCAATGAGCTTGCAAAATCAACAGAAAGGTTAAACATGAGAAAGTGAACACACAGAGAAAGAAAAAAAATTTGCCTTGTGATCTTTCTAGATCACTTAACTAAATAGCTCTTAAATCATCGGGCACTCAACCTCCAACATTCGGTATACCTCAAATCTTTTTTTTTATCTGTCCGGACAGCGGACAACCTACTTTTTTCAAACAGAAAGAGAAAAAGAGACTCTTAGAAAGAATTAAGAACAATTTAAATTATCTTACCTCTCAAACACCTGGACTGGATCACACTAAGTTCGGAAACAGACAGTGGAATTCAGATCCTAGGCCCCTGCCCCCTTTTCACCACTAACATTGAATGGGGGGTCTTAAAGTGTTCAGTGAGCTTCAAATACTCACCGAAGTTTTATCGGGGCCGATGGATCCAAAAACCAACTTGTTGTTTCCAGCTCAAAGGACCAAAAATGTTAGGAATCTTCTCTTGTGATCAGTCAAAACTCCAGATGTATTGAGAAGCAGACAATTTATTTCTGATGTGGCCCACAAAAGGGAGACATGCTTACAGGACAAAAGCTGCAGTAAAAAGTCTCACAAAAGAATGTGTCTCCCCCTCCTTATCCCTACAAGAATACCACCTCTATGCTTCTATTGGCTGAGGAAACATAAATAACTTGTCTGGTACGACCTAGTACTTTATTTTGGTATTCAAGTTTCCTGTACAATCTTAGGCTATCATATATAGTTAAACCTAATCATCCTACAACTTACTATGGAGTTAATTAAGACAAAACAATACAACAAGTTAATACAATAAGGTGCTCAGAAATAAGTTTTAAAAATCTGTCTCAGGAATATTGTTTTTCTAATAGTCACACAATAAACATTTAAAACTTTTCTAACAGTAACTATATATATATGGGAGCTCCCCCTACTTTTGTAGCTATGCGTGAAATGTCACTTAAAGTACTCAGTCTTTATCTTCGGATGTTCGCTAGCAAGAGTAACGCCATATAAATTTGTAATCCAAGGTTAAAGCAGTTAAAATTGAATTAAGGATAATCCTAGAATTGCTTCCACAAATATAATAGTGCTTGAAGTGTGATAGTAAGTAGGCCTTATGCCTGCCTAGCGTCAGTTGCTATACTCCTTCTCTGTGGTACTAAGTATCCCAGTGTGGCCTGTATATAAGTCTGACTAGGTGCAATGGTTTAGAAAATGGTGGGTAGCAACCCGCTCACCAACTGGGTCGGAACCTTGGTATGGTAACTCTGGTCTGGTAGTTGCCGCTTGCTTCTGCGTCTGCCGGTTCTGTCACTCCGTCCCATTCTGACAGGTGGACCTGGCCTTCCGATGCTCAAACAAGTGTCCCTGGATCCTCTCAATCTGATCTGAGTCGCTGGCACTTCAGGCCACACACACACAACAGAGCAGGTTTGCGCTCCGTACAGGCAATAGGTCACTTCCTCCGGGAGGCCTCTCCACAAGTCCTCACAGGCAGGCCATGTGTTCCCAAGAGACCTAAAATGGATACTCAGGGTCCTTTTATCTCCTACCCAGCATGCAATGCAAGAGAGGGTGTCCATGGGTAGGTCACTCAGCATCCTGGAAAAAGGGGTCAGCTCTCCAATGTAAATAACAGTGACTTCCTGTAAATAGTTCAATGCTTGAAAGCCAAATATCATTTAAGTTCACTTTCAGTATTTGGCCGCTAGATGGCGCCAAACACTAGGCTATAGAACTGTCCATAGACTTTCATTATTATGCTAATACTCAGAAGACAAGGATATCAGCGCTACAATAGTTACATAGTTAGTCAGGTTGAAAAAAAGACACAAGTTCATCTAGTTCAACCATAATAAATAAATAAATAAATAAAATAAAAAATATCATACAATCCCATATACCCAATCCTATACCCACAGTTGATCCAGAGGAAGGTAAAAGAACCCCCAGAAAAGCAGGATCTAATTTGCTAAACATATCCAATAAAAAAATGTAAAAAATCAAATTTTTTATAAATTTAGGCCAATATGTTTTCTGCTACATATTTTTGGTAAAGCACAAATCCCAATAACCATATATTGATTGGTTTGCACAAACTATTTACAAACTATGGGATATATACTGGAATTTTTATTTATTTACATGATTTTATACTAGTAATGGCAGTGATCTGCGACTTATAGTGGGACTGCTATTTTGCAGCAGACATACTGACACTTTTGACACTTTGTGGGAACTAGTGACACCAGTACAGTGATCAGTGCTAAAAATATGCATTATCATTGTACCAATGACACTGGCTGGGAAGGAGTTAAACATCGAGGATGATTAAAGGGTGTGTGCCTAACCACTGTTTATGTTTGTACTATGAGGTGCTTATACTTAGGAATGTGATGGATTTTCCCTAAAATAAAATTCACTAATTACTCCCTGTCAGGACAGAGCTCTGCCTCGGCAAAACTCTGTCCAGCTTCTTTCCTCAATGATCAGCAGGTGCTGGTGTACATCCATTGGCCTGCACCCACTAATTGACTTGTGCTGTGTCTAATAACAGCACAGCTGTGGCACCTGCAGCGTGCACGCGCGTCCTACCTGAAGTGCCCGATCATGCACTAGGAACGTGATGGCGCACAGGAGAGCCGCTCTGCTGACAGTATAACTAAATTATGCAGCCAACGAGTGGTTAATGTAGCTTTTGGCAGGCTGACTGTGAAAGATATTGATGAATGTTAAAATCTGTGCTGATGATTTTAAGTTTTTTTTTCTTAACCCTAGTGAATCTTTTCCAAGCTTGATATTATCCATTACAAGTAACTGAAAACAACTAGTATGACATTTATATTACTAGTGCGAAAACTATTGTATTCTCAATAATGTATACATGTGCAGGATTCACTATATGTATTCCTTTTTTAATTATATATACACCTTTCCATACATGCACCCCAAGCTGTCAAACTACAATTGTGCCAGGGCTACTTGAGCAATTTCACAAATACTTTTTGTTTAACCACTTAAGGGCCGCCGAATGTAAATATACGTCGGCACAATGGCACCGACAGGCACAAGCACGTACCGGTACGTGCTTGCCCTCCAGAGGGTGGAGGTCCGATCGGACCCCCTCCCGCTGGCTGCGGCGGTCCGTTTCGCTTCAGGAGCGATCCCCTCTCGATCGCTCCTGGTGAATGAGAAGCTTCCCCTGCCTGTGCAGTGTAAACACAGGCAGGGAGGAAGTGATGTCACTCTCCTCGGTGCGGTCTTTTTGACCGGACTGCGAGGAGAACACATAGCAAGTGTGCACCAACACTACACTGACACGTAGGTACACATAGGCACACAAATCACCCCCCAATCGCCCCCCGGTCCCCCCCCCCCAGTCACAGCGTCACTGATTGCAGTGATCATTTATTTACTGATCACTGCATTTAGTGTCAGTTGTGACAGTAAAAACTGTCAGGGCAGTTAGTGTTAGGTCCAGGGTAGCCCCCTACCCCCCCTAATAAAGGTTTAACCCCCTGATTGCCCCTAGAGTTAACCCTTTCACCCCCTTTTGCCAGTGTCACTAAGCGATCATTTTTCTGATCGCTGCATAAGTGTCACTGGTGCCGCTAGGTAGCTAGTTATTTTTTTAGGTTCACTGCCAGGTTTTTATAGCATTAGGTACCCCCATATACTACCCAATAAAGGTTTTAACCCCCTGATTGCCCCTAGAGTTAACCCTTTCACCAACGATCACCGTATAAGTGTCACTGGGGATGCTGGATAGCCAGTTAGTTATTTAGTTATTTAGGTTCCCCATCAGGTTTTTATATAGCGTCTGTGACCCCCATATACTACCTAATAAAGGTTTTAACCCCCTGATTGCCCCTAGTTAACCCTTTCACCAGTGATCACCGTATAAGTGTTACGGGTGACTCTGGTTAGTTAGTTTGCTTTTTATAGCATCAGGGCACCCACCATTTAATACCCAATAAAGATTTAACCCCCTGATTGCCCCCAGGTAACCCTTTCACCCCCTTTTGCCAGTGTCACTAAGCGATCGTTTTTCTGATCGCTGCATTAGTGTCACTGGTGCCGCTAGCTAGCTAGTTATTTTTTATGTTCACCGCCAGGTTTTTATAGCGTTGGGTACCCCCATATACTACCTAATAAAGATTTTAACCCCTTGATTGCCCCTAGTTAACCCTTTCACCAGTGATCACCGTATAAGTGTTACGGGTGACTCTGGTTAGTTAGTTTGCTTTTATAGCATCAGGGCACCCACCATTTATTACCCAATAAAGATTTAACCCCCTGATCACCCAGCAGGTGATATCAATTAGGTTTTAGGGTCAGGGTCTGCCGCGCTCCAGGCAGCGATAGGTTAGTGCCAGTACCGCTAACACCCACGCGCAAAGCATACACCTCCCGTAGTGGTATAGTATCTGAACAGATCAATATCTGATCAGATCTATACTAGCGTCCCCAGCAGTTTAGGGTTCCAAAAAAATGCATTGTTAGCAGGATCAGCCCAGATACCTGCTAGCACCTGCATTTTTCCCCTCCGCCCAGCCCACCCAAGTGCAGTATCGATCGATCACTGTCACTTACAAAACACTAAACACATAACTGCAGCATTCGCTAACAGTTTTTTTGGTAGCGTTTTATATTTAAATCCTGAAGGCGGTGCTTGGGTTTCGGAGTCCTGTACGCAGCTAGGCTCCCAAAAAGTCCCCCACATGTGGTATCCCCATACTCAGGAGAAGCAGCAGAATTTATTTTGGGGTGTAATTTCACATATGCCCATAGCATGTGTGAGCAATATATCATTTAGTGACAACTTTGTGCAAAAAAAAAAAAAGTTTGTAATATTCCCGCAACTTGTGGCAAAATATAAAATATTTCATGGACTCAACATGTCTCTCAGTAAATAGCTTGGGGTGTCTACTTTCCAAAATGGGGTCATTTGGGGGGGGGGGGGGGTTTGTGCTATTTTGGCATTTTATGGCCTTCAAAACTGTGATAGGTAGTGAGGAGTGTAATCAAAAATTTGCACCCTTAGAAATCCTGAAGGCAGTGATTGGTTTCGGGGTGCCGTACGCAGCTAGGCTCCCAAAAAGTCCCACATATGTGGTATCCCTGTACTCAGGAGAAGCAGCAGAATATATTTTGGGGTGCAATTCCACATATAACTATGGCATGTGTGAGCAATATATCATTTAGTAACAACTTTTTGTAAACTTTTATTTTTATTTTTTTGTGTCATTATTCAATCACTTGTGACAAAAAAAAAATTATTCAATGGGCTCAAAAGGCCCCTCAGCAATTTCCTTGGGGTGTCTACTTTCCAAAATGGGGTAATTTGGGGGGGGGGGGGTTGTACTGCCCTGCCATTTTAGCACCTCAAGAAATGAGATAGGCAGTCATAAATTAAAAGCTGTGTAAATTCCAGAAAATGTACTCTAGTTTGTAGACGCTATAACTTTTGCGCAAACCAATAAATATACGCTTATTGACATTTTTTTTACTAAAGACATGTGGCTGAATACATTTTGGCCTAAATGTATGACTAAAATTTAGTTTATTCGATTTTTCTTATAACAAAGAGTAGAAAATATCTTTCTTTTTTTTTCCAAATTTTCAGTCTTCTTCCTCCTTTTATATCGTAAAAAATAAAAATCGCAGAGGCAATCAAATACCATCAAAAGAAAGCTCTATTTGTGGGAAGAAAAGGACGCAAATTTCGTTTGGGTACAAAATTGCATGACCGCGCAATTACCAGTTAAAGCAGTGCAGTACGAAATTGTAAAAAGACCTCTGGTCCTTAGGCTGACAATTGGTCCGTGGCTTCAGTGGTTAAAGAATATTTACATCATGTGAAAAAAAAGCTGACTGTTGTAAGCACTCCTGGCAGTGTTATAGTCTGTCAATGTCACTTTTGCTACACGTGATCTGCATGAAAACGTGGAGAAAGTATAAAGACATGTAAATCATAAAAGACATACTGCATAATGAGTATCATGCTTACACAATTACAAAATATAGAATTTTGACACTGCATTTTTCAAAAGTAGTTTTGTCATTTATGTTGGGTCATTAAAGTAGTTGCTTTAGTAGCAAAGATGACATTGAAAAAAACTTACATAGAACTGGCATTCTATATTTTTGCCACTAGATGGAACTAGTGGAGCATGAATAAGTGTCACAGAGCTTCAACTTCTTACATTTTAAAGTATTTGCAGCATTTACAGCAGAAAACCCCAGTGTATTTCCAGTTAAGGCTAATTCACCAGGTGCTGATGGGAAGAAAGGTTTTATTAATCCCAACTCTCCGAAGTAGAATTATATAGGGAGCTAAAGTCATATGTTCTACTTCTGAGGCTGAGCCTATGTAATAAAAAATGCTTAAGCAAACAAGCTGCTGTTTTCAGAGTGATGGGAAATGCATATGACAACGCTGTTTGAATTGTAAGTAAACAAATGCTAAGTAGCAATTCTCTGTGAGATGGATGATTATGGTCTAGAACTTCTATCTGCATTAAAGTTCACCCTCCATTTGCCTGCAAAAGCAATTTTTCATTCTGTGGCCTAACCTGTCAGACACACTCTATTTCCTGGTTCTCTTAGGTCAGCTCTACAGCTAACCGGAAAATGCTAACAAATAACCTTAAAGGAAAACTCCGGATTTACACGTATAATTGTTACGTAGGAGATTTTGTAATCAAATGCTATTGAAATGTGCAATTTATTCTGACCACAGCTATGTAAAATTGCAAACAATCCTAGAAATACCCTTAGATTTAATATGGAGATGAAAGCATTTTTTATTAATTTTTTTGTAAAGCTATCCTTAACTTTTATAGTATTGCTCTGAAACCAGTATTTTTGATATACCAGGCACTAAAAATGGACCCCCAATCTAGATAACAGTTTCAATGAGCTGTAGTTGTTGTGCTGCTATAAAATGGTAGTTTTTCTTACACATTTACTGCCAGCATACGCTGCTTCCCCGAAAAATAAAACCTAGCGTGATTGTCGGTGATGGCTGCAATATAAGCCCTACCCCCCAAATAAGCCCTACCCTGTTTCCCTGAAAAAAAGCCCTACAAGGACTTTAATTAGGGCTTATTTGGGGGGTAGGGCTTATATTGCAGCCATCACTAACAATCACGCTAGGTCTTATTTTTTGGGGAAACAGGGTAGCTCAGATGGTGCACTGGAGATCAAACTCTACAGTGGCATTATTATTATTACTTAAAAAACGAATTTTTACCCAATGTCATGTGATTATATCGCGCTACCAACTAGACTCTATATAGTTAATCTCACTCTAGGCTGCAATTTTCAAGCAGGAAGCAGAACAACCAAATTATGTGACTTGATATTAGATGATATAATGCAGGGGATAGGCCATCCATTAAGGGTACATGATGCCACTTCCCATCCCGCCCCCATCCAAGCATCCTGGCCCTTTCAGGATGCTGGATGCATGGATTCCAATAGGGGGTGGGTGTTTTTTTGAAGCACCTGATTAGAGCCAGAGGCTCTAATTGGCTTCAAAATAGGGTGGGCTCGGGCACAGAGAATGCAAGCCGAGACCACCCAGGTGTGTTACAATAGCGAATGAATATAATCGGCCAGTCAGGGATGGGTCATGAGACCCATCAACCAATTGGCTGAATGGACTCGTGATCCTATTGGATACCTAGGAGAAGGGGAGGAGATGCGTGGCCACAGAGATGGAGGAATAGAGGAGATGTCCAATGCCTGCTGCCGATGCCCGATACCACTGCAGATTCCCACCACCAATGTGCGCAGGCCAATGCCTGCCACCTAAATGGGGTAAGACAGCGAGTGGCCAGGGGGGTTGCTGGGTTTGAGGTGCTGTCTGGGTTTTTTTTGCCGGGGGGGGGGGGGGGGGGTTGTTTGTTTTATAAGTAAAGGTTTTAAATGCATTAATTACATAGTTACACCGGGTTGAAAAAAATACACAAATCCATCTAGTTCAACCAATAAAAAAATATAAAAAAAACATACAATCCCATATACAAAATCCTATAATCACAGGTGATCCAGAGGAAGGTGAAAACCCCCAGAAAAGCATGATCCAATTTGCTACAGCAAGGGAAGAATTTCCTTCCTGATCCCACAGGAGACAGTTGGATTTTCCCTGGATCAATTTTACCTATAAATGTTAGTATCCAGTTATATTATGTACACCTAGGAAAGAATCAAGTCCCTTTTTAAAGCAATCTACTGAGCTGGCCAGAACCACCTCTGGAGGGAGTTTATTCTACATTTTCACAGCTCTTACTGTGAAGAAACCTTTCTGTGTCTGGAGATTAAATCTCTTTCCCTCTAAACGTAAAGAGTGATCCCTTGTCCTCTGTGATGACCTGAAAGTGAATAACTCAACACCAAGTTCACTATATTGACCACTTATATATTTGTACATGTTGAATATATTCCCCCCTAATCTCCTCTTCTCAAGAGAGAATACATTCAGTTCATCTAATCTTTCCTCATAGCTGAGCTCCTCTATGGATTGTTGCATTCATTTAACTTAATTAACATCTACAGAACTGAAGTAGGTTAGAATCGACAATGATTGCTAAATCCTTGAAATATATACATACATACATACCCACCTAATCATGATTGTATACAGGTGTGTGGGGGGGGCTGTATGTCTACAAGTAGGGGGAGTGTACAGGTGGAAATGACAGGGGGTCAATGTGTGTACAGTGGAGAACTACATTGCAAGAGCCAATTAAACTAATTAAACAAATTAAAACTGTAAATAAAACATGAGAACCAATGCAAAATTGTTGCCAACAGCATCAAATTAAAGTTCAACTTTCAGTTTATAGGAAAAACGATAGAATTGTTTTTAATAACCATGATGTAAAAGGGAACACTAAGAACACCAAGCAATGTGTTCATCATTGATTATAAATAAGCCTTCACCTTTTGCAGTATTTTACTAAAGTGGTAAATAACTCTTCAGAAAACTGATGTAGCTTAGCTTTTTAATCACAAATAGTAGCAAAGCAATTAAGCCTTGGTCGCCTTATTGTGCGCAGTCAAATGTGAAGCTATGAAAGACCTTTCACAAGTGTACCGAGATGATTTGGTTCTTTAATTCAGCATGAATTACATAATGTAACTTTTTATCATGAGTTTACAGCTGAAAATCATTTGTTTCCTTCTTTTGAATAGTTATCTAACATTTGTTTGATAAAGTCTACAGGTCATCTGAAAGAAAGCTATTAGCCATTGACTAAATGCATGAATAACTATCATCGACTCTTCCTGTAGGCTTAAGAATTGGTTGTCAAAGTCAGACAGTAATCTATAAATGCAGGAAAAAATTGCTTCCTTCCTAAGTCATTTGTGGTATTGAGAATTTGCTGCACTTGGCATTTGTCAGTTTTTGAACTTTTTTGTCTCCATGTATGGATCTCAGAGTGTTGTAAATGGCAAATTTTGTTAAATCAATTTCTGCCTTTTGTAACAGTTTTCAAAAAATGCAGTGTTCCTTATTAGGGATTCGAAGGCTGTATATTAAGAACGGCAGGAAGCTGCCACAGATTAACAAGCAAGCCTCATATGGCAGTTGAGAGAATTTCAGGAAAGTGCTGGATAATTAATTTGTTAGTGAAGCAGTAACAGTACAGACATGGCAAATGCATTGTCTGACAATAACCTTTTCCAACTCATTATCTCTAAAAATGAAGTTAGAATGCAGACCATTACACGTGTAATAGCTCTTGAGAGGAGTGAAAAAGAGATTGCAAGGTATTCAAAAACAAATAAAAATCAAGGACCTAGAACTTCTGATGCTTGAGGAGGACTTTGACTTTCTAGGAATATCAGAAACCTAGCTTGACAGCTTGTTTGACTGGTTTGCGACTATCCAAGGGTACTCTGATGGGCAGGGTCAATAGAAAAGGTGAAGGGGTGTGAATGTATGTCAAGAGTGGTTTGATGGTGAATATGAGGGATGACATTGCTAATGGGGCTAGTGAGGAGTCTTTGTGGCTGGAGCTTCAAGGGGATGAAATAAACAGTAAATTAATTGTCGCTGTATGCTATAGGCCCCCTTACCTCAACCACTTGAGGACTGGCCGCCCACAATGTACTGAGGACTGATGGCCTGTACAGGCATAACGAGGTAACTACTGTATATGGTGCTGGCCTCTTCCAGGTACAGGGTGAGATTTTGTCAGCAGGTCTGAGCCAATGATTCATGGTTGGGACCTGCTGATCGGTTGTGTCCAATCACAGCCCAGAGCCCTGTGTTGACAATCAATACAAAGCTATGTACAGTGGGAAGAAACCAAGATATATTTAGTAAAAAGCAGCACACATTACACACATGGACACATTGTTAGGCACACATTTAATCCCTTGATTAGCCGAAATGTTGACTCCTGCCCAGCAGGTATCATTAGTACAGTGACAATGGGGGTTATTTACGAAAAGCAAATTCACTTTGCACTGAAAGTGCACTTGGAAGTGCAGTTGCTGTAAATCCAAGGGTAGATCTGAAAGGAGGGGAAGCTCTGCTAATTTTATCATCCAATCATGTTCAAGCTAAAAGGCTGTTTTTCATTTTCCTTGCATGTCCCCCTCGGATCTACAGCGACTTTACTTGCAAGTGCACTTTCAGTGCACTTGCAGTGCAAAGTAGATTTTCCTTTAGTAAATAACCTCCGGGGGGCGTGGCCAAGAGCGGCATGTGAGCGGACGTGTCTCACAGAGCTCCCTGTGTACATCCTGAGAACGATCCTTTTCCCGACCGAACCGGGGCTTGTACCGGGCGCTGGACTGTTCCGCCGCCTCCGGGTACCCAGCGGGCACCATCCGGACCATCCATTTGTTGCGGACTCGCCATGCCGGCCCGCAAACAGCAGAGGGGAGATGATGGCCTTACACTTGATTCCCAAGATGGCGCCGCGTCATCTCAGCGCACACGAGGGGACAGGAGAGATCAGGGTAAGGCGCTTCCTAAGACACCTAAAGCCCAGGGGAAGGATATGCTGTATTATGCGCAGAAATTGAAAGGTGTGGAGGGACCCCGGGAAGATGAAGCGCTGGACGCTACCCCTGCTATTTTTCACACACAGCAGACGGGGGAACCCTCTGGCCGGGCACAGCAGGCAGTGGTGGAGCACCCTGTCCCGGAGATGGATGTGTTGGAGGAAGGGGACACCGTGGAGCAACCCACTTTGGCTGATATACTGCGAGCGGTGCAAAAATGCACCGCCTCGGTGCAGACACTGCAGGAGCACTTTGGGAGCTTAAAGGAGGAGGTTGGACTGATCAGGCATGACATGCAGAAAGTCAGAGAGCGTACGACGGCGGTGGAGGGTTGGATTAGCGAAGTGGAGGATAGAATGGTGCCCATGGTCAGGGAATTACAGATCACTGCCAGAATCGCGAACGCTAATGAGCTCAAACATGAGGACATTGAGAATCGCTTGAGAAGGAGCAACATTCGCATTGTTGGATTGCCAGAAAAAACGGAAGGCAGAGATCCTACTGAATTTGTGGAGAACTGGCTGGTGGAAGTTTTCGGCCGTGAGGCGTTTTCCCCTTTCTACTCAATTGAGCGGGCTCACCGGGTCCCTCCTAGGCCCTTACCACCGGGCAATCCGCCACGCACCATGCTGGCAAAGTTACTCAATTATAAGGACAAAGAGATTATACTGCGTCTGGCCAGGGAGAAGAGGAGCGTTCAATATAATGGGGCGAGAGTCTCCTTTTACCCCGATTTTTCAGCGGAAGTTCAGAGACGCAGAGCGAAATTTGGGGATGTGAAAAGAAGGCTGCAACGTTTGGGAGCCAAATACGCTATGTTGTACCCCGCTAAGCTCCGCGTGATAGCGGGGGGACGGGCACAATTCTTTGAATCTGCTGCTGAGGCTTCTGCGTGGCTGGAGGCGAATGAGCATCTCCTTCACCAGGATGGAGGAAACGAGGAGGAGGCGGACTGATCCTACTAAATATTTGCTTGTGGCCCCTACTGGAACCTTGTGGATTACAAACCAGCGATGCTCCTGTTTGAGGGCTCTTAGGGCTATTGACTGTTCTGCGGTTGGCAGCATGTTCGGTCGGGAGCCATATATACAGTATTGACAGAATGGGAGCACAATCCATGTTTTTGATGAAAGTGCCCTTACCGGTGGAGCACAACTTATGTGAAGAGCCACTGGTCATGGTATGCCTGTTGCAACATGGGCCGGTGCAGGGTTTTGTTTATACCCTCAGGTTTTTTTTTTGTTCAGTTTTTGAAGGTTGTTTTTTTTTTCTATAATAATATCCTCACTCCTGCGGGGTGTGAGGGGTCATCGAAGCAGCATTATGGAAGAATCACACAGATGAGCGCACCGGGTCAAGTCCAGCAGAAAGACTGCCACACGGTGTTTGGGTGGGAGAGCTCGGGTTCAGCTATTATCTGCAGATGGGGGTACTACTTGATCTCTGAGCTTCTCCGGGACTGTATTTTATGGTATCCCCAAACCGGGGTCAGGAGCAGGTCTGGGGTGTGTAAGAACCGGATATGTAGATTAAAGTATAACATGTTTATGGAGGAAAAATTCTGTATAACTCATTTAGTTGGTATGACATGATGGCGTGTATTCCTATATTGTCCTGGAATGTGAGGGGCCTTGGGGACCCCCTCAAGCGTACTATGATCTCCACGGCCATTAGAAAACATCTGCCGGGCATTTGTGTGCTGCAGGAGACACACCTGACTCCGGGAACGGTGTCGTGTCTGGGGTTTGCATGGGTGGGGTGGGCGTACCACTCCACCCACACCTCCTATTCAAGGGGGGTGAGTGTGATGGTGCATCGTACCCTCGACTTTCAGATACTTGATTTGGAGGTTGATCAGGAGGGGAGATATGTATTTTTGATGTGTAGAGTTTCGCGATTACAATTTATTCTTGCAGCGGTGTATATACCCCCTCCATTTAGTCCCCCGGTTTTACGTGCCCTGTTGACGTTTCAATTAGCTAACCCGGGGACCCCATTGGTGTTGGTGGGTGATCTGAATGGTGTTATAGACCCTAGCTTGGATAAACACCCTCCTTCTCTAGGGGGTGGGGGTACGCATACTACGGCCTTGGCGAGGTTTATGGGAGAGGTAGGCTGGACAGACCCGTGGAGACACAGGAACCCGACCGAATGACAATTTTCATGCTTCTCTAAGACGCACTCTTCATTGTCTAGAATTGACATGTGCTTGTGCTCGACCGCAGCGTTTCAGCATGTGGAAAGGGTACAGTACTTAACTAGAAGTATCTCTGATCATTCCCCCTTGTTGGTTAATGTAACGGTTAACCCGGCTTCCACTTTGCAGAGGGCCCCATGGAAGCTTAATGCCTTTTGGTTGCACCTTCTCCCTCCCACTAACACAATTGAAGCGGACGTGGTGGCTTACTGGCAGAGATATGCAGAGTATCCTGATTCGAATGCCGCCTGGGACGCTTTTAAAGCCTTCCTACGGGGGCTGTTCATAACTGAGGTCAATGCCATTAAGCACAATACGTCTGCCCAGAGGGAACAAGCTGACCAGTTGGTCAGACGTCTGGAGGCGGAGTATATTGCTGACTCGGGTGGGACCACCCGGGAAGCTTGGATAGCTGCTCAGGATGCCATTAATAGACTGGATGCTTCCAAAGCGAATCAAAAAAGGTTTTTTAATAAGTTGGCTTTTTATGAGGAGGGTGAGCAGACGGGCAAGCTACTGGCAACGATAGTGCACTCTCAGCGGTCTTCCCCATCTATTGGGGCTTTGCGCAACAAGTCAGGCAGGCTGGTTAATACCCCTGATTTGGTGGTGCAAGAGTTGGTGGACTTCTACTCTGAACTCTATGAGTCCAAGTTGACACGTACTATGGAGGAGGTTCGGGAGTTTCTACAGGGGATAGAGCTACCGTGTTTAGCGGAGTCCCAGGTGGAATTTCTTGAGGCGCCCATTACGATAGAGGAAATGTTGCTAGCTACCAACTCGTTCCCCAACTCTAAAGCCCCGGGGGATGACGGCATTCCGATAGAGGTGTATAAACAGTTTGGTGATGTACTACTGCCTCAATTGCTCCGCACCCTAAACTTAGCTAGGGAGTCACACTGCCTTCCGGAGTCGATGAGAAGAGCCAGCATTGTGCTGCTTCTTAAACCAGGGAAGGACCCGTTAGACCCCGGTTCGTATAGGCCGATTTCGCTGTTACAGAATGATATCAAGATCCTTGCTAAAGTGCTAGCCCGGAGATTGAATACGGTGATCGCCTCTATCATCCATCCGGATCAATCGGGTTTTATACCTGAACCGTCTACGGCAATCAACCTCCGCCGCTTATTTCTTAATGTGCAGTCCCGCGCAGATAATTTGGGTGACAGGGCGCTGTTGTCGCTAGACGCCCATAAGGCCTTTGATAGCATTGAATGGGGATACCTGTGGGCGACTCTTGAGAAATTTGGGTTTGGACCTGGCTTTTTATCATGGGTACAACTACTGTATAATTCCCCATCTGCGGTAATAAGGGAAGCGGGAAGGGTGTCAGCTCCTTTTCCCTTGTTTAGAGGGACTAGACAGGGCTGCCCTCTGTCTCCTTTACTTTTTGCTATTGCCATTGAGCCTATGGCAGCCCTGGTGAGATGCAACCCCTTGATAACGGGTTTTAAATATGGGCAGCTGCATGAAAAATTAATGTTATACGCTGATGATGCTATGCTGTTACTGGGGGATACATCTGGGTCTCTGGTTGAGGCCATGAAAGTGGTTCAGGACTTTGGGTCGTTCTCGGGTCTGGTGATTAATTGGACCAAATCGCACCTTATGTTACTAGATTCTTCCTCCCCTCGGGATCCCGCGCTACACGATATCCCGGTTGCTAAAAATTTAAATACCTGGGGATATGAGTCACCCCACGACCATGCGAATATTTACCACTGAATCTCTCCCCGTTATTGAGTAGGATCAGAGATAAAACGAAAGTTTGGGCTAAATTGAAAATGTCGCTGATAGGCAGAGTGAACCTTATTAAAATGATTTTTATGCCACAATTACTGTATATTTTACATAACACACCCATGGTAATTCCGCTTAAAATGTTTAGAATTATTAACTCCTTCTTTAGAGCATTCATTTGGCTTAACAAACCTCCTAGAATAAGACTGGAACAGCTTCAGAAACCCAAGGAGGCGGGAGGGCTGGCCCTGCCCAACCCGTGGCTTTATTATTTAGCGGCACAGTTACAACATATTGCCCGTGCCATAGCAAACGGACGGGAAACTGGGGGAGGGGTGGGTAATCCCGCCACTGCTCTCCTAACACATAGCGCGGGCTCGGATGGGGTGGTGGCTGGCCTGGAAGCCTTGTCGTTCGCCAAGTCTAACAAGCTATTCCCAACGTACGCCCTAATTCAAAAAATATGGAATAAAACACGTCAATTACAAAATGTGGAGGGCTTCACGGAGTATAGCCCGATATGGCATAATCGGTATTATGGGGAGCTGCTTGGTCTGACTTGTGCTGAATGTTGGAGGCGATGCGGAGTGACTCTCATGACTCATATTTTTTCTGGGGGTAAACTGCTCTCTTTTGCAGAACTGAGGGAAAGATATGGCGTCCCTCGGGGTATGTACTTCTATTATTTGCAACTGAGCCATGCCGTTAAGGCTCAGGCTGGAAATAATCCCTGGATACAACCTCCCACCCCAATCTTTCGTTATGTGACAGAAGTTACCAGTTTCAAAGGTTTTATATCCAGTTCCTACAGTATGTTACTAAATGCATCTATGCCAGGTTTCCCCGCAAGGGTAATTGCCTCATGGGAAAGGGATGTAGGAGCATTTGAGGAGGACCAATGGGCGGAGGCCTTACAGGCAATACAGGGTTGCTCACTGAATACAGCACAGCGACTATCGCAACTATACATTGTCATGAGGGTGCACCGCACGCCGGTTAGACTGTATAAGATGGGGATTGGGGAGGGGGACCTATGTACCAGGTGCGCCAGGGATAGGGGAGACCTCATACACTTGCTCTGGCGCTGTCCCAAATTGCATATATATTGGTCAGGGGTCATTGATACTCTCAATGGGGCCTTCCGGGTACGGATTCCACAGGATCCAAAGGTGTGCCTTTCGGGTGTGGTGGATGATCTCCCGTTGGAGGTGCCTGTCAAGGAGGCCATAGGGAGAGCTCTTTTTCAGGCACGTAAACTTATCCTTCAACACTGGAGAGCGAGTGACCCCCCGAGGTTGAAGGAATGGATAACTCAGATGGGGAACATGTTAAGCATGGAAAAGTATATTTACCAACACAGGGGCCGGGCGGGACGATTTGAACGACTGTGGGGTCCCTGGCTTGATACCCCCGGGCTGTCACCCTTGGAGCTGGTTATGGGTAGGTTGATTATTTAGGGAGTATAAGGGAAGTTATAATGGGGAATGTGGTGTTTTAGAGGGCAGGCAAGGGGGCACTGGGGCTGCGGCCCGAATGGACCGTCCTGATTTGTACATGTGGTGTGATGTTAGAATAGGGAGATGACTTATATCGATTGTGGTGTATGACATTGCTAAGTGAAATGTGCCTTTATATGTATGCTGCTTGAATATGTATATTGTGCTGATTCCGTGATGACCTTTGTGTATCTTTGTACCAATAAAATCCGTTTTGAGTTAAAAAAAAAAATAACCCCAATGAATCATCACTGATCACTGCATTAGTATCACTGGCGATGTCAGTGTCAGTTAGTCAGTTCCTATTCAGTGTCATTCAGTGTCTGATTATCTGCCGCACTGTCACAGTCCCATTAGAAGTCTTTAACCACTTCAGCCCCGGACCAATTTTCAGCCTAAGGACCAGAGGTCTTTTTACAATTTCGCACTGCACTGCTTTAACTGGTAATTGCGCGGTCATGCAATGTTGTACCCAAATGAAATTTGCGTCCTTTTCTTCCAACAAATAGAGCTTTCTTTTGATGGTATTTGATTGTCTCTGAGATTTCTATTTTTTGTGATATAAATGGAAAAAGACCGAAAATTTTGAGAAAAAAATATATTTTCTGCTTTTTGTTATAAGAAAAATCGAATAAACTCAATTTTAGTCATACATTTAGGGCAAAATTTATTCAGCCACATGTCTTTAGTAAAAAAAAATGACAATAAGCGTATATTTATTGGTTTGCGCAAAAGTTATAGCGTCTACAAACTAGAGTAAATTTTCTGGAATTTACACAGCTTTTAATTTACGACTGCCTATCTAATTTCTTGAGGTGCTAAAATGGCAGGGCAGTACAAACCCCCCCCCCCCCCCCAAATGACCCAAAGGAAACTGCTGAAGGGCATGTTGAGCCCATTGAATATTTTTTTTTTGTCCCAAGTGATTGAATAATGACACAAAAAAAAAAAAAGTTTACAAAAAGTTGTCACTAAATGATATATTGCTCACACATGCCATAGTTATATGTGGAATTGCACCCCAAAATACATTCAGCTACTTCTCCTGAGTACGGGGATACCACATATGTGGGACTTTTTGGGAGTCTAGCCGTGTACGGCACCCCGAAAACCAATCACTGCCTTCAGGGTTTCTAAGGGTGCAAATTTTGGATTTCACTCCTCACTACCTATCACAGTTTCGAAGGCCATAAAATGCCAAAATAGCACAAAATACCCCCAAATGACCCAATTTTGGAAAGTAGACACCCCAAGCTATTTACTTAGAGGCATGTTGAGTCCATGAAATATTTTATATTTTGCCATAAGTTGCAGGAATATTACAAGTTTTTTTTTTTTTTTTGCACAAAGTTGTCACTAAATGATATATTGCTCACATGCTATGGGCATAAGTCAAATTACACCCCAAAATAAATTCTGATGCTTCTCCCGAGTACGGGGATACCACATATGGGGGACTTTTTGGGAGCCTAGCCGCGTACGGGACCCCGAAAACCAAGCACTGCCTTCCGGATTTAAATATAAAACGCTACCAAAAAAACCTGTTAGCAATCGCAGGGATCAGGTCTGACTCTGCGATCGCTGCAGTTATGTGTTTAGTGTTTTGTAAGTGACAGAGATCGATCGATACTGCACTTGGGTGGGCTGGGCAGAGGGGAAAAACGCAGGTGCTAGCAGGTATCTGGGCTGATCCTGCTAACAATGCGTTTTTTTGGAACCATAAACTGCTGGGGACGCTAGTATAGATCTGATCAGATCAGATATTGATCTGTTCAGATTCTATACCACTATGGGAGGTTTATGCTTTACACATGGGTGTTAGCGGTACTGGCACTAACCTAGCGCTGCCTGGGGTGATGCAGACCCTGACCCTAAAACCTAATTAATATCACCCACTGGGTGATCAGGGGGTTAAACCTTTATTGGGTAATAAATGGCGGGTGCCCTGATGCTATAAAAAGCAAACTAACCAGAGTCACCCGTAACACTTATACAGTGATCACTGGTGAAAGGGTTAACTAGGGGCAATCGGGGGGCTCAAATTTTTATTAGGTAATATATGGGGGTCCCTGGCGCTACATAAAAACCTGACGGGAACCTAAATAACTAACTGGCTAACCAGCGTCACCAGTGACACTTATACGGTGATCGCTGGTGAAAGGGTTAACTAGGGGCAATCAGGGAGTTAAAACCATTATTGGGTAGTATATGGGGGTACCTAGCTCTATAAAAACCTGGCGGTGAACCTAAAAAAATAACTAGCTACCTAGCGACACTAGTGACACTAATGCAGCGATCAAAAAAATTATCGCTTAGTGACACTGGCAAAAGGGGGTGAAAGGGTTAACTAGGGGCAATCAGGGGGTTAAAACCATTATTGGGTAGTATATCAGGGTACCTAGCGCTATAAAAACCTGGCGGTGAACCTAAAAAAATAACTAGCTAACTAGCGGCATCAGTGACACTAATGCAGCGATCAGAAAAATTATTGCTTAGCAACACTGGCAAAAGGGGGTGAAAGGGTTAACTAGGGGCAATCAGGGGGTTAAAACCATTATTGGGTAGTATATCGGGGTACCTAGCGCTATAAAAACCTGGCGGTGAACCTAAAAAAATAACTAGCTACCTAGCGACACTAGCGACACTAATGCAGCGATCAGAAAAATGATCGCTTAGTGACACTGGCAAAAGGGGGTGAAAGGGTTAACTCTAGGGGCAATCAGGGGGTTAAACCCTTTATTGGGGGGTGGTAGGGGGCTACCCTGGACCTAACACTAACTGCCCTGACAGTTTTTACTGTCACAACTGACACTGAATGCAGTGATCAGTAAATAAATGATCACTGCAATCAGTGACACTGTGACTGGGGGGGGGGTCGGGGGGGGTGATGGGGGGGGTTGTTGTGTACCTGTGTGTGCGTATGTGTTAGTGTAGTGTTGGTGCACACATACTGTGTCCTCTCCTCGTAGTCCGGTCAATAAGACCGCCCCGAGGAGAATGACATCACTTCCTCCCTGCCTGTGTTTACTATACACAGTGGGAGGAAGCTTCTCATTCGCCAGGAGCAATCGGGAGGGGATGGCCAGAAACCAACGGCCATCCCCTCATCCCGGATCGCTCCTGCAGCGAAACGGACCGCCGCATCCAGCAGGAGGGGGTCCGACAGGCACGTGCTTGTGCCTGTCGGTACCATTGCACCGACGTACATTGCCATGCGGCGGTCCTTAAGTGGTTAATCGCCACCATTCACAGTATAAAAAATAAAGGAAATTCTAGTATATATACCATCGTTTGTAGATGCTAACCAATCAATATACATTTATACATTTATATATAATATGCACTTATTGAGATTTTTATAACAAATACATGTAGCAGAATACATTTTGGCCTAAATTTATTAAGAAATTAGATCTTATTTAACCACTTGCTTACTGGGCACTTAAACCCCCTTCCTGCCCAGGCCAATTTTCAGCTTTCAGTGCTCTCACACTTTGAATGACAATTGCACAGTCATGCAACACTATACCCAAATGAAATTGTTATCATTTTTTTCAAACAAATAGAGCTTTCTTTTGGTGGTTTTTTAACCACTGCTGGGTTTTTTATTTTTTGCTAAAAAACAAAAAAAGACCACATTTAAAAAAAAAAATGTTTTTAAAAGTTTGTTATAACATTTTGAAAACAGGTAATTTTTTTTCTTCACTGATGTGCGCTGATGAGGCTGCACTGATGGGCACTGATATGCTGCACTGATGGGCACTGATAGGCTGCACTGATGGGCACTGATAGGCTGCACTGATGGGCACTGATAAAGCGGCACTCATGGGCACTGATTGGTGGCACTGGTGGGCACTGATGAGACAGCAATGGTGGCCACTGATAAGTATTATGTGTTAACGCACTGAAATATACTGCAGGAAACATGCCCGGACAAAATAAACTGACACTAAAGTAAGAATGAATGGTCAAACTACACTCATGCTGCACTATCACTAGATTCACACTAAAGTGACATTCTAAACTGGCAATAGAATCACTATAGCACACTAACTCGCTAGTAGCACTGAAAAGAGCCCTGTTCTATCTCTCTCCACACCAGTATCACACTGCAAATAGCAGCTATGGGAGAATATTTTTATAGCGTGGGGCAGAACTAAGAGCAATGATTGGATAGAATCGTCAATTCAATCATGGCTCTGACAGTGCTCTGTGCATTGATTGGGCAAAGCTTTCATTGTTTCAGCCAATCAGGGCTTAGAATGCACTGTGCAGTGATGCAGTGCATTGTGGTTGTTCAGCGGGCTGAACTAATGGTTGAACACCCCAATAATTTGGGTGTTCATCGAACAGGTGAACAGGTAATGTTCGGCCCGAACTCATGCTTGTGCCGAACTGTTTGCCAAACTCTATTGCCTAAATGATCGCTCACTTTTACATCTGCAGTGAGCTCTATGATGTCCAGCAGAGCATCGCTCCTTGTTGGGGCTTCCACCATTTGACTCATGAAATTGTTCTGCATTACATTACATTGAAGAAATGACGTGCCTTAGTTATGTGTGCAGTTATGTCTGCCCAATTAGTACCAGTATAGTTGAAGTCTCTAACTGTGAAAGGACATAGGTCTCCTTCTCCTCCTTAAACACTTCAGCTCAGGAAGGTCTTACTTCCTTCGGGACCAGGCCATTTCTTGCTATTTAGCACTGCGCTACTTTACCAGTAATTGTGCAGTCATGCAGCACTGTACCCAAACCACAAAGAGGCAGCTATCATGGAAGAGTAGAGAGCAGCCACCCTATCCCTCCAGATGGTGGAGCTGTTATCTCCCAGCCCACTTCCCACAGCTCAGCTGTTTTAGCGCATGTGCAGTTTGTTGCAATTTGCAAATTATGCTTCAAGCACATCAAGTGTAGCAAAAACACCAGCCATTTGGATACCACATGCTTGACAAGGCATTTAACCTCCCACCACTCAGCCCATTGGCAAGAGCACATGAAAGCCACACAAAAGGGACATAATTCTGCTTCTTCTCACTCCTTATCTTTCTAGTCTACCCCCCGCTATACCACATAACCTCTCAGCAGCGTCCATTAACAGGGATGATAGTTAACCACAGGGTGTCCCAGGTCCTTGCCGCATGTCTGCCAGTAGCATACCACCGGCTGTAGACTATGACAGGCAAATTTCTCTGCCCTATCTGCTGCAGCGGGAAAAAAATACAGTCACTGCCACCCATACCCATCTTCTAAATTCAAGCTTCTCAAAGCTGTTGGCTTTACAACTCCTGCCTTTCCGTCTGGTGGATTCTGCCCCTTCTGTGATTTTTCAGAATGTGCTGTACCAAAATGGCAGGTTCCCAGTCACTGTTTCTTTTCACTTAAGGCCATTCCAGCTCTCTAACATCACATGGAAGGCAATGTTGTGGCATCATTGGGCAAGGCAGTCAGTCGCAAGGTTACTGCTGACACATGGTCCAGCAAGCATGCTCAGGGAAAATATATTTCATTCACAACACACTGGATAATTCTGCTTGCAACTTGGAAAGATGCAGGACAGGGCTCAGTGCTGCAAATTGCTGTGATGCCACATTTCCATACAGCTAGTGGTGATGATGTGAGATTTGTCAGCGCTCAATTTTCTTATGAACTACAAATACCCACTATGCATTCAAGAGGCTATCTAATGATTCAGGCTAAAAGATGCCATGCAGTGCTTCAGCTGGTCTGTCTAGGGGACAGGACCAACACCGGAGAAGAGAGTGTTGCAGCTCTGCACCGGCAGGTCCAGAGGTGGTTCACGCCATGCTAGCTGGAGCCAGAAATGGTGATGTGTCAATTTACCCTCTCTAAGGGCAGACAGGAGGTTTGTACCATTGTCACACATGTGCCATGCCTAGCATGTGTCCCCAATTTGGTAGTGCGCCATTGCTTAAATAGGTACCAAGGGTTGGAAGATCTGGTGAAGCAGGCCAGAAGAGTCTTGTAGCAATTTCAGGAGATCATACACAGCCAGTGCTCGGGTGGCTGAAATTCAATGTGAATTTCACCTGCCTGTAAACTGTCTGATTTGTGAAATGCCCACCAGGTGGAACTCAACTTTGGCAATGCAGCAGCAGCTGCACATTTAGCAGAGGACCGTCAATGAGTACCTGTGTGAGTATGGCACAGCGGCAGGCTCAGGCCGCCTCCGATTTTTTTTCCCCACACCAATGGCTTCTGATAAATGATGCATGCACTGTACTGTCACCATTTGAGGAGGCCACAAGGATGATGATCCATGACAATTCATGCATCAGTGACACAATCCCTGTTGTGTTCCTGCTGGAGCAGACTCTGCATGGGATTATGGACAGGGCACTTGAGGCAGAGCAGCAGGGGGAAGAGGAAGATTTCCTTTCCTCTCAAGGCCCGCTTTACGCACACACCATTCTTGCCATGCCACAGAACACACAAAAGGAGAGGGAGGAAGAGGATTCTGGCAGTTTTGTAGACCTTGAAGCAGAGCGAGACATACTGTACGTCAAGAGCAAAAAGAAAGTGTAGCGCTAATCACTACAAACAATATATCAAAGTACTCAAACAGTGATGATATGATAAAATGGTGAATACTGCAAAGAAAATAATAATGAAGTGTCAATGTGCTCAGACAGTGACAATGTGTAAATAATAGCAGTATATGCAATGCTTATCCCAGATCAGAAATCAGTGTATATAAACAAATATACATGCATAAACTGCATATTGGATAGCCCACGATGATATTAAAATAAAAAGTCCCACACAGTGAATAGCCAATCAAGTGATCTGTGATTCAAATGCCCAAAGTTGTTGTGATATAACAGAAAATCCCACACAATGAATAGTCCAATCAAGTGATCAGTAACTTAATTGCCCAAAATTGTAGTCAGAGTGAGTCTTAAATCAATCTCGGTAGCTTCACAGGTGGAAATCAGATAGAGAGATAAAACACTCTTACCAGATAAGTTGGATACAAGTACCATACGGCAATGTATTATACAGGCTTGAAGTGCTAGAACCACTAGCACACAGGGAGGACGGAGCCAGGTGATCCAAGCTACAAGGCGGCCATCATGGAGAGTAGCGCCTATCCACACCAAACGTTTTTTGATGAAAATGTCTCAGCAAAGGTTCCAGAATGGCTCAGAACAATCCCATAGTGTAAAAAACAAAAAGGCAAAGAACGCCAATAGTGCAGGTCAAAAATTATCTAAAACTTTATTCACATCTTAAAGTAAAACAAATGTGACATAAAATGTGATCACATAAAAAGAGTAAATGCAATGTGGGAAGCGTAAGAGAAGCGTAGCCCGACATGTTTCAACACAATAGGTCATCGACTGGGACATATCTCATATCTCAGTTTGCTGATGGGATAAGCATTGCATATACTGCTGTTATTTACACATTGTCACTGTCTGAGCACATTGACACTTCATATTATTTTTTTTGCAGTATTCACCATTTTATCATATCATCACTGTTTGAGTACTTTGATATATTGTTTGCAGTAATCAGTGCTACACTTTCTCTTTGCTCTTGAATTTTTCAAACTTTGTTTGTTTGAGTGTGTGCTGCTTTTTTCTGATATATTTCTTTGGGTTTAGCACAGTTTTTTCTATTTTAGTATTATACTGTACGTCAACCCTTAAGAGATGGTTTTCCATCCTCATAACCCTTGGGAGTAGTACGTGGCTGGGAAGAGGCCGTTCCAGATACTGTAATCCTCAGTTACCCCGAGGAGTCTGCCTCTCATGTCTCCGCAAACTTGTCTCCCTCATTCTTCAAAGCCTGCAAAAAGACTCCAGAATACATGGTATTAAGGAGAAGGATCACTATTGGTTGGCAACCCTTCTTGACCCCCGTTACAAAGGGAAGTCTCGGAACTCATCCCGCCCTTACAAAGGGAGCAGAAGATAAAATCTCTTGATAACACCTTAACCACTTGCTTACTGGGCACTTAAACACCCTTCCTGCCCAGACCAATTTTCAGCTTTCGGTGCTCTCACACTTTGAATGACAATTACTCAGTCATGCAACACTGTACCCAAATGAATTTTTTGTCCTTTTTTTCCCCACAAATAGAGCTTTCTTTTGGTGGTATTTGATCACCTCTGGGGTTTTTATTTTTTGCGCTATAAATGAAAAAAGACCGAAAATTTGGGGAAAAAAACGCACATTTCTTTGTTTCTGTGACAAAATTATGTAAATTATTATTTTTCTTCATAAATTTTGGCCACAATTTATACTGCTACATATCTTTGGTAAAAATAACCCAAATTAGTGGATATTATTTGGTCTTTGTGAAAGTTAGAGAGTCTACAAGCTGTGGTGCGAATCATACAAAATTGATCACATCTGTTGTACTGGTGGCCTATCTCACTTCTTGTCCCGAACAAGTCAGGAAAGTACAAATACCCCCCAAATGACCACTTTTTTGAATGTAGACATTCCAAGGTATTTTAGTAAGAGGAATGGTGAGTTTTTTGATGTTGTCATTGTTTTCCCACAATTCTTTGCAAAATTAAGATTTTTTATTTTTTTATTTTTTTCCCACAAAATTGTCATTGTAATAGGTTATTTCTCTCACGTGGCATGTGTATACCACAAATGACACCCCCCCCCAAAAAATTCTGCTACTCCTCCTGAGTATTACAATACCACATGTGTGGGACTTTTTCACAGCCTGGCCACATAGAGAGGCCCAACATGCAGGGAGCGCCATCACGTGTTCTAGGAGCATAAATTGCACATCCAACTTGTTGACTACCTATTACACTTTTGAAGGCCCTGGAGCACCAGGACAATGACACGTGAGACTGATGACAGATGGCACTGATACGTGGCAATGATGACACTTATACGTGGCACTGATGACACGTGGTACTGATGACAGATGGCACTTATACGTGGCACTGATGACACGTGGCACTAATACGTGGCACTGATGACAGATGGCACTAATACGTGGCACCGATGACAGATGGCACTAATACGTGGCACCGATGACGCGTGACACTGATGACAGATGGCACTGATAAGTGGCATTGATGACGCGTGACACTGACAACAGATGGCACGTGACACTGACAGGTGGCACTGATGACAAATGGCACTGATACGTGGCACTGATGACAGATGGCACTAATATGTGGCACTGATGACAGATGGCACTTATACGTGGCACTGATGACAGATGGCACTGGGGACAAATGGCACTGACAACAGGTGGCACTGGGGACAGATAGCACTAACAGGTGGCACTGGGGACAGATAGCACTAACAGGTGGCACTGGGGACAGATAGCACTAATAGGTGGCACTGGGGGAAGGTAGCACTGGGGAGGATGGCACTGGTATGGATGGCATTGGGGGAGGATGGCACTGGGGCGGATGGCACTTTTTTTTTACTTTTTTCACTTACGGCCGCTGCAGCCGTCCATCTCTCCCCTCTCACACACTGTCTGTGTGAGGAGGGAGAGTGGCGCTGAGAGATGATCTCATATGTTTACATATGAGATCGTCTCACATTGGACATGCCAATCGCGTTGTAAACGGCAGCTGTGATTGGCCGTTTACAGCGATCTGTGTTTGCCTGTCTCCGGGGGACACGCCAAACACAAAACTTCCCCGATGTGCGCACGCGGCGGCGCGCATTGCGGAGGTAAACAGGAGGACATCCAGGGACGGCCTCCCGGACGAGAGCGCCCGCTCTATAGCCGTCATTCGGCTATAGGGCGGGCGGGAAGCGGTTAAAGAGGAGTTTATATAATGCCTGTCCCGACTCTGGTAGGTTACTATCTGGTGGAAAACATTGTTTTAAGGCTTGTGTCGGTCAAGAGAGGAGCAGTGATGCCTTTCAAATTTTTTTTGGCTTACTGGATCATGAGAATAGACCACTGGCCAGAACTTGCGCAGTATGCAATTGAGATGCTCGGCTGCCCTGCATTCAGCATGCTTTCCAAACTGGCATTCAGTGCTGCCAGAGGTTTTGTGACAGATAAAAGAGCGCGTCTGTCCATAGACTCCCTGGACCAGATGACATTTATCAAAATGAATCAGTCCTGGGTTAGCAGCAGCTATCAAGCCCCTGATTCCGATGTCGCTAATTAAGTGCTTTCTGGATCTGGAATCTCTGAAAGACTGTCCAGGCTGCCTAGCTTTGCGGGTGTTGATTTCATCCGTAAGAATTTTTTTTGTGTAGGTTTCACGGGCAAAATTAACACCCAAGGGCCAATTGTTCCTCACCTGTTTGACAGGTGCATATCAGTTCAATTTTTGACAGCAAGGCCAATTCTTGCTTTCATCAAGAGAATTTTTCCAAAAAATCTGTAATTTTGTTCTGAGTGCACTAAATTGTGGCCTCATCATACAGACTGGCTCCCCAAGCCATTGTTTATATAATAAAGAAAGCTTGAATGGAAAATGTAATTATTATGGCTATATATAGAGATCTCCCCCTGCCCGAGCGATTCTGTAAGCTGTGCCAGAGGGAGACCTACTGGATTTATTCTTTGGATGTTTTGTCCCCCATGGGTTGAATGGGTAATTAGAAATAAATATGCTGCTCTAAATTTCATATAGAGTATCTCACAAAAGTGAATAGACCCCTCACATTTTTGTAAATATTTTATTATATCTTTTATATAATTTCAAGATAACACTGAAGAAATTACACTTTGCTACAATGTAAAGTAGTGAGTGTATAGCAGTTTAAATTTGCTGTCCCCTCAAAATAACTCAACACACAGCCATTAATGTCTAAACCACAGGCAACAAAAGTGAGTACACCCCTAACTAAAAATGTCCAAATTGGGCCCAAAGTGTCAATATTTTTTGTGGCCACCATTATTTTCCAGCACTGCCTTAACCCTCTTGGGCATGGAGTTCACCAGAGCTTCAGAGGTTGCAACTGGAGTCCTCTTCCACTCCTGCATGACGACATCACGGAGCTGGCGGATATTAGAGACCTTGCGCTCTTCCACCTTCTGTTTGAGGTTGCCCCACAGATGCTCAATAAGGATTAGGTCTGGAGGGTCTGTACTCACTTTTGTGAGATACGGTACATGGTTTTGATAAATACCATATTTATCGGTGTATACCACGCACTTTTTTCCCCTTAAAATCAAGGGAAATTGGGAGTGCGTATTATACGCTGATCCCCCGCCGATTGTGAGGCTGTGGGAGGCATTCGGCCGCCTTCGGCTGTTCTTGGCGGCTGAAAGCTGCATATGACACTGACAAGGCTGCGGCCGAAAGCCACCGAGAGCTACCGAGTGCCGCCGAGATGCACAGGACATCCGGCTCTGTATCTCGGCGGCGCCATTTTTAAACGGCAAAGCTGAACATGAAACTGACAAGGCTGCAAATGACACTGACAAGGGTGCAAATGATGGACAAGGCTGCATGACAAGGCTCCAAATGACACTGACAAGGGGTCAATGATGGACAAGGCTGCATGACAAAGCTGCATATGACACTGACAAGGCTGCAAATGATGGACAAGGCTGCATGACAAGGCTGAAAATGACACTGACAAGGGTGCAATGATGGACAAGGCTGCAGATGGACACTGATATGGCTGCATTGATGGGCCGATAAATACGGTAATTTATTCCTTTAGGTTTTCAGGTTCAGAAACACTTCCAAATACACACGGGAGAATCACAACATGCACCTATAACTGTAAGTTCACATAGTCACATAGAGTTACACACATAACTACACTACGTACCATGGTATCCATTCTGTCACATTATGTCATAATATTGCCAAGTGCATTTTGTCCTTTTTTATCACCATCCCCTTGGTGCAAACCGCTCTGTTCAGCCCCGCGCCACTGGGTAGGGTGCCTCTTTTCCGCCCCGCTTCCCGGCACGGTGGGGAGACGCAGATGTCATCTGCGATTCTCCCCAATGTTTGTTTCCCTACAGTTAAGTCCTTTTTGGGCCACTGTGGGGGGCTTTCTCCGTGCCGGCGGCGTTCCGTGATCGCCACCGGACTGTCAGTGACGTCACGCTTTTACGTCGGAGGCGATGGCTTAGGCCAGGGCTTATGCCTTCCGGAACGCCGAGGGGGCCATGCGGACGACGCCCTTTTGGTGTTGTAGACCTGTGGGAGGGTGGATTGGGTGGGGTCCTACACCTGCAGACAATGGACAAATCATGCAGATACTTTAAAATCCCACAGCTCCCAGGAGATCCTGAGGTGTTCCCTGGTAGTGCTGTCATACACCAATAAAAGACTGATGGAGTGCTTGGTAAGTGTAGCTTTTGGAATGATTATGACTGGGTAATCCTTGTACTTATGTGATACCCATTAATTTATTAACATTACTACTTAACCTACACAATATTATTTCTTAGTAATATAATCATAATCCTACTCCCTCACTTTATGCAGACAGCATTCAGTGTCATATCTCTCATGTTTGGCACCTTGATCCATCTCACTTTCACCATTTTATTCAATTGTCCACCTTTTTCTTTTCTTTCTCACACACACACATACACGCATGCATCATTCTTTTCACACTTCCAATTTTGTTGTTTTAGTTTTCTTTTTCAGTAGTTTGGTTTTGTTTTCACTTTCACACCCCCCCGCCCCGTCATCAGTGTACCTCACATCATGCATTTTCACTTCACCCATCACATCACCACACCCCATCCCTCACCCACCTTTTCTCACTGTCAGCTAATCCCTCTTACAATTAATATAACTAATGAAGAAACTACGCCATGCTATATATAACTAGTTTAATTCTTTTACAATATGAATTCATTAATTACCAAGTAATAAGCCTATAACTGCCAAGCACTTCTATATACTCCCTCTAATATTTAATGATGACCTACAAAAAGTTTTTTGCATGTCCATCTGCAGGTGTTTTACCCCCCATCCTCCTCTCTGGGTCCCATAACGTGGCCCCCTGTAAGCTCAGTGCACTATGCACCCACCCAGAGGGCGCGAGGGGAACATGTGGCAGCGATGGGATCACTGGATGGCTATAATCCTGCAATGCCGGTTCATGCGACACGTCCTCATGTCCTCATACACCCATTGGTAACTATATCTCTATATGCATGGAGACATATTTTTGCTTAATTTGAAATATTATACCTATATATATTTTTATATTGTCCAAAGTCTTTAATTAGATATTTTGACATTCCCCTAGAATATAAATCCCCCTGAAGAGACCGGAAATCGCAAGGGTCGAAATGCATCGGGGTTTTTCATGTGGATACATATGTTACGAATACAATTGGCAAACCATGCTTGTACATAGAGTTTTTTGCTATGAGTGATGTTCCATGTTTGTATTTGTCGCACTACCTATATGGATGATATATTATTGTTCATTTGGAATTACTATTGTCTGTCAAATAAATTATTTTTTTACATCAACTACTTTCACACCAACTCTCTGCTGCTAAAAAAAACCCCTGGGGAAATTTTCCTGTGGTTTTGTTTTTTATCATCAGCATCCTCTGTTGCACATGTGTATGTATAGTATACTACCACTTTTCTTGCCACCCCCCCATGAAATTTCACTCTCCACCTGCCTACACACCAAGAACTGGGGTGGTGAGGGTGCCCATCAGTAGACAGAAAACTCCTAGGGATCCTAGAACTTCTGGGATCAATGGCAGTGTTGGGGAGAGGGGAGGGTGTGATCAATGGCAATGCTGATTTTTTTTACCGACTATCAATATAAAGAGGCGTTTCAACACTGGCCACCAATGTAATAGGAGTTTACATTGACCACTAATGTAATAGAAGCATTCACAGGAACCGCCAGTGTAAGGAGGGGGACCTTCACACTGACCACTAGTGTAAATAAAAGGATTGTACCCTAAACCCCAATGTAATGAGAAGATTTGCAATGACCACCAATATAAAGGGGGTTTACACTTACCCCTAATGTAATATGAGCATTCACAGTAACCACCAATGTAAGGAGGAATTTACATTAACCACCAATGTAAGGGGGACCTTCACACTGGCCACTAGTGTGAATAAAAGGATTATACACCAAGCCCCAATGTAATGAGAAGATTTACACTGACCATCCATGTAACTGAGGCATTTAGCCTGCATTCACATTTGTGTGTCTCGGGAACGCATGCAAAATTGATTTCCTGAAACCACAGAAACATGCTGCCGATACACAGCAGTGCCATTAATTGTTAATGAGACCCTCACGCATCTGCTGACATGTGCTGTGCAACCGTGTGATTTTGAAAAAGCGTTAGGGACTTTCTTCCACATTTCTAGCGCACAGAGCAGCCCTTTGAAATAATGGGGCTGCCCTATTCACAACCTACATCTTTATCCACCCTGTCAGTACACCTTTGCATCCTAAAACCCCTGCTAACCTCTGCACCCCAAACCTCCCCATCCTCTCCACTCCAACCCTCCACCCCTGTAACTCTATCTGCCTCCTCTGCTCATCTTTGCACCCACCTTCCTTACCTCTATACATCCTTCTTGCTCACCTGTGCACCCAAACTGTAATTCCTTCTCTGCCTACCTCTGCACAATTCACACTACCCTCCCCCCCCCCCCCCCCCCACACACACACACACACACACACACACACACCAATTTGCTTACCTCTGCAGAACAGGCTGATGTTAGACTGAATGACCACAGTTGCAAGCAAGACTTTCAAGCATGCCCCTCCCCAGTGGGCAGCATTCAGTATAGGTGATGATGGATATGACATCAGGGGAGCATGATATACATATGAATGCTGCCTCTATTTACATATGAATGATGCTGGTCTTCGATTATTTACATATTAATGCAGACACTATTTACATATCAATGTCGGTCATTTACATGTAAACACAGGGTTTGCAGGTGAGCCATCTGTACACAACATTAGGGCAGAGCTGGGCAGCATTAGTAGCGGCACTTCACACTGAGATATCAGGACACAGCACTGGACTAAAACCTGGACTAAAACCTCAAGGGACGAGGGAATTTAAACTGGGATAGTTGGCAAGTATGAACCAGCTGCTTTGGGCCCCACAACCATGACAGGGCCCAAGGCAACTGCCCCTTTTGCCCTGCCCCTTAAAGACACCCTTCACATACACAACACACACACACACACACACGCATATATATATATATATACATACATATCTGTGCGCTACCTCTCTCACATTGCTTTACATTCCATGTGGGATGCCGGTACACTTTATTCCAGCTCGTTCTTAGAGATAAATGTGTGTATTGCTAGTATTTGTAGTTCAGCTGATCCTCTGTTTCCACTCTTATTATCACGTAGAAAGCTGGCCCTTGACCATATGTACGGAATGTTGCCCATATATATTTATGCTATTATTAGAATTGCATGGCATGCTGGTAGTTGTAGTCCTTAGGTTCTTTCCTTGGTTTACGTTTTCTGCTTTTTGTCCAGCTGTAATGTCATCTTTATTATATATTTTTAATTTAACATTTTTAAACTTCCCTTTTAAATTTCTTGTATTATCAATTACCTGTATTATTTTTATTTAAATTGTGCATATACAGCACATAAACCTTGGCTGCTACTGCTTCCTCTGCCTGTGGTACTGCCCCAGACAACTTCCCTTGCTGCTATATAAATCACTGAGTACTGGCTCTCCATTATCGGCATGAGGAAGGAGCCAATTGCATGGTCTGAAAGGCATTGCAACACTTTTTTCGTCACTTTCTGGTACCTGCAGTCCTCGCTGGCCCTGGTTGCTTCTTGTTGATGTCACTTCCGGTCCTGCGTTCCATGCTGATCCCCGCAGCACGGCTGGTCTTCTTGGTGGTTTTCCTTGTGGCCCCCCTCTGCTTGACAGCTGAGATCTATTTCAACTGGCTGCACACTGCACTACCTGTAGAACTGCCTATCACTGAACTTTACTATGATGATTATGATGAGCCATTTCCCTTCTTACTTCAATAAATGTGTTTGTATCCTTGGGCAATAAATAGTCTTGTGTTACTGCACTTAGAAGCGCCTTCTGTTTGTTTTTTATTGTCAGAGATTTGCTTCCCTCTTGGAATGCTGCTCAAGTGCAATTCCTAGTCATATGTTGCCTAATCCACACTACCATCCTTGCAGACAAGTATTTCTGATTAGTCCTGTCATCTAGAGTGTTCTTCTTCTCACCACAGTCTGTATCCAAGCTTATGGCCACTGGGACTGTCCTCAGTAAGTATGCATAAATCCCACAAAGGAGGAAAGAAAGTGTCCTGGTACCAAAGTAGATTTGGTAGCAATAAGTCAAAAAAACACCCTCGGGGACCGCCACCACAAGCACCCCAGATAAAACAAACACAGCCACAACAACAAACAACAAAAAAATACGCAGTTTGAGTCAGTCAAATCCAACCCTCATTTTGACTGTAAATTGCAAGAACTTAATGAGTTTTTGAAAAAAATACCAAAGAATGATGATGATTACAGAAAACAGGCCAAGTTGACAAAAGATCAATCAAGCTTCTCTGATGGATATGCAATGGACCAGCACAAAACCTACTAGGAACCAACAGTAGGTTAGAAAGAATGTAATGAGTAAATGGGTACTAGTCATACTGTACAGACTGCTAATGTTAATAAGGGTCTTGATGATGATACAGAATCAGATTCATCACTCTCATCTTATATTTCACAGCCTTCAAGATGGAATCGTTTGACACCAGGGACACAATTTAGGAATGGGTCACATAAGTGGAATTACAATGGTGGTGGGTACAGCTTTCACCAATTCAATTCTAACTTAATGTCTAACTGGTGATAGTAATAGGACAGGTGATGGTTTGATCTAGGCACAGGGGGGTACAAAACCTCCTGCATATCTAGGAACTACTGTGGCTCTGACAATACAGATTATTAACTCTCAGGGAGACGCTGACTAAGCCATTTCTACCCAACAATCACAAGGACCCGATATGGGCCCAGTTCAAAATAAAGTTTCTATGTTTCCCTCAAATCCCCAATTTATTTTACATTTGACTCAACCACACAAGTAGGGACATCGGAGCACCCTGGATACTTATGTGGTAAGAAGGGGCATAAACCAAGTATCCTTCAAGTACTTCTGAACCCCTCCCAAGCACCGAACTAAATATTATTAATCAAACCCTTTATGAATTATTAACAGGTGATATAACATTATATCTGGGTCTTATTTGATAATTAATAAATATTTAAGGAATTTTATTTGTTTGACCGGATCCTTACCTTTAACTCTTTCACTGCCAGGTCCTTACATTTTACGGACCTATCAGTGGGGAATTTCACAGACAATCTAATGGCTGTAGCCACTGGGACTGTGTGTAAAACTGACAAGCAGTCTCTTGCCTGTCAGTTGGAAGCATTCTGGTTGCTGTGCAGGACTGCTTCCACAACCCCCCAGTAACAGCACCCCTCCGGGCATTCCCCCACCATGTATTCTGCGCTTCGCTTGCCCATCCACTGGGCCAGGACCAAGGCGGTAGGTGAAGGGGAGGGAGGAGAGCAGGCACATATACGCTCTCTTCCCCTTCTCGTGACCTGGAAAGCAACATGTATGATGTCACTTCTGTGTCACCCTGCCACTTTCCCCCGCCAAGCATAGCTGGAAAGGATTGCGATTTGCATTGCAATACATCCAGAGGAGCCCAGTTAGACCCTGCATGTCTCATTAAAGAGAACCTGTCAAAAAAATCATCACATAGAGGACTCTTTGTCTCCTTTTATGTGATCAAAAACAAAAAAAATGTTTTTTAATTGCAAAAAAAATAAAGTTGCACCCAAGCACATAAAATGCCCCCAAAAAATGTTGAGGCCCCCCACCCCCACATATATACGCACATACAAACATAAATGCACATGCTGAGGGCACCTACACATGAACATTTTGATTGTAATACACATGCTACATATTGCTGCGCACGCCAGAGTGAGTGCAATAATTCTAGCACAAGACTTCCTCCGTAGTGCTAAACTGATGACCTATAGGGGCCTTTGAAACATCACCTATAGAAAATATAGGGTACTGAAGTTTGTCGCCATTTCAATGGCCTACACAGTTTAAGGTTTGCCATGTTGGGTATCTATTTACTTGGTGTAATCTTTTGTGTTACAAAAAAAGTGGAACTACCATTATTTTATTCTCTAGGGTGTCTGTTTTCAGAAAATATATAATGTATTTTTTTTTTGTAATCTTCAGGCCTAAAATTACTTTTTTAACATGTGTGCAAAAAATGCAAAAACTGCTCTGGCAACGAAAAGGCTAAGTATATGTATGATGAAGATAAAAAAGAGAAGAAAGGGAGCTGACAGAACAAATAAAAAAAAGTTTTCAATGCAGGCGTTTAGAACACTGCAAGAGTTAATATTACTACTAGAGAAGTGGTTCTCAATTCCTGTCCTCATGACCCACTAACAGGCCAGGTTTGCAAGATAACTGAATACATCACAGGTGATATAATCTGCTGCTCAGTGATTGCAGTATTCTAGTCTGCATCTCCCCAAGGTAATACTTAAAGTCTGGCTTGTTAGTGGGTCCTGAGGACAGGAGGTGAGAATCACTGTACTAAAGGAAAACAGTATTGATGATACTCAGACCACTGTGAAGTATTATGTTTTTGCTTAATAAGCATTGGCATTTTCTATCTGAAGATTAGCTAAATATATAAGGGATTCCCCTGAATTAGTGTTTCGTAGAGCTAGATTGGTATGGGATAGAGTTACAGAAAGTCATTATATACCATGTTCATGGGGCCACCATGCTCCTAGGTGCATTTACCAGTGTGGGCATTGTCCGCAATGCCCCTCAATCCAAACAGGTACTCAATTTCAGTTACTAAAGGGGGAAAAATTTGTCCCCAGATTCCATGTCAATTGTGGCACACAGGTTGTAATTGATATAATGCAGTGTACCTATGAAGCATATTATGTAGGCAAGACAATACGCCAATTGAATTTGATACATACTACTAAGTAATGGCAAAATGTTTACACCAATAAGTAGACACTTGGCTTTGTATCATAAATTCGATACATCTGTGGCCAACTTTATTGTTTTACAAAAAGCTTGCAAAGATCCAACAGGTGGTAACTTTAACAAATGAATATTGAAAAAAAGAGACATTTTGGATTGAACAACTTAATGCCACAGTATATCCAGGCCTCAATTAGGTACTCACATATAAACCATTCCTGTAAGTAAGCCATTACAATAATATTTGCAATCGCATAGTCGGTGTTTATATAGTATTGTGTAGAATTTATAGCAGCAATATAAGAATTTGAGTCCGGATCTATCATTGAATCACACTATTTGCTGATTGATATGCATTATTATACTATATATGTTGGTGTTGCCCTGGACGGTGAGATATACTCATCTATGGCGTTTTATGCATTGCGGTTTATGCCTATGTTATTTATGAGCAGAATAGTCTGTTTAATAATATCATTAAGCAAGGTATATATACATATATAATGTATGATGTACAAATTTATATGTTGTAAATGCATTTGTGGGCTGTTTGAATATTGGCCGACCCTTCACATGGTTCCAGCTATTGGGGGTCATGTACTATGCTGTTATTTTTATATAATGCTGACAATGCGGTTATGTTTCCCCTTGGGGTTTGGGGAGGATTCTGGTAAATCCCCTTTATGCTTGTTTCCTTTTTGGCCCTGGCTTTTTGGTGTGTTGGTTGCAGTGGCTGTGTTTGTTTTGTCTGGGGTGCTTGTGGTGGTGGTCCCCGAGGGGTTGTCTTGACTTACTGTGGGTGTATTTGTGTTCCCCCTTTTTCTGTCCTTGCGCTGATGGGTTGCATATGTTACCTGTAATGGTCTGCCACCAATACTACATTGTTTACATGTAGGCTTCTTGAGATGATACCGGCTCTTTTGCGCTCATGTATGGGAGTTGGTGCATGTGTAGTGGATGCCGGGGCATATTGTAAGTACTTGAGTATTATAAGGTATCACCAATTTGTTTGTGTGCAGGCGCTAAATTTGGCGTATGTACAGGCACCATCTCGCATGCATGTTTGCGCATGTGCAGCGGAAATCAGGCGTTGGACTTTTTGCGAATTGCACAGGCTTATGGATGCCAGTATATAATGGGCTTGAGCAGCCTAGATGTTTGTATTGCTCTCTGGTAAAAATGCCGGGCAGAATTTTTCTTACCGTTTTCTTTACCATTCTCAGGTAATTAAACAGCATTGTGTGAGCTTTGTAGTCTTGTTTTCTGGTGGCTCCCCTTCTGGTGGTCCTTCCAGTGATGGATCTACATAAGATTAGATATGGTAAGCTTTGGGTGTGAGTTATACAGTATGTGGTTTCCAGAAATTATTAATTGGCACTTATTGTAGCATTAAATTTTATATATTTGTATTTTTCTGCTTATAAAGTCCATGGATCTTGGTAAATAATTGTATTGCTCATAAGTGGGACATGGCGCTTTTTTTTTTTTTTTTGGGTCTTTGCATTTCCACTCGGCAAGTGCCCATAGTCTCTCCTTATATCTGGTACCTAATTACTTGACACAACCTCATCTTTTATTTTGCACAAACAGTTGGGAATTATTTCATGCTTGCAGGCACAAAATTTAATTTTAGTGTATTTTTTTTACTGACCATATAAATTTGTTTGATAACAAAATAAGCAAACAAATGAAAGAATTACTCTGGTAGGGAACTGGTAAAGTAATTACAGTATTTGTCAAATAATCAGGCCCATAGTGAAAATATAAAAATTGCTCTGGTCTATAAGGGGTATACAGGTATGAGAGCTGAAGTGGTTAAATGTATAAATATATTGTGAATTATGAATTCTTTATTATTATGTGTTTGAGTATTTGATCTATGGTACATTGTATCACCAAGCAGGGTGGTCAAATTCCTTGCACGTATGACTGCATAGACCACATATGTCAAATGGGCAGATCTAGTACACTTGTATTTAATATATTTCCCCCAGGCAAAACTGGTACATTTCTGTGGACATACTAATGAGTGCAAACTTCTCAGCTGAGGCTACAAACATGAAGGTTGAAGTGAGAGAAAGTGATGCATACGGGTAAAAAAAAATTCAGCCTTTAGAACCTTAATGCAGTTACTCTATTGCCCTTCATTCTTTAGTTATTTGAATTTGCCCCTAAAATATATTTTTATTTTTATTGTCTATGCCTTTCCAGGTCTACTCCTTCAGCAGCTCTCAACATTTCTTCTTTCCTCAGTGCTCTCTCAGCCTGTCTTATGGAGTTGTTTTGTATTCTTTTTAATCCTCTATCTGGTTACTGGAGACTGGTGAGGTCCCAGTTGTCTTCTGTGATGACTTTAAAGTGAATAACTCCACACCAAGTTCACTATTGCCTCGTTTCCACTGAGCTGATCGGTTTGGTATGGTTCAGTACGGTACGCTATTTGGAGTGTCTCCATTATGAAAGTGGGCCATACAACCGCACCATTCAAGGTCCTGCTTCAGATGTGGGGCCCTAGAAAATGGTCTGGTACTGTTAGGGTGGAGCTATGATACATTCCACTGATTGGCGGACAGAAAAACGTCTGCCAGTGTGAGGCCACGCTAGGCATTTTTTCTAAACCCCCCATATGGCCCCTGGTGGTCCGACTTGCAGTGGAAACGCTCACCTGAATAGGCCGGACCTTTCTAACCCTTCCAAACTGTACCAACCCGAACCGATCCACTCAGTGGAAATGAGGCATTAATGGACCACGTATGTATTTACTGTATGCATGTTGATCATATCCCCCTTAATCTTCTCTGCTCAACAGAGAAAAAAATCTGTTTCTCTAACCTTTCCTCATAGCTAAGCTCCTCCATGCCTCTTATCAGTTTGGTTGCCCTGCTCTACACATTCTCCAGTTCCCCAATATCATTTGAGTGAACTGGTGCCCACAATTCCAGATGAGGTCTTACTAATGATGTGTACAGGGGTAAAATTATATCTTTCTAGAGTCTATACATCTCTTCAAGCGGAGTTCCACCCAAAAATTGAACTTCCGCTTTTATTACTGGTGACCCCCTGACATTGCACATTTGGCATGTCATTTTGGGGGGGGGGGGGGAACAGGTACCCAGTTTTGACAGGCAGCCAGCTCCCACTTCCTCTCCTGGTGCCGCAGCGCCGAGCGGATGTTCACCTCTCTCCCCTCCCTCCCTGCAATCTTCTGGGAAACATCACAGGAATATTGCCTGGCCATTCACAATTCGCAGCGCACCTAGCCAGGTGCCCACAGTTACAGTGCTGGCGCTGCAGAGAGGAAAGGGAGAGGAGCGAGGCGACAGGTGAATGTTTGTTTAGTAAAAGTCAGCAGCTACACTTTTTGTGTAGAGAGTAACTTGTTGCACTATAGAATTTAGAAACAAAAATAATAGCTGCTGACACAATATTGTTGGATATAATATGAAATAATCAAAAAGTTCAGTGTAGCGCTTGAAGAAATAATACAAATCAATATAAACAAAAGTTCATATATAGTGTTTTGCAGAAGAATCTTAACCCTTTCCCGCCGAGCGTACGCAGATATGCGTACTCGGCTTCCGGGGGTTATACCGGGATGAAGCCCGCACCTGCAGGCATCATCCCGGTACCGTTTTTTGCAGCAGGCGATTGGCTATCCAGGCATAACAACCGATGCGGCTAAAAGCCGCTCGGCTGTTATGCTGGAGGAGCGGGAGGGGCCGTCCCCCCCTCCCGCCGCCTCTCGCCGCTGTTACCGATGCTCCCGCTCGATCGGGAGCACCGATCAGAGATCCGACTCCTCCGGCTGCTGCGGAGGAACTGGAACGAAGCCGTATTCGGCTTCGTTCCAGTCTCCTCATCGTAAACACGGAAGCGACGTAAAAAAATATCCGGTATTCAGAATCGCCGTTTTCGGCGATCTGAATACATTGAAGTGTAAAGGAGGGGTGGGGGGTCTTTTAGACCCCCGATCCCTCCATAAAGAGGACCTGTCACCACCTATTACTGTCACAAAGGATGTTTACATTCCTTGTGACAGCAATAAAAGTGATCAATTTTTATTTTTATTTTTTTAAACAATTTAGTAATTTTAAAATAAATAAAAAAATAATTTTTTTTTTTTAAAGCGCCCGCCGTCCCCGCGAGCTCGCGAAGCAAAGAAAACGCATACGGAAGTCGCGCCCGCGTATGTAAACGGTGTTCAAATTACACATGTGAGGTATCGCCGCGATCGTCAGAGCGAGAGCAATAATTCTAACACTAGACCTCCTCTGTAACGCTAACCTGGTAACCGTAAAAAATGTTTAAAGCGTTGCCTATTGAGATTTTTAGGTACCGTACTTTGTCATCAATCTACAAGTGCGCGCAATTATAAAGTGTGACATGTTTGGTATCTATTTACTCGGCGTAACATTATCTTTCACATTACGCAAAAAAATTGGGCTAATTTTACTGTTTTTTTTTTTTATTATTATTCATAAAAGTGTCCCTTTTCCCAAAAAGTTGCGTTTAAAACACCACTGCGCAAATACCGTGTGACATAAAATATTGCAACAATCGCCGTTTTATTCTCTAGAGTCTCTGCTAAAAAAATATATATAATGTTTGGGGGTTCCAAGTAATTTTCTAGCAAAAAATATGGATTTTAACTTGTAAACACCAAATTCCAAAAATAGGCTTAGTCATGAAAGGGTTAATAGTTAAAGGAATTCACCTGTGCTCTTCAAAGAGATGAGAGAAGGGGACCATTACCAGCACCCAATCACACTGACTCTTACCATCAGTGCATTAACCATGCACAGAAATCCAGGGCCGTCTTTAATATTGATTGGACCCCGGGCAAAAAAAAATTTGGGGGGCCCCCTCCCATGCAATTTCACTCTCCACCTGCTCTGAGACATACAATAAATAGAAGCTGGACTTAAAATCAGTTTACTGTATCAGATCAGGCAGCAATTGTGATTGGTTGCCAGAGGTTACAGCATATCATTACTGCTTACTGACTGGTTGAAGTTACAGGACACTTCAGGTCTGGTATGGATATTAAGGGGAACCCCGCGTCAAATAAAAAAAAAAAATTGACGTGGGGGTCCCCCTAAAAATCCATACCAGACCCTTTATCCGAGCACGCAACCTGGCAGGCTGCAGGAAAAGAGGGGGGACGAGAGAGCGCCCCCTCCCTCCTGAACCGTACCAGGCCACATGCCCTCAACATTGGGAGGATGCTTTGGGGGTCTGTGACCCCTCAAAGCACCTTGTCCCCATGTTGATGTGGAGAAGGGCCTCATCCCCACAACCGTGGCCGGTTGTTGTAGGGGTCCCCGGGGCGGGGGCTTATCAGAATCTGGAAGCCCCCTTTAACAAAGGGACCCCCAGATCCCGGCCCCCCCTGTTTGAAATGGTAGAGGTATAAAAGTACCCCTACCATTTCACAAAGAAAGTGTAAAAAATAGTTAACTAAGACAAACACACTTTTGAAAAATTCCTTTATTAAAAAAAAAAGATTCCAGCGGTGGTAATTCACTCATGCTATCCAGCGACAGGTCTCCGGGGTCCAGCGATGGATGATCTGATCCAGCGCAGCGAATCCATCCATCTTCTGTCTCCATGGAGGAGACACTGCGGGGATTCAGGCGGTCTGACATATGTTATATGCGGAGGGCAGGGCCACCCATCACCCGACCCCGCCCCCCTCTGACGGAAGGGGAAACCCGGGTTTCCCTGTGACGTATGGGTGACCCCGCCCTCCTCTGATCTAACACAGGCAGGTTTCCGTTACATCAGAGGGGGCGGGATCACCCATACGTCACAGGGAAACCCGGGTTTCCCCTTGCGTCAGAGGGGGGCGGGGTCGGGTGACGGGTGGCCCTGCCCTCTGCATATAGCAAACATCAGGCTGCCGGAATCCCCGCAGTGTCTCCTCCGTGGAGAAGGAAGATGGATGGATTCGCTGCGCTGATTCAGGTGAGCCATCGCTGGACCCCGGAGAGATGATCGTCCATCGCTGGATAGCAAGAGTGGATTACCACTGCTGGAATCTTTTTTTTTTTTTTTTTTTTTTTTTTAATAAAGGAATTTTTCAAAAGTGTGTTTGTCTTATTTAACAATTTTTTACACTTTCTTTGTGAAATGGTAGGGGTACTTTTGTACCCCCTTACCATTTCAAACAGGGGGGCCGGGATCTGGGGGTCCCCTTGTTATAGGGGGCTTCCAGATTCTGATAAGCCCCCCTGCCCACAGACCCCCACAACCACCGGCCACGGTTGTGGGGATGAGGCCCTTCTCCACATCAACATGGGGACAAGGTGCTTTGAGGGGTCACAGACCTGGTACGGTTCAGGAGGGAGGGGGGCGCTCTCTCGTCCCCCCCTCTTTTCCTGCGGCCTGCCAGGTTGCGTGCTCGGATAAAGGGTCTGGTATGGATTTTTAGGGGGACCCCCACGTCAATTTTTTTTTACATTTGACGCGGGGTTCCCCTTAATATCCATACCAGACCTGAAGGGTCTGGTATGGATATTTAGCAGCCCCCCTTTTCTGTACATAGTAAGAGCCATTTTTCATACCAAAAATAATTTCGCTCCATAGCATGGTCAAGAAGTCTCATAATAAATGATCTCTGTGGTCATCAGGAGTAAACATTATCATGTTATCAGTGGGAGTAAACAATTCATCTTTGGTATTAGGGGGTGAAATAGTGCCCTATTGCTTGTGTCAGTTGGCTGAATAGTGCCCCATCCTTGGTGTCAGTGGGATTAGTAGTTCCCAATCATTGGTGTCAGAGGAAGGAATAGTGCACCATCATTGGTGTCAGTGGGATTATTAGTGCCACATTGTTGGTGTCAGTTTGAGGAATATAGCCCCATCATTGGTGTCAATGGGAGGAATAGCACCCCATCGTTGGGGTCAGTGGGATTAATAGTGTCCCATCGTTAGTGTCAATGGAAGAAATAATGCCCCATCATTGGTATCAGAGGGAGGAATAGTGTCACGTATTAGTGGAAGGAAAAGTTTCCCAAGGGCCGGATAAAGGCAAGCAAAGGGCCGCATTAGGCCCCAGGGCTACCGTTTGGAGGCCACTGCTATAGTGGCACAAACAGAAGAGAGGGTCCCTGGAGCATCAGTTGCTGGCCCCACATGAGGAGGTTCAGAGCTGCTCTATGCAATACCATTGCACAGAGCAGAATAGTATAAGGTCCCTTTCACACGGGCGGATAGAATTCAGCTTTTAGCTGCAGATAGATCAAGTTATCTACCGCAGCTAAACTCAAATGTTTCATTACATGGGGTTTGGTGCGGTTAGAAAAAATAAATTTGACTGCAGCTTTCTGCACATAACTGTAGGTAATCACAGTGTATTATTTCACCTGCAGATAGCACATCCTAAATGTCAAGAATGTTCAACGGCAGCTATACACGACCGCATGTAAATGCAAATAAATGCAGCTAATCGCAATGTACAAATGCAAGTGATCGCTGTGCCTGGAGTCAAGGAATTTCAAAATAACAAAACATGCTTTTAACAGCGGCAGAACAGTCGCCCGTGTGAAACTATAGTATATTTTAGGAAAAACAGCTTGTTCCAGGACCCAGTGATAAAATGCACTTCTAATGTTGTAATTTGCAATTTAACCACTGGGTCGTGCAAACTCAATGTTCGCCGGCGGCCCGTGATTATGGTGAGGAGAGGCAGAATGGGGAGATGCCTATGTAAACAAGGCATTTCCCTTTTCTGCCTAGTAACATGACAGGAATCTACTGCTCCCTGTCATCGGGAGCAATGGTCTCTGTCATGAGCCCATCCCCCCCCTACAGTTAGAACACATCCAGGGAACACACATAACCCCTTGATCGCCCCCTAGTGTTTAACCCCTTCCCTGCCAGTGTCATTTATACAGTAATCAGTGGCTATTTGTAGCTCGGATCATTGCATAAATGTCAATGGTCCCAAAATAGTGTCAAAAGTATCCGATCTGTCCACCATAATGTCGCAGTCCTGATAAAAATTGCAGATCACAGCCATTACTAATAAAAGAAACATTTATAATAAAAATGCCATAAATCTATCCCCTATTTGTAGAGGCTATAACTTTTGTGCAATTAAATCAAAAAACGCTTATTGCGATTATTTTTTTTTTTTTTTTTTTTTTAACCAATGTAGCGGATGACATTTGGGATCAAATGTTATACCCATTGTAAATTTAGTTTTTGGCCTCAAGACAATAAAGGTTCTGAGGGTTAATTATTGTAGGTAAGCCTAACACCAGTCTGGCCAGGCTATGTTTGAAAGCTCTGCCTGGTCATGTGAACGGTGAGGTGCACATGGCAGGCCAGAACCAAGTCTGGTTGGATGTTTGGGTATTGGCCCTCTCGGAGCCAATCAGCGGGAGTTCCGGGGCCCGCTGAAGAGTCTGGGAGGGGGTACTTAAACAGGGGTGGGTCAAGTGTTGAGGGGTCCGGAGTTTTTCGTAAGACCCGTGTGGTCTGTTCTGGTTCCAGGACAGGGGTAGCCCCGTGAGGGGTCCCGGTCATGGGGTGTTCGACATCCCGCAACGTGTTCCTGTTAGTGACCCCTGATAGACCTGTCTGGTCTGGGGTAGGGATCTGTCTGTTCCCGAGTCTTGGAACCTGCTGGTCCAAGGCGCAGTAACTGAGGGAGGATTCAAAGTGTCCGGGTGTGTTCTCGGCTTGGAGGGACATCACAGCTTGTGGAGGTGACCGGGGGAGGACTCTTCGGAGGAGAGCCGGCAAGTGGCATCCTGAAAAGTGCCTGGTTACTGAGTTGGGAAGGACATTGATGAATTCACAAGTTTCCAGTACCATAAAGAAATCAGGAAACGTTCCAGGTACAGTTGGAAAAAGGTTCCTGTATACTCTGTTGATTGTTCAAGTTTTGAGTCAACATGCTGACTGCCATGATCTCTGGCTAGAGATCTTTTCAGCCTTGAAGTACCCAGCTGCGAGTGGCTACTCTCTGGGTGGAAATAGAGACTTTGCTAAACCTGCAGTTCAAGGTGCCTGAGTTCTTCAACCTTGCCCTCTGTTCCCTAGAGACTGTGTTTGTGAAAGTTCTACTGCAAAATAAACCTTCTTGAAAGGACTTCTGTGTCAGTGTACAAGTCGTTGGGTATCCCTAGATGCGGAGGAGCAGGCCGAGAGAAGGTAATCGGTAAGCCCATTAAGTTAAGGCTGCCCTGCAGCGGGTTATGGCTGCTACACCAAAAATATGTAGAAGAATACATATCGGCCTAAACTGTGGGAGAAATTGTTTTTTTATCTATTTTTTGGGGACATTTATTATAGCAAAAAGTAAAAAATATAGCTTTTTTTTTTTCAAAATTGTCGTTTGTTTTTGTTTAAAGCGCAAAAAATAAAATCTGCAGAGGTGATCAAATACCACAAAAAGAAAGAGTTATTTGTGGGAAAAAGGATGTCAATTTTTTTGGGGTTACAACGTTGCATGACCGTGCAATTGTGAATTAAAGCGACGCAGTGCCGAATCACAAAAATTGCTCTGGTCAGGAAGGGGGTAAATCCTTCCGGGGCTGAAGTGGTTTAACAGGATAACCTGCAGTCTTATTCTTTCAAATTTAAACACACTGAAGTTGTATAACACACATACTGATCTATAAAACCTATGCTGAACTGTGATAAAAAAATAAAAATAAAGAGAGATTATGGGCCATTGTTGACCGCCTTCTGAAAATGCTAAATGCCTGGCAGTTTTGCTTATCCACTGACCTAGAACAAGTGTGTGCGGATCAGAAGATTTTTGACATTGCTCTGACTTTCTAGCTGGTTCCATAACAATCACAATGCAGCTTCTATATTATGTCAGTACAAGTTTAATTTAAAGACGCAATATCACTAGCAATCTTGTTTACTGTTTATTTGCCTTTTTTCTTCAAAATTACAAATAATTTCAAAATAACATAAAGACACATTTTATACATTGTTTTTCTTGTATTGTATGAATAATGAAAGGTCTTTGTAGTCAAAATGGATAAGTGCTATGTGAGCATCTCACCAGTAGAGTGCAGTTCTGTATCATAAATTCGTGTGACACAATTTAGGAATAGGTATATTAGGCTACGTTAAAAAAATCGTAATTTAAACATTATCGATCTTTGCTAGTGACACTTTTCTATGACCGCTGTTTGGCAACAAATACAATATTTTGGTGAAACTAGTACTTTAATTTAGAGAATCATGATATGTAACTACAATTAACCTCCTTGGATAGAAGCATTTTTAAGTTACAACGGAAAGCACTAAAAGGCGTGTCAAACTGGCGATACGTTATTTTGAGGAACTTCTTAAGTCTGATCTACAACTAATGTGAGCCCAAAAAGCATTATTATACATGGTTTACTACTCGAAACGTTGATTTTGAAATGTCTGCAACATACAGTATTTATTTTTAATTGTGCAAGTTTATTGCATTGTCCTCCAGAGAGATATAATTTGTTGTATCTATAATGAAACACATTGCATATGTTAGAAGCAAACTTTTATTTTAAGGGTATCTTGAAAATTAAAGGAGACGTACAGCCAAAGCTCATTTGGCTGTTCTTCCCCTATGGATGGCAGGAGTGCAGTTTGTTCTGCACTCCTGTGACCCATTTTCAGCAAACAGCAAGCTTAAGCCCAATGTTGGCTGACGTCACACAGCCAGTCCAGGTTGGGGAAGGATATGGTCAGGATCCACCTACATGTCTGAACTGGCACCCAACTCAGTCACTCAGCGAGCGCAGACAAGGGTAACAGACAAGGGTCTCTGTTCAGGGAATACTGAGAACCAAGTGATCAGCGGTCTTTGATTGCTAAGTTCTCAGTCTTACAGCCGGCAGTTGACAAATGCAGCATCGGATTGATGCTGCCTCAACCAGTGGCGTAGTGTGGGTTGTCAGCGCCTGGGGCAAGGCACGTAATTTGCAGACTTTTTAGCACTCCCTTCCCTTCCTACAATAGTACAGACCAGCCTGATTCCTACACTGACCACTATACTACGCTAACCACTATACTAAACTCTACACTGTCCACTACATACTAAACTGCCCACCACACTCCACTATACAATAAACTGCCCATTACACACTAAACTGCCCATTACACACTAAACTGCCCATTACACACTAAACTGCCCATTACACACTAAACTGCCCATTACACACTAAGTTGCCCACTACACACTAAACTGCCCACTACACTACACACTACACTACACACTAAATTGCCCACTACACTACACACTAAACTGGCAACTACACAACACACAAAACTGCCAACTACACTACACCCTACACACTAAACTGCCCACTACACTACACTACACACTACACTACACACTAAATTGCCCACTACACTACACACTAAATTGCCCACTACACTACACACTAAACTGACAACTACACTACACCCTACACACTAAACTGCCCACTACACTACACACTAAACTGCCCACTACACTACACACTAAACTGCCCACTAAATTGCCCACTACACTCTAAACTGCACACGACATTACACTACACACAACACTACACACTAAATTGCCCACTACACTACTCACTACACTACACACTAGACTACACAGTAAACTGGCAACTACACTACACACTAAACTGCCCATTAAACTACCCACTACACACTAAACTGTCCACTACGCTACACACTAAACTGCCCACTATGCTACACTCTACAAACTAAACTGCCCACTACTACAATCAGCAGATTGTGGGTGCAATGCCAGGATCTCAGACTCTCAGTACACTGCTTGTATATCTGATACAGGCAGGCAGTTACTGAATTGCAGAAAGAATCAATGAACAACCTTGCTTTTTTTAAATTGTGACAGTGGGTGTGGGCAGAGGAGATCAAGCAGAGAAGCAGAGAGGATGCAGGAGCTGGAACATGTTCCACCCTAAATACGGCTGCAACATGTAACTTGTTTCAAAGGAGAACGTAGCCTTTAAAATCAATTAATTGTAATTAAAATGCTGCAAAATCCCAAGATCTATGTGCAAAGAAGCAGGAGTGTCCTCATGCGTGGTATTGGTGCTCTTGTTAAATGTGAACAGGTTAGTGTTGATTGAATTGGAACAGCTGGATATGAATGGATCTAGTAGAAGTCTTGACTGGTGAAAAAAGGAAAAGAAAGAGACAACAAAACAGAAAAACAGATGCAATAGCATCCTGCAAACAAAGCAGGTGCAAACAAAGTAGCTGCTAATATGTACTGGCTGAGGTGCTGGAGCTCCAGTTAATGCAGCCAATGGCAGCTCTGGCCGGACACGACTCCTTACCCTTTTTAATGCATGATAATAGTGTACTAACCCTGTTTGTTGCAGCTAGGTATTGCATGCTATTGCTGAGTCTGTGATCTACAAGGACCCCTAGATCCTTTTTCATCCTCTATTCACTTTCCCTAGTGAGTAACTTGCATGCACTTTTCAGCTCCTAAGTGCATTACTTTAAATTTTTCAGTATAGCTGCCCTCTATTTTAACTAGGTCTTCTTGAAAAATTGCTATGTCCTACTGTGAGGTTGCCCTGATTAACTTTGTATCATCATCAAACACTCAGATTGAACGATTTCTTCCAACCTCTATATCGATAAAAACATTGGTCACCATCTGGATCCACTCTTGTAACCATTTTTCTGTTCATGGACATGCAATATTATCAATTCCAAAAAGACCTTAAAGTGATTGTGAAGGCTGAAGGTTTTTTCCCTTTTTTGCATTAAGGTAAAAACCTTCTGCATGCAGCTCCCCCCCCCCCCCCCCCAGCCCCTGAATATGCATGACGAGTGACGTAGCATTGTGGATGGAGGACTCGTGTTGGTAGGAAGCGCTGGATGCTTACACTACACACTAAACTGCCCATTACACACTAAACTGCTCACTACACTACACACTAAACTGCCCACTACACACTAAACTGCTCACTACACTACACACTAAACTGCCCACTACACACTAAACTGCCCACTACGCTACACTCTACACACTAAACTGCCCACTACAGTACACACTAAACTGCCCATTACACACTAAACTGCTCACTATACTACACACTAAACTGCCCACTACACTACACTACACACTATACTACACACTATATTGGCCACTACACACTAAGCTACCCACTACATTACACACTAAACTGCCTACTACACTACACACTAAACTGCCCACTACACACTATACTACACACTAAATTGCCCACTAAACACTAAACTGCCCACTACACTACACTCTAAACTGCCCAATTTTTTTACCTGCAAAAAAAGTGTTTATTATTTTTTTCTAGAAAGTTAACTTATCCTTTAAGGATTGTGCTAGGAAAGGTTTACATTTAGTTAATAATGTAGTGGCTGGGAGTTGTTTACATAAGAAAAGGGTTCCATAACTAAAGAAAAGATGATGGGTGAGAGGAGACATCCATGTCTAGTGTCATTCGATATTGTAAACACCTTGGAGAGCATGGCTGAATTGAGTGATCTTGATGAGGGGGAAATGTACAGGGACATAATAGCAGAGGTCAACCAGCATGCAATATCACATTTTTGGAGCAATGCTTTGAGGAAACTCCAGCGGACTCTGTCAAATGCCTTCTATGCACCCAAGTGCAGTAGCAGAGAAAACATTTTTGGACAAGGTTAAATGTCTGGTTCCATATGGAACAAGTCTACTGGTGATAAAACCCACATGGTCCTGATGTACAAAAAGTGGTAATATGGTTAATAGCCCCATAGAGAATAGTTTTGGTAAAAAGTTTGATATCCGTGTTGGGCTTGGTTCACATATGAGCCGCATCCGTCGCACAGCAGGGGTCCGGTGAATGCTGATTCACCATTTCAGGTCCGATTTCAGCCCAAATTTTGGGCTTATTTCGAAACTAAAACGGACCAAAAAGGGCACATGTTTTTCTTGCAAAACGCATTGGAATCGGCTGCAGAGATGTGTGAACTGGCTCCATAGAGAACCGGTCACAATCTCCTGATATGCAAATTGGATGCGGGGAAACCTGCATCCAATTCGCATAGTTGTGAATCCAGCCTCCAAAAGTGATAATGGTCTTTAGTTGCTATGAACAGAAGGGTCTTTGTTATGCTTATGAATTTTAACTATCACAGCTTGTAACATTTTCTGGGCACAGAAGCAAAAGATGCTACTAGATTGAAAATTAATTGTATGTTGTATATTAGATAGTGTCTAATTGGGCAGCAGACAATGATGGAGGGTTAGATGTTCGTAGGGAAACCTCAGTAGGTGGCCTCAGTAGATGACTGTGAGGTGGAACTATCTTTTTGCAAATCGGACAAAGATTGGTAATAATCACTAAATGCATTTGCAATGTCTTGGGGGTTCGCCAGCGTACGCTTAGTAAAGGATACGAGTGATTTAATATCCTGTGTTTTAAGTGGTTTGCTTTAACTTTCTTGGTTAGCATGGTGCCAGACTTATTAGTGAGGTCATAGTAGTTAGCTTTAATATACTTTAAATTCAATTTGTATTTGTATAGGAGTAGATTATGTAAGCTGGTTTCTATCTTCCATAGTGGAAGTGGAGAGCTGGAGAAACAAGGTAGTTTTATTGGATTTTTCCTAAATCCTTTTTGATTTTAACAAGCTTTCAATCCAGTGATTTTGTTTTCGGTCCTCTACTTGTTTACATAAGAGGCAGTTTTGATTAAAATACCACACCTATAAGTTTTATATGAGTTCCACAGAGCGAACGTCAGGAGAGCCATTGGCTAAAAAAGACAAGTGTTGAGTCTGAACAAAGCAGTCAGATGGGCCCAGTGAAAGTGCTCTATGTGGATTAGGATAGCATGGTCTGACCATGTAATTGTACCAATTTCTAAATGAGAGGCTTTTTTAAGGTCCATTTGTCTGTCTAAAATAGTCTATCCTGGAGGTGTGGGGCAAAGAAAACAATGTCTAGTCTTTTCCTGAACCATACCAGGCCACATGCCCTCAACATAGGGGGGTGGGTTCTTGTTGATGGGGACAAGGGCCTCATCCCCACAACCAAAGCCATTGGTTGTGGGAATCTGCGGCCAGGGGGCTAATCAGAATCTGGAAACCCCCTTTAAGGAGAGATCTCCCAAATCGCACCCCCTTATGTGAATGAGTGTCGGGTACATCATACCCCTAGCCATTCACCAAAAAAGTATCACAAGGTAATAAAAACACACAGACAGACAGTTTTTTACAATTTTATTAAAAAAAAAATGTCCCACAGTGTATATCTGCCATCCATCATGCCGCCCACCGGACCCGAAAAAGAAAAAATAACAAAGACCCTCCCGCCGTTGGTGAAGGCTGGCTGCCTACTGCAGGCTCCACCATCTGATATTTGTTATATAGGTAAGGGGCAGGGCCACCTAGCTACATTACCTGGTGACCCAGCCACTTGTGACGTCACGGACCTAGCATGCACCAGTCCGTGATTTCACAAGGGGGGCGGTGCCATAATTATCTGTGCAGATCTCCCCTGTGAGGAAATGCAGCTGATCGGCTCACCTCACATGCTGTCAGTTTGAGGAGAGGAATGCGGATAACTGCCATTTCCTTATTTACATGTGATCAACTGTCATTGAACACAGCTAATCACATGGGTAAAGGGCCTTGTCATCGGCTCTTTACCGACAAGAGTGGGATGACATCATATGACATCATCCCAAAAAGAGAGAGCCACCTTGCGCCCTTCATAATGCAATACGGCGGGAGGTGGTTAAAGGATAAGTTCACCTTTTAAAAAAAAAATTATATATGTGCATTTATAATTTTTTTTACACTGGAGCCTGTAAAGCATTTCACCTGCAGTCAGCAGATTGTGGGTGCAATGCCAGGATCTCAGACTCTCAGTACACTGCCTGTACATCTGATACAGGCAGGCAGTTACTGAATTGCAGAAAGAATCAATGAACAACCTTGCTTTTTTTAAATTGTGACAGTGGGTGTGGGCAGAGGAGATCAAGCAGAGAAGCAGAGAGGATGCAGGAGCTGGAACATGTTCCACCCTAAATACGGCTGCAACATGTAACTTGTTTCAAAGGAGAACGTAGCCTTTAAAATCAATTAATTGCAATTAAAATGCTGAAAAATCCCAAGATCTATGTGCAAAGAAGCAGGAGTGTCCTGGTGCGTGGTATTGGTGCTCTTGTTAAATGTGAACAGGTTAGTGTTGATTGAATTGGAACAGCGGGATATGAATGGATCTAGTAGAAGTCTTGACTGGTGAAAAAAGGAAACGAAAGAGACAACAAAACAGAAAAACAGATGCAATAGCATCCTGCAAACAAAGCAGGTGCAAACAAAGTAGCTGCTAATATGTACTGGCTGAGGTGCTGGAGCTCCAGTTAATGCAGCCAATGGCAGCTCTGGCCGGACACGACTCCTTACCCTTTTTAATGCATGATAATAGTGTACTAACCCTGTTTGTTGCAGCTAGGTATTTCATGCTATTGCTGAGTCTGTGATCTACAAGGACCCCTAGATCCTTTTTCATCCTCTATTCACTTTCCCTAGTGAGTAACTTGCATGCACTTTTCAGCTCCTAAGTGCATTACTTTATATTTTTCAGTATAGCTGCCCTCTATTTTAACTACTTAAACTTAAAACTTCTTGAAAAATTGCTATGTCCTACTGTGAGGTTGCCCTGATTAACTTTGTATCATCATCAAACACTCCGATTGAACGATTTCTTCCAACCTCTATATCGATAAAAACATTGGTCACCATCTGGATCCACTCCTGTAACCATTTTTCTGTTCATGGACATGCAATATTATCAATTCCAAAAAGACCTTAAAGTGATTGTGAAGGCTGAAGGTTTTTTCCCTTAATACAGGTTTTGCATTAAGGTAAAAACCTTCTGCATGCAGCTCCCCCCCCCCAGCCCCTGAATATGCATGACGAGTGACGTAGCATAGTGGATGGAGGACTCGCCGCCATTTTGTTGGTAGGAAGTGCTGGATGCTTTCCTGTTGCTTGTATTTCACCTACTACATGTGAGTTTTAGATGTAATTTTTTATTAAATAAATTTGCTCTTCTGTCCGATGTCTGTGCAATGAGAGTGTTTCTTCCATTTTCTACATATGTGGCCGCCGTGCTATACCTTTGAAAGCATACTTTATAGTAAAGTTTTTGCCAAGATTGGGCTGATTGCATCTGGTGGGTCAGTGGAGGAAGGACCTCTTGCTCTAATTCAGTGGACCGTTTGATGAGTAGGAAGAAGTGGATTTGATCAACTTTAAATCTATTCACTGTGTATATCAAGTGCACTGGCGGTAAGAGTCAGTTATATCGGGTGTTGGTGACGGCTCTTTCTCTTCAGTTTTTTTAGCATTCCTGATTGACTATGTTTTGACTAATATATCAATTTTATATTATTGAGGAACTTTTTGTTTATTACCACCACTTTTTAGTATTCCAATAAAAGAAATAGAGCCTGACATAAGGAAAGTTGCTCTCAGTTACACATGTGTGACAAACAACAATACTGGGTTGAATCTAGGGTGAAAAAACTGTGGTGACAATAAGCAATGAAACATATGTCCAGTGAACAGTAAAACAATAGAACGATTCTCTGGATTTATAACACATTTTCTGAAAAGTAAACCTAATTATTGACCTACCATGATACCCAGCAAACACAGCAGCTGTGCTAAAGTCAGAAAGTTCATTTAATTAACCTTACTCTTAGCTCTGTGAAAACTGGCGGCAAAGATCCAGAGAATGCCTAACAGAGTCTGCAGAAGTGTATTATCATTTTTTTTTTTTTTTTTTTACTCAATAAAGCTTTATTGGAAAAAAACAGTGTTGTTATTACAACAATACAGTGCCAACATTATAACACATTTAGTGATTGAACACAGTTCAAATCTTTCATCTTTCACTTGAGATTGTTCATTATGCAAACAATATGTATAAATCAATCAACTGGACACTGTTAAACCTGTCTATATATTGAAATTATGAGAGGTTTGGTAGAAGTGTAGGAAAATAAAGGAAGTGTAGAAAAAGGTTTAAATAGAAGAGCAGAGGAAGAGGTGTATCAGGTGTACCATGAGATCCCCAGGCCTCTACCTATTCAAGATTCTGTCCTATAATTATCAGAATGTTTATAGACCACCCATACTTTCCATAGGGTGTTGAATTTCTCTATATTTTTATGTGCTATGGCTCTCAGTTCCTCCATTTTATATATGTTGTGTACGTTAAGCAGCCACTCTTTAATAGAGGGTGTATTTGTGGTCTTCCAGTTTCTGGGAATTAGAGCTTTTGCAGCTGTAAGAAAATATCTTGTTAGGGATCTTTTGTATCCCTTCATTGTGCCTTTTGAGATGTTCAATAGACAATAGGTGTCTGTCAGGGTGATGGAAGTTTCGGTGATACGTTTGATTAGATCACAAACCTTTTGCCAAAATATTTGTATTAAATCACAGTCCCACCATATATGATATATCGAGCCTTCTGCTCCATTGCATCTCCAACATAAATCTAGAAGAAAAAGAGGACGTTGGGACTTTAAATGAGGCGGTGACCGGGTAAGGTCAGTTGCCTCCATCCCTATTTGAATAAAGCAATCAGGATGACTAGGGGTTGGGACTTTGAATGAAGCAGGCAGGTGTAAAACATTTAAATTTATTGGAAAATCAATGGTAAGTTGCATGAGGGTAATCATGAGTACACCGAGAAGACCAATATATTCCATTCAATGGATAAACATACAGCAATAACAATTGACCACTAAAAATACAAATCACATATTACAAGTGATCATTAAGTAAGTAAAACAGATAGTTGGCATAAAACATGGCATATAGTAGCTCTATGCATTTTGTGTATTCATCCACTCTTCAGGAGCATGCACGTGGAAAACTGAATGCTGTAGTATAATAACAATATCTGTAAGGTCTGACCCTGTCACAGAAAGTAGAATGCTGCACTTCTATTTTATTTCATCTTACCCCTTTGGTTGATATGGTTTCTTAAAATTTTTATTTTATTTTTTATATTCTATGTATTTCACCTTTCCAATCATTCTAACTTTCTACTCTCACTAAGTTAACCTTACCTATACACTCATTAGCATCTCATTATCCTATCATTTACCAAGTTTAGGACAGATGACCTATTTTACCACATAATATGATCCTCCAACTTATTTTACAATCCCTCTTTTACTTTTAGCAAATATGGTCACTGTTGACCATTGTTAACTTTTGGAATTTCCTTTCTTGGAAACCATCTTTGTCCAGTCCTGGTCTGCCTTAAGCACCTCAGCTCCCATCAGTGATACCCGTATGCGGTTATTCTGATTCATTTTGGCACATTGCTACTGCATAGATACAGATAATGTAAATACTTTTGAGAGTGGTTTTGGGGGGTTTATCCTAGCTAATATTACTTCTAATTACTTTATTTTAATTTCTACTTTCCGTGACAGGGTCAGACCTTACAGATATTGTTATTATACTACAGCATTCAGTTTTCCACGTGCATGCTCCTGAAGAGTGGATGAATCCACGAAATGCATAGAGCTACTATATGCCATGTTTTATGCCAACTACATGTTCTTCTTACTTAATGATCACTTGTAATATGTGATTTGTATTTTTAGTGGTCAATTGTTATTGCTGTATGTTTATCCATTGAATGGAATATATTGGTCTTCTTGGTGTACTCATGATTACCCTCATGCAACTTACCATTGATTTTCCAATAAATTTAAATGTTTTACACCTGCCTCCAACATAAATCTGGTACACCAGGGAACCATTTATGTAATTTAGATGGAGTATTATACCAATTTGTCAAAAGTTTGTAGGAGGTCTCCTGATGTCGTGTACTAATCGAACATTTATGTGTGAACACACAAACATGAAGCCTTTGATCATCGATAAAGTTGGTGTTCAACGTATCTTCCCAAAATCTTCTGTGTTTATTTCAGAAGATCCTGGGGCTTGTAACCAAGTGTATGCCTGAGAAATGGTTTTCTTATTAGTGGGGGATGGGGCATGAAATGTCCCCGTCCCCACCACTTATGGGATCATTAAATGACAAACAATATTGGTTGTAAAGTTTTATTAAATATATATAAAAAAAAATTATACTTACCTGAGATTGGTCAATATTCTGTACAGTTACAATAACGGTCCTATACTCGAGCAGGGCAGCCTTTAAATGAAAGGGGATGCGTCAGATTAACTGACAGAAGACTGAAGACATCTAAGCAGCTTGTACTGTACTTGTACTGTACTGTACGTCATTATGGAGGGCTTACTTGATCTGCTGTTGGATCGTGCGGCCTCGGAAGATGGTAAAGATTGGATCCGTCAATGCCTGGCTTTGCCCCGGTCGTCCGGTCTATCTGTGCCTCTTCTGCCACCCTCTTCTACTGAGGGTGCTTCTTGTTCAGTGACCATGACTGCTGTGCCCCCCCGGGATGTGTCTCCCCTGGTCCTACAATTTCGCTGGCTTCTCCTTCCTGCTCCGGAAGATCACGCTGTAATACAAGACCTTCAGAGGCTCTGACTGTGGTTCAGCCTTCTTCAGACGTCATCCCAGGCCCGCCTCTGCCTCCCGAAAGTCGTTCGGCCTTCAGCTTCCATCGCCAGAGGTTATGACGCAGGACTGAATGATGGACGTCATTCGCATAGGCAGTTAAAGCGGCCACGCAGGTTTCGAATCCCCGGTCAGCCAATTGCCTAAAAAGAAAGGTATTAAATCCAAAAAGAAAAATATTGATGCCAATATAACTTTGAGCAAGGCTATGGATAATTTTTACGTTTTGCATGTTAATTCTGACCAAGGACAAAGACCAATGCATTTGAATGATTATATGTCATCTTTATCAAGTGTTAATCGGTCTGAGGTTCCTTTTGTTACAGATGGTGCTACTAATTTGGATGTTGCTGACGGCACGGTGTTGCGTGAACAATCTAATGACATTAATACTGCACCTGTCACTGGTATGACTGTCTCTGGTGAGTCAAATGAGTTATTGCAATTTAAACGATTTTTCTCATCTATGTCTGATATGATATCAAAATTTTCTGCTTCGCAAACTATTTCTACACAGTCATTGACACCGAGTATAGCTCATGTATGGCTTGCTACGCCTGCGGTAAATGGCCCAGTTTATACTTCAGTTGCCACGGCTACCACTGCTAGAGTAGCTCTTTCAATTGATAGTTCTTTATTGAATGTAAATTATCGCCTTTAGGCTTTCATCTTAGTAATTCCGTTAAAGAAAAAATTTGGAACGGTGATTATGTAGATCTTCTCTCTCTGTTACCTTCTACGAAAGAATATAGAACAGATAGGGTTGATTTCATGGATTCAAAAGATGATAAAAGGAGAATTGTACCTAGGTCTTTTAATAATTGGCTTCAGGAATTTTGCATATATGCTAGTGTTTTGGGTAAAAAAAGACTGGATTTATGTTGTGGTCTTTTTCAACATGTGGAAATTATTCTTGAAGCTTATAAAAAATTTCCGGGCCTATCTTGGTTTACATACGATGAATCATTTAGGCAAAAATTGTCCATGCATAAATCCTTGAAGTGGGGTGTTAAGGATGTTGGATTGTGGTTGAATTTGTTGATACCACAAAGACAAATTATCAAACAACCATCTGTTCAACTACCACTTATAGGAAAGGTGTTTGTTTCCACTTTAATGATGGACAATGTAAATGGCCTTATTCTTGTAAATTTAAACACGAATGTAATTTTTGTGCAGGTCCTCATCCAGTGTCACAATGTTTTAAAAGGTTGTCTAGAAATTCACAGCCTGTTTCAAAAGAAATTTTTCTCGAAAGCGACCACTCCGGGGCGTCTACCAAACATGCTGCCATGGCTCCGGCAATACCTGGATCGTCTGAAGGCTCTCACTTTGCTTGAGGGTTTTTTACATGGCTTTCAGTTGCCATCTTTTGCTGGCTTCGATTGCAAAATTGTGGATAATTTGCCTTCAGTTTCTTTGCATGAGGCTCAAGTGCGGAAGAAGATTGATAGAGAGGTTGCTGACGGTAGGGTTGCTGGCCCTATACCATTTCCTCCTTTTGAAAATGTTAGGGTTTCTCCTTTGGGGATAATTCCTAAGGAAGAAGCTAATAGCTTTAGGTTAACCTCCTTGGCGGTAATCCCGAGTCTGGCTCAGGTTGGGATTTCAGCACCACGAGCGGTAACCCTGAGCCAGACTGGGGATCACATCGCTGGATGCAGGGAGGACACAGGGAGAGTTACTTACCTTGTCCCCTGGATCCAGCGATGTCCTCCGCGCTGTGTGATCGAGCTGTCCTCCGCTCGATTCACACAGTGCCGAATGCCGCCGAGCTCCGCTCCCTGCGACGTTACGGCTCACGGGAGCGTAGATCGACGCCAAATTCAAAAAAGTAAAAAGACACAAAACACACACAGTACTGTAATCTTACAGATTACAGTACTGTATTAAAAAATTACACACCCCTTTGTCCCTAGTGGTCTGTGCAGTGCCCTGCATGCACTTTTATATTATAAATACTGTTTTTTTCTGCCTGGAATTTGGAGATTGTCCATAGCAGCCAAAAAGTGTCCCTTTTTCAAAGTTTTAGGATTTGATTACATTATTGAATAATTTTTATTATTCTTTATTATATTATAAACTTTATCATACCCGGGATGTCTGCTAGACTTTGGTTTGAACAGATTTAAGAGAGTTATTCCTAAGAATTACAGGACTACAATATAAAACGGCAAATTTCCATGCAAAATAATTGTACCGCTTTCAGCACCTAAAACCAGAATGAATCATACCGCCAGGGAGGTTAATACATCATCTGTCATATCCTAAAGGATTGTCTTTGAATGATGATATTGATCCTGTTTAGTGTTCAGTTCAATATGCGTCGTTTGACAATGCATTTATGAAAATAAGAGCTGTGGGTCCAGGTGCTTTACTTGCTAAAGCAGACATTAAGTCCGCTTTTAGATTACTTCTGATAATCCCTACGGCATTTAATTCTTTGGGTTTTTTCTTTCAAAATGAATTTATTTCGACCTTTGTCTTCCCATGGGATGCTCACTTTCTTGCCATTATTTTGAGTTGTTCTCTTCTTTTCTTGAATGGGTGGTAAGTCCCGATCTGATGGAATTCTTCATTATCTTGACAATTTTTTGTTTGTTGGGATGGCAGGCTCTACTGAATGTTGGTACAATTTTACGGTTTTTAAGATTGTATGTAAGGAATTTGGTGTTCCATTGGCGGCCGAAAAATCAGTATCGCCGACATCTTGTCTTGAATTCTTGGGAATTCAGATTGAAACCGTTGCTATGGAATTTCGCTTACCTTTGAATAAAATTGTGCACATGCTGGAATTGTTGGATTTGGTTTTGTCTAAAGTTAAGGTTCGGTTGAAGGTTTTGCAATCTTTACTTGGACTCCTGGCTTTTGCGTCCCGTGTGCTTCCAATGGTTTTTTCTAAGCGTTTGTATAGAGCTATCTCTGGTCTGTCCTCTCCTTTTCATTTTGTTCGGATTACTAATGAAATTAAAGCGGTAGTAAACCCGCATTTTTTTTTTTTTAAACCTGCAAAGCAAAATGCATAATGAGCTAGTATGCACCGCATACTAGCTCATTATGAAATACTTACCTTAGAACGAGGCCCCGACATCTGGCCCGATCCACGCCGAGGGAGCCGACATGCTCCCTCGGCGTCTCTTCCGGGTATCGCGGCTCCGGCGCTGTGAGTGGCCGGAGCCGCGATATCGTCACTCCCGCGCATGCGCGCGGGAGATTTCAGTCCGGCCGCACGAGCGCTGCCGGATTTTCACGGAGAGAACCCCCTTGTGCGCATGCGCCGCTGCAGTCAGCGGCGCATACCGAGGGGAATATCTCCTAAACCGTACAGGTTTAGGAGATATTTTTTTTACCTACAGGTAAGCCTTATTATAGGCTTTCCTGTAGGTAAAAGTTCAAAAATTGACCATACAACCACTTTAAGGAAGACTTAATTGTTTGGAAGAGATTTTTAGCGGAATTTAATGGTTGTGCTATCTGGCAATTTCCGTTTTGTTCATCATCTTCTCTTGATTTATGTACGGATGCTGCTGGTTCTCATGGCTATGGTGCTTTTTGGAACGGACATTGGTCCGCTGAACGTTGGCCTGATGAAAACTGTCCGGTTTGACATCCAACATTGTTCTGCTAGAGCTTTTTCCAGTTTTGGTTTCTTTGATTTTATGGGGTGCTCATTTTAAAAATTGTAGGATTTTGCTTCATTCGAACAATAAGGGTGTCGTGTTTGCGGTTAACTGTTTATCTTCTAGGTCCTTGCCAGTCATTACAGTTTGGAGACAAATTGTATTTCAGTGTTTATATTTAAATATTTGTCTCAAAGCAAAGTATGTACCTGGTGTAGATAATGTGGTTGCTGACAATTTATCCCGTTTACAGATTGCCGAATTCAAACGCTTGGTGCCGTCGGCAGATCTTCATTCAACTTCCTGCCTACGACATTTGTGGGACCTTGTTTAGACCCTCTTCTTCATGCTCTTAAGAACTCTATAGCTCCTGCCACGTGGGCATCCTATTCAGCAGCGTGGTCATTGTGGACTTCATTTTTGGTGTCATCTGGTCTCCAACAAGCTTCTTTTTCAGATGGCTTGCTCTTGTCTTTTATTAGTCAACTCATGTCCCGTTCTTACTCATGTTCATATATTATTAAAATTTTGGCTGGCATTAAATTTTTTACTCACCTATCGGGTATTGGTTCGTGTATGATATTTTTTTCAGTAAAATGTGCGTTGAAAGGTTATCGCAAGCGTGTTTGTGTTCCTGATGCTAGATTGACAATTTCTAATGATATGCTTGCTAATATTGGCAATGCTACTGCTGCAGTTTGTTTTTCATCCTATGAAGCTTTGCTATTTCGAGTAGCATTTTACCTTTGTTTCTTTGGGGCTTTTAGGGTTTCTGAATTGCTTCCACGTAATAAACAGGCTTGTTCAGGTATTTTCTTAAAGGATGTTGTTTTGAAGGCTGATTGTGTACAGATTTTGTTGCGCAAGAGTAAAACTTATCCTTTTAGTCGTGGCCGATGGATCACTTTGTGAAAGAATACTGATTCGCGCTTTTGTATATTTGCTCTTCTGCAGCATTATTTGTCTTTTCGTCCTTCTAAATTTTCTAAACAATTCTTGATTCATTTGGATGGGAATCCAGTAAGGATATACCAGTTTTTTGCTATTCTATGGAAATGTTTGGTTCATTTGCAGTTGACTGATTTGAAAATTGCGTCTCGCTCTTTCGAATTTAAGCAGCCACTGAAGCGGCCATGCTAGGTTTCAGTGACAATAATATTAAAAATATTGGTAGATGAAATCGAATTGTTTTAAATACTATGTATGGCCTAATTCTTCATTTTAATTTCAGATGGCCTATGTATAGTTTGGATTTTCGGCCATTCGTTTGTTTACTGGGTGAAACATCGGGCTGAAAGAAGATTTTATGGACCTAATCTTGGTTTACCGTCTGACAAATATGCACTGCATTGGTTTGGAGAACGTGGCATGTCGTGGACTGATTTCCATTCAAATTTCTAATTTCTGCTTGAACATTGGCCTACTCCGCATATTGTTTTCTTACATTTGGCAGGCAATGATATAGGTCATTGTAATACTTTAGGTTTATTGAGTCAGATTAAATTGGATTTATGTTTTTTTCATGCTATGCTGCCGGATACTGTTTTTGTTTTTTCCAAAATTGTTCCTCGACTTCTTTGGTTGACGTCATCGGAATATCGTTTTTTTAAAAAGATTCGAGAAGCGAGTTAATCGCTCTATGATTAAATTTATGCCAATCATTAACGGTTTTTCTTTTCGGCATGTAGAATTGGAAGGTGGCTTATCGAGTCTGTATAGACCTGATAAGGTTCATCTTTCTGATATCGGTCTGGATATCTTTAATGTGGACGTACATCCTGTGTTGAATTGGCTGTGGCTCGTGGGGTGTGCCAGTTTTGGTAATCAATTCTGGCGTGTGGGGATATGTGTATTAACTTGAGTGGTTAGCTCGAGCTTTTATAGCTGAGTTATAAAAAATATATTAATATATATATATATATATATATATATATATATATATATATATATATATATATATAACTTTTTTGAAAAAACTACATATATTTGGTAGTATTGTTTTGAATAGTAAATATATATTTTACTTGAGTTATTTTATTATTTAAACCTATAATAAAGGGCACGGCCTATTCAACCATATTTAATTCTTGAGTATATTTATTAAATTTAATGTTCTTTATATGTTCCCATATTAGTGGGGGATGGGGCATGAAATGTCCCTGTCCCCACCACTTATGAAATCATTAAATGACAAACAATATTGGTTGGTAAGTTTTATTATATATATATAAAAAAAAAATAATTATACTTACCTGAGATTGGTCAATATTCTGTACAGTTACAATAACGGTCCTATACTCGAGCAGGGCAGCCTATAAATGAAAGGGGATGCGTCAGATTAACTGACAGAAGACTGAAGACATCTAAGCAGCTTGTCCCACCCTACCCTTCCTGTCGTGGCCCTACTTATGAGGTGCTGTTGTTTTATGTATTTTAAGTCATTTCTTAGTGGTTGAAAATGACTTTATTTTCAATGCTTCCTGTTGCGTTATGCAAAGGGGGGATGTGTGTATTAACTTCAGTGGTTAGCTCGAGCTTTTATAGCTGAGTTATAATATATATATATATAACTTTTTTGAAAAAACTACATATATTTGGTAGTATTGTTTTGAATAGTAAATATATATTTTACTTGAGTTATTGTATTATTTAAACCTATAATAAAGGGCCCGGCCTATTCAACCATATTTAATTCTTGAGTCTACTTATTAAATTTAATGTTCTTTATATGATCCCACCACTTTTACAGCTTTTAAGCAAACCTCCTCCAGCGAAGACAAGGGCCCAGTATAGTGTGTACGTTTATTGCGGTTTGAGACAAAGCTGTGGATTTGGCGATATTCCTAATGAGATAATGTTTCTTGTCCATTAACTTGCTGGAGCTCTTGTAATGTTTTCACTCTATGTTTCTCCAAGCAGTGGATTGCTAACAGTGGTTTTGATTTGCATATGCTGTTAAGCCAGGAGGAAACGCCGGATTGTTGTGTATAGGAGTCAAGGGACCTGGTGATGAAATCAGTTTGGTGGTTTTACTAATTTCCTGTGCTGCTTTTAGTGTGGCACCTATTGTTGGGTGGTTTTTAAGTCGCATAGGGCACGCAGTCCATGTAATCCAAGGTGTATATATTTTTTTTTTTTTTCAAAATAGTTTTTATTGAGTTTAGTGAACATACAACAATGTAAATAAGCAGTAGGTACAAACGGTACTACAAGTACAATAGGTATGATAGGTACAATAGGTGTAATAGGTACAATATAATGTTCATTTTAGTGCATAACAGCTTATAAACAGCAATGATGAAAGGGAAGGGTGAGAGATACAGGAGGGGAGGGGAGTGGGGGGGGGTGGAGAGGAGAGGGAGCTGAAGAAAAAGAGGGGGGAAGAGGAGGGGGAAAAAAGGGAAGGGAGGAGGATAGGAGGGGAAGAGCAAGAGAGGACAGAGAGCCGTGGTATTATCCAGAGTCAAAGAGTTAATCAAACATTGCGGTAATGGTCATACCATACCGACCAGGGATTCCAGAGAGTTTTAATGCGATGATGGTTATGTTTCCCTCTAGAGAGGACAATTTCATATGTATAGTGAGTTTGGACTACCATGATAATTTCGTCCAGTGATGGGGCTGCAGTTGTCTTCCATTTTCTTGCTATTAAGAGTTTTGTGGCTAAGAGAATGTGTGTGGTGATTAAACGTAGGTCTGATGGAATGTCGTCGATGGTGATATTAAGGATAGCCAGAGAAGAAGTTAGTGGAATGTGTAGGTGCAGAACTTCATGTAGTAGTGTTTCTACTTTGGACCAGACTTGTTTTATACGCGGGCATGACCAGAAAATATGTAGGAGTGTCCCAGGCAAGTTACACTCTCTCCAGCAGGTATGCGTTGTTTGTTTGTTGAATTTGGCCATTCAATATGGTGTCAAGTACCACCTCATTGTAATTTTTTGGGCGAGCTCCCAAAGTGCGGAGCAAGCAGTGTATGTGTAGGTGGACTTAATTGCTTGTTGCCACTGACAATCTGAGAATTGTGTTTCAAGGTCTGCCTCCCAGTCCGTAAGGGGTTTGGACTTGTAAAACATGTGTTTTCCCTGTAAGGTGGAGTATACTATTGAGATCCCTTTAGAGTTATGATCGTTAAGAAAGAGGAACTTCCAAATGTTTAGTGGTAAAGAACTTTCTAAAGAAGGGTGAGCAGCGAGGCAATATCTTATCCTGTAGTATGTTAGATAGTCCGTCATATGAGTGGCCGACTGTTGTTGCGTGAGTGTATGCGAATTAGATTTAATTAGAGAGCGAAGTTCCGACGTGTAAGTTGCCATGGCAGATATCCAGACAGGAATGTGGAGGTCGGGAGTAAGTAGTTGTAGTGTTTCAAGGGGGATTGGAATGGGTCGCAGGGGAAGATTTGTCCAGTTAGTGTAGTGTAGTGTTCTCCAAGTTTTGACTGTGGCTTGTATGGTAGGTGAGTATAGAGATAATTGTGGAATCTTAGTGGAGGTGCTAAACAACCAGGTGGATAGATTAGTGCCAGGTGTCATTGCGTTCTCTATAGCTCCCCACAGGGTGTTGGCGTGTGTGTTAAACCAATCTTTCGTTTGGGATATGATGGTAGCAATATAGTAATCCTTAATATCTATGTGTCCCATACCACCTACTGATCTGTGTTTAATGAGCTTTGTATGATTGCATCGTGATTTCTTGCCTTGCCAGAGGAAGCGTGTTAATGCAGATTGTAGTGAATTAAGATAAGCAAGCGGTACTGGTATAGGCAGTGTACGAAAGACATACAATGTTTGTCACACTTAAGTGTTTCGGAACATCAAACCAATTTAAACAATAGTCAAGGACAACACAAGTAAACACAAAATGCAATTTGTAAATGAAGGTGTTTATTATTAAAGGTGAAAAAAAATCCAAACCATCATGGCCCTGTGTGAAAAAGTGATTGCCCCCCTTGTTAAAACATACTATAACTGTGGTTGTCCACACCTGAGTTCAATTTCTATAGCCACACCCAAGCCTGTTTATTGCCACACCTGTTCACAATCAAGGCATCACTTAAATAGGAGCTGCTTGACACAGTAAGGTCCACCAGAAGATCCTTAAAAGCTACACATCATGCCGAGACCCAAAGAAATTCAGGAACAATTGAGAAAGATCTATAATTAAGTAATTAAGATCTATCAGTCTGGAAAGGGTTATAAAGCCATTTCCAAAGCTTTGGGAATCCAGCGAACCACAGTGAGAGCCATTATCCACAAATGGCGAAGACATGGAACAGTGGTGAACCTTCCCAGGAGTGGCCGGCCGCCCAAAATTACCCCAAGAGCGCAGCGACGACTCATCCAAGAGGTCACAAAAGACCCTACAACAACGTCCAAGGAACTGCAGGCCTCACTTGCCTCAGTTAAGGTCAGCGTTCATGCCTCCACCATCAGGAAAAGACTGGGCAAAAATGGCCTGCATGAGTTCCAAGGAGAAAACCACTGCTGAGCAAAAAGAACATCAAAGCTCGTCTCAATTTCTCCACAACACATCTTGATGATCCCCAAGACTTTTGGGACAACATTCTGTGGACCGATGAGACAAAAGTGGAACTCTTTGGAAGGTGTGTGTCCAAGTATATCTGGCGTAGAAGGAACACTGCATTTCATAAAAAGAACATTATACCAACAGTAAAATATGGTGGTGGTAGTGTGATGGTCTGGGGCTGTTTTGCTGCTTCAGGACCTGGAAGACTTGCCGTGATAAAAGGAACTATGAATTCTGCTGTCTACTAAGAGATCCTGAAGGAGAATGTCCGACCATCTGTTCATGTACTCAAGCTGAAACGAACTTGGGTTCTGCAGCAGGACAATGATCCTAAACACACCAGCAAGTCCACCACCGAATGGCTGAAGAAAAACAAAATGAAGACTTTGGAGTGGCCTAGCCAAAGTCCTGACCTGAATCCTATTAAGATGTTGTGGTATGACCTTAAAAAGGCCGTTCATGCTCGAAAACCCTCTAATGTAACTGAATTAGGACAATTCTGCAAAGATGAGTGGGCCAAAATTCCTCCAGGACGCTGTAAAAGCCTCATTGCACGTTATCGCAAACGCTTGGTTGCAGTTGTTGCTGCTTAGGGTGGCCCAACCAGTTATTAGGTTTAGGGGGCAATCACTTTTTCACACAGGGCCATGATGGTTTGGATATTTTTTCACCTTTAATAATAAACACCTTCATTTACAAATTGCATTTTGTGTTTACTTGTGTTGTCCTTGACTATTGTTTAAATTGGTTTGATGTTCCGAAACACTTAAGTGTGACAAACATGCAAAGGAACAGGAAATGAGGAAGGGGGCAAACACTTTTTCACACCACTGTATAACAGTTTAGGTAATGCCATCATCTTGAAGGCAGCTAGACGACCTGCCCAAGAAAATTCATGTTTTGATATCTTTTCCATGTCTTGGAGTAGCGTTTGTTTGATGTCAGGATAGTTACAGGAGAAGAGTAACTTTGTGAATCTAGTAATATGTATACCCAGATAGGGTAAACCAGTGTCAGCCCAAGAGTAAGGGAACAAATTTCTAAGAAGGTTACCAGTGGTCGCATCCAAACCCATGTCTAATATAAGGGATTTATGTTCATTCACTTTATAATATGATACATCACCGAACCTTTTCAATAATGATTGTACCGAAGCCAGGGAAGAAAGGGGATCCGCGATCATCAATATGACGTCATCAGCAAATAAATTAATTTTGTGTTCCGTCTGGCCAATGGTGAATCCTTTGATGTTGCAATGTGTTCTAATGTGTTCGGCCAGGGGCTCCATTATTAAGTTAAAAACTAGTGGCGATAAGGGGCACCCTTGGCGTGTGCCATTAGTGATCTGGAAGGGTCTAGATAACATTTCAGAGGTATATACTTGGGCAGATGGTGACGAGTATAGAGCTAAAATTGCAGAGAGTATCGTATCTTGGAATCCAAACTTAAGTAGGGTTGCTTTCATATATTCCCAGTGTACTCTATCGAACGCCTTCTCTGCATCTAAAGACAGAAGCAGAGAAGGCGTTGTAGTGAGCTCAGCATGGTGTACCACATTAATTATTCTACGGGTAGCATCAAAGGCTTGTCTCCCCTTGGTAAATCCGGATTGGTCTCTATGTATTAAATGGGGCATCAAGTCTATCAGTCTGTTAGCTATAAGTTTGGCGTAAATCTTGGTGTCTACATTTAGAAGAGAGATTGGCCTAAAATTATGTGGATGTGATGGGTCCTTCCCCGGCTTCGGCAATGTAATAATTAGAGCAGACAACATTTCTGGAGGAAGAGAGGAGGAGGAGGCAGCGTCGTTGCACACTCTGGAAAAGTATGGACTGAGGAGCGAGCTAAATTTTTTATAATATTCACCAGTGAGACCATCTGGGCCTGGAGATTTGTTGGATGGCAGGGCAGAAATGGTGTTAATAATTTCCTGTGGTGTGAATGGTGCATTCAGTGACTGAAGTTGATCACTTGAGAGTCTGGGAAGTTTTATTTCTTGGAGAAAGGAATCTATGTCCTGAGGAGAGGGTTGTATGGTATTGGGGTCTGATTTTAAATTGTAGAGGGATTCATAGTAGTGGCTGAATGCGTCTGCTATAGCAGAAGGATCTATTACTTTTTTGTTCGTGGTGGGGTGAAATATAAAAGGAATTTTAGTCTTGGAGTAGTGACCTTTAATTCTGGTAGCCATGGCTCGTCCAGCTTTGTTACCAGTGGAATAATGTACAGCTCTAAAGTATGTATGTGCTTTTTGGTAATTATCAAGTAGGTGAGCTCGTAATTCTTGCCTAAGGTGATCTAATTTAAGTTTAGTGGAGGGGTTAGGATTGGATTGATTTTGGTTTTCCAGGAGTTTGATGTCTGAAGTAAGTGTGTCTAGGCGCTGTGATCTCCTCCTCCTCTCTTTGGCTCCCAATTGTATAAATACTCCTCTTATGAACGCTTTATGAGCGTTCCATAGTGTGAAATTATCATTAACAGACTCTTCATTGAGGGAGAAGTACTCCTCCAGTGCTTGTTTGAGGTGTTCTGAATATTGTGGGGAGTTAAGAAGTGAGGCATTAGTTCTCCAGATCCGAGTTTTGGATGTGGTTGGAGAGTCCTCCACAGTTATCATAATCGGTGCATGGTCGGACCATGTAATGGTAGAAATCTCTGAAGCAGATATACGGGGTAAAGTCCATTTGTCCACCAAGAAGTAATCTATGCGTGTGTAAGAATTATGGCGTGGAGAAAAGTAGGAATAGTCTCTTTCCGTAGTGTGGTGACATCTCCAAACGTCATAGAGATCATTATTCCTTATGAAGGGTCCCATTTGGGAGGCAGGTCTAGTAGTGTGAGAGGAGGTATCGATGATGATGATGTCCGGGACTATGTTGAAGTCCCCACAGATTATGAGTTGGCCATGTTTAAATTTATTTATCTTCTTCAGAAGCTTGGAGAGAAAATTAATTTGCTTTTTGTTGGGAGCATATAGGGCCAAAATAGTATATCTGACGTTATTTAAAGAGCAATCTAGTGCAAGATATCTGCCATTGGGATCTACTAGGCTATCGTGTAACGAAAAGGAGATTGTATTTTTAATTGCTATTAGAACTCCGTTTCTTTTTTCAGGCCCCGAGGCTCGAAAAATATTGGGGAAGTGTCTATTGGTACATGGGGGTTCTGCTGTGATTTTAAAGTGCGTCTCTTGAACGCAAAGGACATCACAGTGAGAGGATAGTGCAGTTTTCCACAGAGACGACCTCTTGGCTGGGTGATTAAGACCCTTAACATTGAGAGATAAGAATTTAGGCATTCTGTGCAATGGTGAAGGAGGGTCGTGAGAGGTGTAGTAGTACTCACAGTTGACGGCTTATCAGGTATTGTCGGTGTAGAAGTTGCGAAGACGATGGATCCACTGGTCGGTTGATGGAGCAGGTGCGGAAGTCAGTAAAGTTCTGAGGGTTGTGCTCTCCAAGGAAAGGATGGGTGGGGGAGATAAGCGGACAGTCAATATACACAAACTGAAACAACAATAAAAGGGAGATAAAACAATGGAAGGGGGGTGAGATGGTGAGAGGAAGAAAGGTAGCGCTCGGTAGTAAGGTGGTAGAACTACCTATCAATCTGTGGGGGTAGTGTTCGTGAACAATCTGCAATGAGCAGGCACTGGAACGGAGGTTGTAGTGGATTTCTAAACAGTGATACTACTAATCTCATGTTCAGTAGCTGGAGTGGACCCTAGGATCAGAAGAGCCATGGAGTTGGGTTTTAGTATGCAGCTGCTGGATTGGCAGTATTGGTTCAGGGACAATGCCCCATTCACGGAGAAGCTGTATACCTTCTTCAACTGTATGGATGCTGAATTTCTTTCCATTTCTGTTGATCAGGAGTTTGGTGGGGTAACCCCATTGATATGGAATCTTGTGGTTATTTAGTGGCTTAGTAATGGTGTGTAGTTGGCGCCGTTGCTGGCGCGTGTACTGGGATATATCTGCATAGAATTGCAGTTTTTGGTATGGTGGAGGAAGATGTTCCATTCTTCTGGTTTTGGCTAGAAGCATATCTTTGGTGTGGAAGAAATGTATTCTCATGAGGGTATCTCGTGGGACCTCCACAGATAAGTGATGCGGTTTCGGAAGTCGGTGAATACGATCGATGACCGTTTCAATTGGGGGTAGCTCAGGTAGGATTGAGGAAATCATTTTTCTAGCATAGGATTGTAGGTCTGAGGGTAAGATTGTTTCGGGGATCCCCCTGATTTTTATATTATTGCGCCTCGAGCGGTCTTCAAGGTCCGCCATTTTGGCGCGAACCCATTGTTGTTCTTCTCTGGTGTGTTCGTGAGCATCGACTAAATCATTAACTGTGACAGCCATTGTGCCCATCCGCTGTTCAAGAACGTTTACTTTGCTACTCACGGTGACCATTTCAGACTTAAACGCTGTGACTAGAGAGGGGATATCAGAATGTAGGGAGCTGTGTAGAGAGATCAGCATGTCTTTTAACATGGTGTCTATCACAGGCTGGTTAGCAGTGGGGAAGGCCGCAATAGGGGAGGATGCTGGTGTCTGTGTGAGGAGACTGTCCAGTGTAGGCCTTACCTCCCAGGGCTGGAGTAGTAGCATCGAGCCTCATTCGCGACTTAGCCGGGCTGTTGGATGCTGACTGGGGTCCCTGGGATGCTGCGGAGTTCACATCATCTTCCTGTGCCTGTGTGTTCAAGACGTCCGCATCAGGCAGATCAGTATAGGCCCGTTCGTTGTGCCGTGAGGTATCGCGGGCGCCATTTTGAGAGCTACCGGAGGAGAAGAAATCCGTCAATTTTTTCGGGTGCCGGTACTCTTTTCGTTTCCGTGATGTTCCGTTCTGGTTCCCGAACGTGTGGGGATCCGGTTGGTTCAATTTTTAGCGGTCGGATCAGTAGTATACGGCCGTTGTTACCCGTTCAGTGCAGGAGCTGAGGAGTCAGGCTTCCATTCAGCTCGGCAGTTGGCCACGCCCCCCCCAAGGTGTATATTTGATCGGTATAGGTCCTGTATCATTTTCCAGACTCACCCAGTCCTTATTGCCTGCATGACAATACCAATCAATTATGCGATTTACATATGTGGCTAAATAGTAATTTTTGAAGTTTGGGAAACCTATTCCTCCGGCATGTTTTACTTTGGTGAGCAACTTTAGATTAATGCGTGGGTGTTTAGCCGCCCAAAGAAATCTCTTGGTCATGCAGTTCAATGCTTGGAAAAAGCTCACTGGCAGTTGGACTGGTGGAGTCTGGAAGAAATATAAAATTCTAGGTAAAATACCACCATTTTTTAGTGCTACACCTCTTATCCCCTATTTTTACTATTGTATCCAACAATATAGTGTTAGCAGCTACGTTTATTATTCTTTGTTCTTATTCTAGCCCAACAAATCTTCTTACTTATATTTATATAGGTGATTAAGTAAACCTGCGCTGGATAGGAATGAGTAGACAAAATTGATGGTCCCTCTCTGTTTAGTGATGCTTTCTAATTTGATATATACAGTCTACTTTATAACACAGATGCTGTCCTTGTCTAAAATTGTATCTTAGGGATCGATTTAATAGAACTGGTGAGTGCTAAATCTTGTGCAGCTCTGAATAAAAACCAAGCTGACGTTAGAAGCTGATTGGCTACCATGCACAGCTGCACCAGATTTTGCACTCTCCAGTTTTAGTAAATTAACCCCTTAGACCCCATACACACTATACAACTATTGTTGTCTGATTTCCTTTAGATTTACCAAAACCATGTAATGCAAGGGCCTACCCAATTGCATACAAATTGAAACTCTTAAGGTTTGCCTTCATATTATATGGTTTTGGTCAATCTGAAGGGAAAAAATCTATGGATAATTGTATAGTGTGTATCCAGCTTTAGCGTGTTCAAAAGAAAGTCCCTTTCCCGTGAAGGAAGACTGTTGAGTCTTGTCCTCAGAAGTAAGCATTTCTGTGTTGCATCATCCACTTAATGTACAGTTTTTCAAACCCCAGCATCTGTGAACTTGTCACTTTTTCAAAAGCCACATTTCTTCACAATAAGTGCCAGTAATAGGTCCTTCGGATGTAAAATTTTCTGTATAAATGTGTTCCTGCCCTTTGAAAACTTCAGTCAAAAGTGGAATGGCTAATTGTTATTTTAAATGTAGGTAGGTCCCAGGCCTCATTTGATCTAATGAGAACCTTCAGGGCCAGGGATAGCTTACATCCTTCCGTATGTAGTGGATTGTGAGGCATGGTAGGTGCAGAGTAGTTAATTATTGGACGCCAGACACTTCTTGAATGCAAAAGAAAGTTTATTTCTCTTAACAAACTTTTTTGGGGGAAAGAGGGTTAGGGCCAGGACACCCTTAGGCAGTTGCAAGATTAACTGGCAGATTCCGAGACTTCAATAGGAGGACAGCTAAGCAGGGAAAGGCATCCAGCAAGACGCCCATTGGCTGAGATACCCCATATACCCATAAACTGACCTCGCATTGCCTTTCTCATATCTAGTACCACCAAGTACCTGGACACCTATTGGTAGAAGAGAAAAGTGCAACAAGGCCAAACTTAGGGAGAAATCAATTGATCAATTATATGAACAATTAACCAGGATAACTATTCCTAGTAAGTACATTTGTGAGAAGCAACCCTGCCTAAACTCCAGGGTGCTACATAAAATTAAATGGCATATTATTTTAAAATGATTGTTTTCAGCTTAACTAAGTAAACTACTCAGATAGGTGGTGAAAGACTTTCAAAATAACAAAGCAAATTCAGTTGCTTTTGACTTGCTACTGCAAGATATTCCATTAAAAATGATGGTCAATGCTATTTTTCAACCATACTGGTTTCTTTACTTAAAGCGGGGTTCCACCCTAAAGTGGAACCTCCACTGATCTGAACCCTCCCCCTGTCACAATTGGCACCTTTCAGGGGGGAGGGGGGTGGAGATACCTGTCAAAGACAGGTATTTACACCCACTTCCGGGCATAGACTCCCATGGGAGTCTACGCCATTTCCTGTCCTGTCGCGCTGTCTGCTGGGACACACAAGGGTCTCAGAGACAGCGCAGAGAATTCCTATTGCGCTGCGCGACTCGCGCATGCGCAGTAGGGAACCGGGAAGTGAAGCCGATTCACTTCACTTCCTGATTCCCTCACCTAGAATGGTGGCGGCAGCAGCCGAGGGCCGAGCGATCGATCGGCCTCGGCTGCCGGCATCGCTGGAACCTGGGACAGGTGAGTGTCCATTTATTAAAAGTCAGCAGCTGTAGTATTTATAGCTGCTGGCTTTTAATATTTTTTTTTTTGGTGGAATCCCTCTTTAATTGGAGATATCATTACCAAAGAGTACTTGCTATAGCATATATGTAAAATATGTTTTAAACATTTTCACTCAGTTTCTACATTTCAGTATCAGTATTCAGTTCCTGTCTTCAAAATTACATAATTATTTTTAGTTGTTAAGGCTTTAATCCTTAGCTTTTCTATAGCTTTATTCAATATTTTATTGAATGCATATTGCCAAGACCTGCACATTTATTATGGTATTGAACTATTAGAAACAGCTTAATCTAGCAGAGTCTCCCTTTCAAATGCCTTATCCTTGAGTAAGCAGCAATTAGGAAAAAAATGTGATCTTTTTGGAATCACGTTGATTTGTGCATGAGCAGCTATTAAATTAGTCAAATGCTCAACTAGGTCACAGAACAGACAAACACAATATACTACTAAATGAACAACACTGGAACAAATGTACACTGTTGTTTCTTTGAACAAAACAAACATTTACACTCCAGGCTTGGAAAAATTAATTTACAACTGGGAGAATAGCCTTTGATAGCAGTAAATTTGATATTATTTCCTGTAGCTGCTGATCAGACTTGCAAAATGGTTAGAAGAAATTAGAAATGAATACTGTCTACAAAACAGCATCAGTTTATCAATATTTTTGGCATTCCATGCAGGAACAGTTCTCTTTATTTAAGGTCACAACAACTAAGCTAGTGGGGAGGCAATGAAGCTCAAAACAAGAATTTTCCCTCAAACTCCACAGATGAGAGCAAGGTTTAGGTTTGGTGTACTATTTTTCCCCTCCAAACACAGCACAAAAGTTCAGCATTTTAACTTGTATGTTCATAGATCAATTTTTCGCATGCATGGTGGAGCATCCAGGTGTTTTTTGTTTTTTGCAAATCAGAATTGTATAGCAAGTGTTTTTGTAAAGTATTATATTTCTCCTTTAGTGTCCTTCCATGAATATCCTACTAGTTCAGTGTTTTCCTTAAAGCGGAGGTCCACCCTAAAGTGGACCTTCCGCTCATCGGAACCCTCCCCCCCTCCGGTGCCACAATCGGCACCTTTCGGGGGGAGGGGGGTGCAGTTACCTGGATAATCCAGGTAACTGCACCCACTTCCGGGACAGCTCTCTGCGGAAAGGGGCGTAACTTACGCCCCTTTCCGCAAGTGCCCGCCCCTTCCCGCAAGTGCCCCGCTGCCTGCTGGGAAACACACAGCTCCCAGAGGCAGCGGGGAGCGTCCTTATTGCGCAGCGCAATTCGCGCATGCGCAGTAGGGAACCGGGAAATGAAGCCGAAAGGCTCCATTTCCTGATTCCCATACCCAAGATGGCGGTGGCAGGACCCGACAGACGACCTAGCGATCGGCTTCGGGTGCTGACATCGCGGGCGCGCTGGACAGGTAAGTGTCACTATTTTAAAAGTCAGCAGCTGCAGTATTTGTAGCTGCTGGCTTTTAAAAAAAAAAAAAAACACGGAGTCCCGGTGGACTCCCGCTTTAAAGTAGCAGAGACTCAGGCAACTATAATACATTTTGGCCACTGTTTTACTATTACCTTAGCATTAGTTATCATCATATTCAATCTTGAATATTGCACATTGCACTCCAGTTTGATCTATGCATGATGCATACTTCTAGAAAGAGTTGACACAGTTCTTTATGTCATTATTTTTTGACAGTTGTATTGATTTATTGAAGGAGTGTAGTATAGGTATACTTAGCTTAATGAATGAATTGACACTAAGTAACTTCACCTCTTTCGCTAAACTAAATGAAAATTAATTTTGCAAAGTGAACACGCTCAACTCCTTAAATGCATCCTATAATATCTTGTGGGTGGGTCACGTTATCTGACATCACTATGCATGCGCGCCATGGGGCACAATGTAGTTAACTTCATTTCTTCTGCTGCTTTGTGAGTACATTATGTTTTTTTTCTTAAATGAGAAAAATGTTTATTGTGCCAACAAAGACAAAAAAAAACACATTACATACCATATCAACAAGAATTTTATTTTTTACATCAGCAAACCATGCATTGTACAAATAAAGATCAGTAAACCAGTGGCACCAAAATAAATTACTTTGACACATCTTGATTAAAAGGGAAAAGAGAGTTGTGTCAGATGGGCAAACATAGATCCGCCGACCCAACACAGCCAAACTTATGGTCAATGGGCCATCTAGTAAACAAAATTGCCCACAGCCTGCCCAACCCTATGAAGTCATCCCCTCTCCAGTCAGAGGCTGTGCACACAAATGACCTTGCCTATTTGGTGCATACTCAAATTAGGTTCCACCCTCCACTACACCATAAATACCCCTTATACCTGCAATAACAGATGCAGTCACGGGGGGCGCCAACCCAGGGGTTTCCAGCCAGGGTTGCCATATGGAATAAAATTTCCGAACTGCGTTTCTATGCTGATATGTTAGGTGTCCCTGATAAGCATGTAGTTAACCTGTTCTACCCATTGTTTTTTGGTTGGGACATGTAGAGATAACCAAAATCTTGCCACTAGCATACAAGCTAAAAACAATAATCTGTTCACCGCTATTTTTAAGGGAGGGGGACATCTCTTTGTCTACCACTCTCAAGATGCATATTGGGGGATCCAGAGGGAACCAAATCTGATAGACCGAGGACATAATCTCAGTGATATCACCCCAATACCGATGCAACTTGGGACAGTGCCACATCAGGTGAATTACAGACCCCTCTTCCCCACATTGTTTGGAGCATATAGAAGAGTCTCTCCTTCCCCATCACTGTAGCTTTATAGGTGTGCAGTAGGCTCTGTGCAGCAAAAATAAATGAGATAGTATGTGTGATTGCGAAAGGGAGGTAATCGACCCTGCCTGTAAGCATATGTCCCATGTCTCGTCATTTACTTCCCCTAGATCCTCTGTCCAGCCCCTTCTACTTGGCAGGGCCACTGAGTCTTGTATGGATGACAACAGACAGGAATAAATGTGGGATATTAGGCCCTTTTTCTCCTGACCGAAGAAAATGCCCTTTATCAGCAAATTACTGGAAAGTGAGAGAGTGGAGGTCTGGCCCTGGGCCTGGAGAACATGTCGTACCTGAAGGTATTTGTAGAATTGATACCTGAGGAGGTTAAATTCTGTTTGTAGTTCCAGAAATGATTTTAACACATTTTGGCTATATAATTGGGAGATATTGCAAATTCTGGCTAGCCTCCATACCTTGAAGCCGTCTAATTTGAATACCTCCGCTAAATTAGGGTTATCCCATAGTGGGGTTTCTGCCACAAATCTAAAATCTTTTTCCAAAATAATTTTTTATTGAATTTTCACAGTGTACAAGTTATACAGTGACAAAGAAGTAGATGTATAAATAGCAAGTACGTAACCCAAACTATATGTAAAAGAATGACATGAGTCACAATTAACCAAAACAGTACGTACAGGGATTGAAAGTGTGGTTAAAATAACAATCAATAATACAAATTGTGAAAAACAGCTTCAAAGGAAGCAACAATTTGAAGGATTGTCGTTGGCGGACAACGGTAGATAAAGAAGGACAAGGGGGTAACTCGGGGAGGGGGGAGGGTAAAAAGAAGAGCATAAAAAAAAGGGGGAAAGAGGGGAGGAGGGGGGGGGGAGAGCAGCAAGATCACCAGAAAATTGACAGTTGAATCATCAACATTTACAGTTGGCATTGTACCAGGAGGACCATGGGTACCAAAGGTGTGTAACGGAGGAGTGTTTGGTCGTAGTACTAGCGAGAGTGGTTTCATATATAAAGTGAGTTTGGACTAGATTGATAACTTCGGCTCTAAGTGGGATGTTATTTGTTTTCCAGTTCCTTGTCAGAAGGAGTTTTGTGGCTAAGAGGACGTGAGTGAGCACATGTCTATGGGCTGGAATCAGGTCCTCAATCGTTAGGTTAAGAATGGCTAGTTGGGGAGATAGAACAATAGAAAAATTTAAAAGTTCCCTGAGCAAGGCTTGAATGTCTTCCCAGAGCGTGCAAATTAGGGGACAGGACCAAAGAATGTGTAGTAGGGTGCCAGAGTCACCGCAGTTTCTCCAACAATTTGGAGAGGTGGGTTGATGAAATTTGGCAATTCTATGGGGGGTCAGATACCATCTCATAAGTGTTTTTTGGGAGAGTTCCCAGAGTGTGGTGCATGAAGTGGCCTTGTATACAGAGTTTATTGCAGCAATCCATTGTTGGTCTGAGAATTGGAGTTGTAAGTCAGACTCCCAGTCAAGGAGGGGTTTGAATTTGTGAAACGTGCGTTTTTCCTGCAGTGTGGAGTAAATGAGGGCGACTCCCTTAGTAGAGAAATTAGAAGAAAAAAATATTCCCATATTTTCACAATGAATGGCTCCTTCTAGTGAGAGATGTGTTAAAATGCATGTTTGTAGCCTATGATACGTCAGGAAATCCTTGGTGGGGGCTTCGAGAGCTAAGCTAATTTGATGGAAGGATTTGTTATGTAGCACGGAGCGAAGCTCCAGGGTAGAGGACATTTTAGATGTAATCTCTATTGGAATAGTTAAGTCTGGCGTGAGGTGTTTTTAGAGTATTGAGAGGGATGTGAATTTGTTTGGTCGGGAGTTGGGACCATGTGGTGCGATGCAGTATCTTCCAAGCTTTGATGGAAGCTTGAATAGGAGGGGAATAGTGTCGTAAGAAGGTAGTAGTGGAGGTTGTGCTAAATAGCCAATCTCGGAGGTTCGGGCCTGGTGTGTCTGCATTCTCAATGGATCCCCAAAGCGTAGTGGGGGAGGGCAGCAGCCAATCTTTCATCTGAGATAAAATTGTGGCCAAGTAGTAATCTTTTATATCAGTGAATCCCATCCCACCGTTAGATCTGTGTTTAAGGTTTCTTTCCTTGCCATACAAAATGGTTCAAGATAGACTGCAGGGATGTAAGGTATGAGGCTGAGAGTGGGATGGGGAGTACCCTAAAGATGTAGAGGAGTCTTGGCAGGACCATCATTTTAAATGCTGCCAGGCGGCCGGCCCAGGAGAATTCGTATTTAGTAAGTTTGTTGGATTCAGAGAGGAGCATTTGTTTCGCTTCTGTATAGTTAAACAAGAAGAGAGATCTAGTGGATTTGGTTAGTGTAATCCCTAAGTACGGGATACCGTTATCAGCCCAAGGATAAGGATACGTGTTGCGTAGGATATTGCTAGTGATAGCATCCATGCCCAGGTCCAGTATGTAGGATTTGTGTTCATTGACCTTATAGTAAGATATATTACTAAATCTGTGCAAAAGGAGTTGTATCGAAGCCAGGGAGGATTGGGGGTTTGTGACCATCAATATTACATCGTCTGCAAACAAGTTTATCTTATGCTCGATTTCCCCAACTTTAAAACCGGAGATGGGGGAGCTTGACGTACATGCTCCGCCATCGGTTCCATAGCCAGATTGAAACTGAATGGGGATAGTGGACAACCTTGGCGTGTGCCATTCGAAATGGAAAAGGGTGTGGATAGCATTTCAGAGGTATATACCCGTGCGGAGGGAGTGGAGTACAGGGCCATAATGGCTGAGAGGATCGGACCTTGGAATCAAAATTTAGATAGAGTGGCTCGGAGATATAGCCAGTGGACCCTATCGAACGCCTTCTCTGCATCCAAGGAAAGGAGCAGAGAAGGCGTTCGGTTAGCCTCAGCTTTGTGAATTATATTGATAATTCTCCTTGTGGCGTCAGACGCCTGCCTGCCCTTGGTGAAACCAGACTGATCCTGGTGGATCAAGAGGGGCATAACTTCTAACAATCGGTTGGCAATCAACTTGGCGTAAATTTTCGTGCCTAAGTTCAGAAGGGAGATTTGTCTGAAGTTTTGTGCTTGGGTTGGTTCCTTGCCTGGCTTCGGTATGATGACAATTAAAGCTTGTAACATTTCTGGTGGGAGGGAGGAGGAAGAGGCAGCGTCGTTACATACTAAAGTTAGGAAGGGAGACAAAGTGGAGCTGAATTGTTTATAATAATTGCTAGTAAGGCCATCTGGGCCGGGTGATTTGTTGGACGAGAGGGCTTTGATCACGGATTCGACTTCCAAGGCTGTGAAAGGGGTATTTAAGGAAGCCAGTTGGTCTGATGACAATTTCGGTAGATTGATTTCCTGGAGAAAGGATTGGATGTCTGACAGCGAGGGTTGGGTAACAGAAGCATCGTCTTTTAAGTTATATAGGGTATTGTAATAGTGACTGAATGCATCTGCAATATTTTGGGGGTCAAGTAGTTTTTGCTTGGAAGTGGGGTGAAATAGATGGGTAATTTTGGACTTAGCATAGTGGCCATTGATTCTATTTGACATAAGTTTGCCCACTTTATTACCCGTAGAATAGTGGGTTGCTTTAAAATAATTATGGGCTTTCTCATATGCCTGTAAAAGGTGGGATCTGCGCTCCAATCTGAGGGAGTCCAATTTAGCTTTAGTTGTTGGGGAGGGAGCGGATTGGTTTAGGTGTTCAAGCGTGTTAATTTCTGAAGTGAGTAGGTTTAGACGCTGTGATCTCTTCCTCCTCTCTCTAGCACCTATTTGTATGAGTATACCGCGAATGAATGCCTTGTGGGCATACCAAAGGACAGTATTATCTTTAACAGTACCAACATTATTATTAAAGAATTCGACCAAACAGTCTCTGATGTAGGAGGAGTGGGTTGGAGAAGCGATGATCGCTGCGTCAGCTCTCCAAAGTCTGGTTCAGGAGCGTGCTGATGACTCTTCTAGGGAAATGGTAACTGGTGCGTGGTCCGACCACGTAATGGTGTCTATTGTAGAGGAGGAGATTTTAGGTAAGGTCCATTTATCCACTAGGAAATAGTCAATCCGGGTGTAGGAGTTGTGTCGGGGGGAGAAGTAAGAGTAGTCTCTTTCAGTGGAGTGGTGGCATCTCCAGACGTCAAAAAGATCATGGGAGCGAATGAAGGAACCCATAGGGGAGGTCAGCCTCTTGGGTTGGGAGGAGGAGTCTATGGAGCAGTCAGTTACCATATTGAAATCTCCACAAATTATCAACTGACCTTGTTTAAATCTGTTGATTTTCTTCATTCATTTAGAGAGGAAGCGGATTTGTCTTTTGTTTGGAGCATACAGAGTAACAATGGTGTATCTGGTGTTGTTTAGGTCACAAGCTATTGCCAGGTATCTGCCTTCCGGATCCTGTAAGGTGTCATGAAGGGTGAATGAGCAAGTGTTGTTGATAGCAATCAACACCCCTTTTCTTTTTTCTGGACCAGAGGCCTTGAAGATGTGGGGAACTAATCTGTGGGAGCAAGTAGGTTCTGCGGAATTTTTGAAATGCGTTTCTTGAACACAAAGCACATCGCAGTGAGAGTCTCGAGCCGTACGCCAGAGGGACTTTCTCTTGGCAGGATGGTTTAGGCCCTTCGCATTGAGGGACAAAAACTTGGGCATAGTGTGGAGGGAGAGTGGTGGTAAATGCAAGTAAAGCAGTACTTACAGTTCCTAGTAGAAACGGTCCTGGATCTCACGGATTGCGTAAAGAGGATGAGGATGTGATCCTTCGTAGAGTTTCGAAGTAGATGGTCTTGCTAGCTCAAAAGAACGGGTAGGAGGGGGTGGAAGACAAAAAGAAACACAAAAAAGAGATGGTTAAAGGCAAAGAATGAGCAGATGGAGAAACAGCCGGTGGTGAAATCTGAGGGGGGTTGGGAGGGATCAGCAGTGTATCAAGGACTGCCGATCGAAACCGGGGGAGAAGTCCATGAACTAAGTGCATCGAGCAGGCACCGAGCGGGTTGCAAATAACTAGTAGAGGTGGTGCAGCACTAATCTTGAAATCATTGGATCAAGTTGGATCGTTGATGATTGTTGTAAGTTGGAGGAAACGTTGCAGATGGCTGTGAGCCAGTAGGTGCGATCTCTGGGAGTTTGCCCCAGGTGCGGAGCAGTTTGATGCCCTCTTCCACTGTGTGGATGTTGTCGCGGGTACCGTTTTTGGTGACCACCAGCTTGGTAGGGAAACCCCATTGATAAGGGATCCTGTGATTGTTGAGCGGTTTTGTGATGGTTTGGAGTTGACGTCTCTGTTGCCGAGTATATTGGGAGATATCAGCAAAAAGTTGGAGCTTCGCATAGGGGGGTGGGAGTTGACCCATGCGCCTGGATTGAGCAAGTAGCATGTCTTTAGTATGATAAAAATGGATTCTCATCAAGGTGTCGGGAGGTACCTCAGGTGGTAAGTGTGGAGGTTTTGGTAAGCGGTGAATGCGATCGACTATAGTTTCAATCTGTGGTAGGTCTGGCAGAATTGTGGAGATGAGCTGTCGGGCATATGAATTCTGGTCAGTGGGAAGGACGGATTCAGGTATGCCTCTAATTTTTACATTATTGCGTCTCGAGCGGTCCTCGAGGTCCGCCATTTTGGCCCTCAGCCATTGTTGCTCGTCTCTCGTGTGATCGTAGGCATCAACTAGGTCATTCACCGTCTCAGTCATAGCGCCCATTTGCGCTTCAACTCTGTCTAATTTGCAGCCTGTGTGAAGCAGTTCAGTTTGAAAGGCAGTGAACATAGATGAGATGTCTTGATGAAGGGAGTTGTGCAGTGAGATCAGCATCTCTTTCAGCATAGTGTCTATGACAGGTTGATTGGATGTGGGGAAGATGCTATGGGGGAAGCAGGGGGAGGTAATGTCAGCGGTTGGTCCTGGGAAGGCCTTACCTCCAGGTCCTGATCCGAAGATTCTAAGCGGATCCACGATTTAGCAGGGCTGTTTGAAGTAGAAGATGTCCCAGAGGAAGGCAGGGAGCTGGCAGAGTCTCCTGGAGGTACTGTGGGATCATCTGCTGCGTCCGGGAGATCTGTGTAAGAGGCCGCCGAGCGCTGTGAGCCCGCATGCTGTGAGGCACCGCGGGCGCCATCTTGGATCTTTCCTCCATGAGGGATCGCAAAGAATTCGGTAAGTTTCTTCGGTGGTTTGAGGTCCTTTAGTTTCCTAGAGCCTCCGGTCGGGTTCCCCCGGGTGTGAAGATCCGCTGGGATCATTTTGGTGTCTCGATCGTTGCTGTAACAGTCTGTTTATTCCGTTCGGTGCAGGAGCTGAGGAATCAAGCTGCCATTCCACTCGGTGGTTAGCCACGCCCCCACAAATCTAAAATCTTAAAACTAGACCTGACCGTGGTCCAGAGTTTTTTTTAGGAGAACAACAGTAGGTGCCGTTTGTGATAGGTGAGGTAACCCGGCCTCCAGACTCGCTAGCACTGAGATGTTCTGCGTTCCGGTCCACAATAGGTTTTAAATTGCATCAGATTCACCCAGTAACCCAAAACCACCCAAGTGTTGTAGTTGGGAGGCAGAAAAATAGAGTTTAGGGTTAGGGACTGCCGCTCCTCCCAAATCTTTGCCATATTGCAGAGTATAAAGACTTATTCTGGCTACTCTTTTTTTCCATATCAAGGACCTGAACAGAGTATCAATACAGTTAAACCATCTACGGGGTATTCATTGCGGAGAATTGTGCATAATGTATAATAGTTGGGGGCACCAAACCATTTTAATAAGATTTATTCTTCCTATTACTAGAAGTTTGCACCAGGTATTACACGTCATTTGGAGTCTTTTAAAAAGGGGCAGGAGGTTCTCCTCTAGATACGTCAGTGGGTTAGCAGACACCTATGCTCCCAGATATTTAAAGGAGGAAACCACCTTGAGGGATTCCGCAGCAGCCAGGAGCGAGGTTGTTGGATCATCTACTGACAAAAGGACAGATTTGCTCCAATTGATGGAGAATCCCGACAAGGAGCCAAATTGTTGAATTACCTGCATAGCATTTGTAAGGGAAGCGTCCACGTCCCCTAGATATAGTAGAGTATCATCCGCATAAAGGGAGATCTTCTCTATGGTTATTCCCCTGTTAAAGCCCACAATAGATGGGGATGATCTGATAGTGGCTGCAAGTGGTTCAAGGGCCAATGCTAGGGATGAGCTTGGTGTTTGAGTCGAACGCATGTTCGACTCGAACACCGGCTGTTCGCCCGTTCGGCGAAGCCAGAACTCTGTGGGCCGTTCGCGCCAAATTCGTGTGGCGCTCACGGGCCACAATGCACTGCGCCATCGCAGTGCATTGCTGGCTCATGATTGGCCAAGCATGCACTGTGACCCCGCATGCTTGGCCAATCACAGCGCCAGCAGCGAGGCGAGCCATGATTGGCCACAGGCAGGATGCCTGTGGCCAATTATAGCTCAGGCTGCTTAGTACACGCCCCACACTATATAAGGCCGCCAGCGCAGCGGCCTTGTGTAGTGTTCCGGCGTCTGCAGGAGTTAGTGGGTGTTGTCTGTGTGCCTTCAGCGCAGTATACACCTGTATCTACCTATATTGCTGTTCTCTAATTGAGCCATCTGCAGGAGTTAGTTGGTGTTGTGTGCTTCTAGTGCAGTAAACACCTGTAGCTACCTATATTGCTGTTCTCTAATTGAGCCATCTGCAGGAGTTAGTGGGTGTTGTGTGCTTCCTGCGCAGTATACACCTGTATCTACCTATATTGCTGTTCTCTAATTGAGCCATCTGCAGGAGTTAGTTGGTGTTGTGTGCCTCCAGTGCAGTATACACCTGGAGCTACCTATATTGCTGTTCTCTAACTGAGCCATCTGCAGGAGTTAGTGGGTGTTGTGTGCTTCCAGTGCAGTATACACCTGTATCTACCTATATTGCTCTTCTCTAATTGAGCCATCTGCAGGAGTTAGTTGGTGTTGTGTGCTTCCAGCACAGCACAATATACACCGGTATCTACCCTTTAATTGCTGGTGTTCTATAATACAGCCAGCTGCAGGAGTTAGTGAGTGTGGTGTGCCTCCAGCACAGCACAATATACACCTGTATCTACCCTTTATTGCTGGTGTTCTATAATAAAGGCATCTGCAGGAGTTAGTGGGTGTTGTGTGCCTCCAGAATAGCACAATATACACCTGTATCTACCCTTTACTGCTGGTGTTCTCTAATACAACCATCTGCAGGAATTGGTGTTGTGTGCCTCCAGCCCAGTATACACCCGTATCTACCCTTATTGCTAGTGTTCTATCATACAGGCATCTGCAGGAGTTAGTGGATGTTGTGTGCTTCCAGCACAATATACACTACCCAATTACTGGTTTTCCCATTTCCCTGCAGGCCATTACCATGTCTGGAAGGCCAACAAGGAGAGGCAGACAGGCACGAGCCAATAAAAGAGGGCCAGCAGGCTCTGTGTCTAGAGACAAGAGTGCTGGTCGTGGACGCGGTGCATCATCATCATCATATTTTCAGCAGCTGGACGTGTTGAGCCGCATCATGCCGAAGACTTGGTAGAGTGGATGACCAAGCCCTCTTCATCCTCCTCATCCTCTCTCACCCAGGCTCAGGTTACTAGCAAAGCAGCTGCCAACGCATCCTCTTCCCTTGTCTCAATGTCATCATCAGACACTCCTTCCCTAGACCCACCATGTCCTCCTGAGGAGTCCTCCGAACTGTTTGAGCACAGTGTTGGGTACATGCTCCAGGAGGATGCCCGGTGTTTTGTAGGCTCTGATGATGATACTCAGCTAGAGGAAGGCAGTAGCATGAGCGCAGAGAGAGGGGATACTCAAGAAGGACTGCAATCTGGCAGTCATGGTCCACAAGCTGCAGCATACTGCCAGGTTTGCTCCAGTGATGAAGAGGGAGGGGATGATGATGTCATTGACTTCACGTGGGTGCCTGGTAGGAGAGAGGAGGAGGAGGCACATCTCCAATGAGGCCAGCTTAGGGGCAGCACACTGACTGAATCACACAGCAGAGCTCCGCCTGTGCAGGGCGTTGCCTCTGCGCTTTATTCTAAAAGTTCTTTGATGTGGGCCTTTTATGAGATGAGTGCATCAGATCGCACCGCTGCTATTTGCAACATATGTCTCAAGCGTATCTCGTGTGGCCAAAACATCAGCCGCTTGGGCACCACATTATTGACCAGACATATGTTGACCTGCCATGCAGCTCGTTGGCAAGCTTACATCAAAGACCCACACCAAAGAACAAAGCGGACCTCTCCTTGCTCCTCATCAGCTGGGATCTCCAACCCCACTAGACCTTCAGTCCTCTCTGAAACCTGCACTGAGAGGAATGAAGGTATAGAATTAGGTGTGTCACAGCCAAGTGCTTGCGGGCACTCTGCTAGCAGTACATCCACGTCCGATTGTAGCAGGCAAATTTCCCTGCCCCAGTTCCTGGACCGTAGAAAGAAGTTCACTCTCAGCCATCCACATGCCCAGCGGTTGAATGCTAGCTTGACTAAATTGCTAGCACTTCAACTGCTGCCTTTTCAGTTCATAGACTCGACCCCCTTCCGTGAGTTTGTGCAATGTGCGGTTTCACAGTGGCAGGTCCCCAAACGCCACTTTTTCTCACGGAAGGCAATTCCGTCTCTCTACCGGCAGGTTTGAAGGCAATGTCCTTGCCTCACTGGACAGGGCAGTCAGCGGTAAGGTGCATATTACCGCTGACTCATGGTCCAGCAGGCATGGACGTTACCTGTCTTTCACAGCCCATTGGGTCACTCTTCTGGCAGCTGGGAAGGATGCAGGACAAGGTGCAGTAGTGTTGGAGGTTGTTCCGCCACCACGCCTCCAAAATGCTACTACTTGTTGTGACACACCTCTCTCCTCCACCCCCTCCTCTTCTTCTTCCTCCATGGCCTCTTCCAGCGCTCTGTCCTCGGAACCAGTGGTGCTCCGTAGGCGTTCAAGGGGCTACGCAAGTACGCAGGCAAAACTATGCCATGCCGTGCTCGCGCTGGTTTGTTTGGGGGACAGGAGCCACACTGGGGCAGATATTTTGTCAGCTCTGCAGGGGCAGGCCAAGAGGTGGTTGACGCCACGCCAGCTTAAGCCAGGTGGTTTTCGACAATGGCACCAACCTCCTCTCCGCCCTCTGACAGGGACAACTGACCCATGTGCCAGGCTTACAGGATGTCCCGAAGCAGGCCAGGAAAGTCTGTGTGCATTTCACCGATCATTTAATGCCAGTGCTCGGCTGGTTGAGCTCCAAAAGGAGTTGAATCTGCCCAAGAACTGCCTTATATGTGACATGCCCACCAGGTGGAACTCAACTTTGGCCATGCTGCACAGGACAAGGTCAGGGTAGCTCGGTTTTTTCTCACCACGCCAGTGGGGCATGATCAGGGATGCATGCACTGTCCTGTCACCGTTTGAGGAGGCCACAAGGATGGTGAGCAGTGACAGGGCATGCATCAGTGACACTGTACCTCTTGTCCACCTGTTGGAGCATACGCTGCATGGAATAATGGATAGGGCACTTGAGGCAATACAGAGGCAGGAAGAGGAGGACTTCCTTGCCTCTCAAGGCCCCCTTTATCCAGACAGTGTTCCTGCTGTCCCACCCATTACACAGGAAGAGGACAAGGAGGAGGATGATTATGTCAGCATGGAGGTGGAGCCTGGCCTTCAGCATCAGCAGCAGCAGTCTTGTAGGGAGGATTTACAGTCCCAAGAAACCCGTGGACTTGTACATGGCTGGGAGGAGGTAGATACGGATCATGTTGTCCTTAGTGACCCAGAGGACTCCGGACCGAATGCCTCAGCTAACCTACGCTGCATGGCCTCCCTGATCCTGCAAAGCCTGCGGAAGAATCCTCGTGTTCTTTGGATCAAGGAGAGTGACCATTACTGGCTGGCTACTCTCCTTGATCCACGGTACAAGAGTAAGGTTGCCGACCTTATCTTGCCCTCACAGAGGGAGCAGAGGATGACACATCTCCGGGAGGCCTTGCAGAAAGGTCTGTGCAACGCGTTCCCAGAGACTGGGAGGTTACAAAATCCTGGTCTTGGACAACGTGTTGCTGAGGCTTCGGTCAGAAGGAGCGGTGGAGAAGGTTGCCGTCTGACCGATGTGTTCAGACAATTTTTTAGTCCGCAGCCCCAAGGTATGATCGGTTCCAGCAACCATCGCCAGCGTCTGATTTACATGGTTCAGGAATACCTAGGGGCAAGGCCAGACTTGGACACCTTTCCCACCGAAAATCCTCTGGCTTACTGGGTCTTGAGGATGAATCACTGGCCAGAGCTTGCATAGTATGCAATTGAGCTACTGGCCTGTCCTGCATCCAGCGTTCTTTCGGAACGCACCTTCAGTGCTGCTGGTGGCTTTGCAACCGATCACAGGGTGCACCTGTCCACCGACTCGGTTGATCGACGTACCTTCATAAAGATGATAAAGATGAATCAGTCTTGGATCACCACCAGCTACCAAGCACCTGAAGCTGATGTAACCGAATAATTTTTTTTGAAATATCACATCCCTTCAAGACTGCCTATGTTGATGTTCACTGACTGTCCTGTTATGTTGACTGTCTATCCTCTTCCTCCTCCGCTGATATCTTGGAAGAACATTTTTGGTTCTGGGTGATGCCACCAGCCCAATTTTTCAGCCCCTGTTTAACAGGGGCGTGTAATTATAATTTTTGATGCAATGCTTTGCAGCAGGGCTCATTCCTGCACTACAAATAGACTATATGGGAGAGGTTGCAGTGTCATGGCACCAGTACCAGTGCCTAAAGCACAATTTTTCAGCCCCTGTTTAACAGGGGCGTGTAATTACAATTTTTGATGCAATGTTTTGCAGCAGGGCTCATTCCTGCACTCCAACTAAAGTATATGGTAGAGGTTGCAGTGTATAGGCCCAATTTTTCAGCCCCTGTTTAACAGGGGCATGTAATACAATTTGTTATGCAATGCTTTGCAGCAGGGCTCATTCCTGCACTCCAACTAGAGTATCTGGGAGAGGTTGCAGTGTTGTGGCACCAGCAAGCAGTGCCTAAGGCCCAATTTTTCAGCCCCTGTTTAACAGGGGCATGTAATTACAATTCTTGATATAATATTTCACAGCAGGACCCATTCCTGTGCCCACCAAGATTAATTGTGAGGACTTATAGTGTTGTGGCACCAGCACCACCACCAACACAACTACCAAAGGCCCAATTTTTCTACCACTGTTCAACAATGGCATGTAAATACAATTCTTAATATAATTGTTCACAGCAGCACCCACCAAGAGTCACTTTGAGGGCTTACAGGGTTGTGGCAACACCAACACCTTGTTCCACCATTTCTGCAGAGCATATAGGGCAGGCCCCTACTTTCAAACATCCAACTTACAAACGTCTCCTACTTGCAAACGAAAGGAGACAACAGAAAGTGAGATGAAAAAAGACGGACGGCAAAACAAAGTATACAGGGGTGATAACCCTTCCCTTTTTTTTTTCCAAAAAGCTTAAAAATAGATTTTTTGACTGGAGCTACACTTTAAAAATGTACCAGTTCAAAATTACAAACAGATTCTACTTAACACTCCCTGTCTTGTTTGTACCGCCTGTATACTCCTGTTCTGAGTATATAGGGCCTGGGGGCCTCACGCCTTTCCTTTTTTTAATTTTTGGGTACGGGGTTTCCCTTAATATCTGACAAGACCCAAAGGGGCTGGTAATGGGCAGGGGGGCTACCTATGCCATTTTTCTCAGTGATTTTCATCCATATTGCCGGAACCAGATATTACATTAAAACCGCAAGCAGTTTTAAATGACTTTTTTTCCGTTAAATGTCATTTTGTGCAGGGACTGTTCTAAACACAGGAAACACGTGTCACTTCACATGCATACTATAGACAACCCCCAGGCACAATATTTAAAGGAATATTTCACTTTTTTTTTAAAACCATTTTAGGCATTGACCCATGTCCCCTGGGGCAGGAGCCAGGTCCCCAAACCCTTTTTAGGACAATATCTTGCATATTAGCCATTAAAATTAGCACTTTTGATTTCGAACATTCAAGTCCCATAGACTTCAATGGGGTTCTAAAGTTCACACAAATTTTCGGTCCGTTCGAAAGTTCTGGTGCGAACCGAACCGGGGGGGGGGGGGGGGGGGGGGTGTTCGGCTCATCCCTATCTAATGCAAATAACAGGGTTGAGAGTGGACACACCTGTCTTGTGCCCCTAAAGAGAAGGAACAGATCTGAGAGCCATTTATCATTCACACAGATCCTAGCCGTGGGGGCTGCATACAGCAGCCTTACCCACTGAATAAAATTGTCCCCCAGTCCAAAGCGCTTCAATACTTGCCATAGGTAGGGCCACTTGACGCTATCAAAGGCCTGATCCGCGTCTAGGGATAGAATCGCTCTTCGGCCTGGGTTATCTAATGGTATCTGGAGGTTAAGAAAGAGGCATCTGATGTTAAGGGCCGTGGATCTAGATGGGATAATCCCTGATTGGTCTTTGTGAATCAATTTATGAATAACTTTGGCTAGCCTGGTAGCTAGGACCCTCACCAGTAATTTTACATCTGTTGTTAATAGTGAAATGGGCCTATATGAATCTGGAGAGTGGGCCTCTTTACCAGGTTTCAAAAGAAGCGCAATAATCGCTTCATTCTTGGATTGGGGTAAACATCCTATTTCCCTCACATCCTGGAATACCTCCTTTAAATGCGGTATCAGTGTGTCAGCGTAGCGTTTGTATACCTCTGCTGGCAACTCACCCGAGCCCCGAGCCCGGAGACTTACCAGGAGAGGAAAGCGCCAGCACTTCCAGTATTTCCTCAGCCGTGAGGGGAGTATTCAACTGCTCTGCATCCAGGGCATGTAGCTGGCAGGTAGCTGGCACTGTTCAAGAAAATATTCAATTTCTTCTATAGTGGGTGAGACCTTAGAGGAGACTACACATCAGCAGGGAAATCTCTAAATGTAGATAGAATATCTGCATGAAAGGAAACCAGAGTCCCTGAGGAATTGCCTCTATAGGATTGCCTCTATATATATGGCCTGTGTTTTCCCTTCTTTGAAATATTTCTGTTGAAGGAAGAACCTTTTATTTTCAACCTTTGTTAAAACCAGATGCTTAGCCATGTGCTGAGACTCATGCCAGGCTCTCTCAGGAGGTTCAGAGGGGGAGTCAACAAAAGCAGACTCAGCCCTTTCCTGCAGCACAGATTGTTCCCAAGTCCTACTCCCAGTCTTAATGGCATTGATGGATTTCATAAATTGGCCTCTCTTCTTAAGTAGGCTTTTAGTGTATCCCAGAAAATACCAGGACTAGCCGAAGGTTTATTGAACCGAATAAATGTAGTCAGGTTGTTATAAATAGGATCAGGGCTAGGAAAGAGCGACAGCCAAAATGGGTTGAGTTTCCAGCAAACCTGTTTGGGCACCCCAGACGTGAGGATCTCAATACGCACAGGGGAGTGGTCAGATATAGTTCTCACCTCATAGTGTGAGGAAGTTACCAGTGGGAGCATCACATCATTGCCAAGACCAAAGTAAATTCTGGAGAGACCTCTGTGCGTTGCAGAGTGGCATGAGTAACATTTTACATGTGGATGGTTTAGCCTCCAAACATCTCTCAATCCCAGCTCCAAAAGAAGCCAAGAGAAGGATGTCTGTCTCAGGACACCCACAGAGGCCCTTGTGGAAAACTTATCAAGGCCGGCATCCAATAATTATTAACGTCTCCCACAATAATTGTAGGAATACCTGGGTGTTATGACACAAAAGTGGCCAGGGTCTTGACTTCCACTGAAAAAGGTGGGGTGTATATATATATATATATATATATATATATATATATATATATATATATATATATATATATATATATTCACAATAATGCACTGCTGTAACCCATCCCAGGAACATAATAAAAATATATACCAACCGTGGGGGTCAATAAGTGAAGTCATGCATATAAAGGAAACATTTGTACCAATTAACACACTAACCCCTCTAGCCTAAGACAAGAAGGCAGAGTGGAACTGGGTACCAAATAATTTGACAGAAAATTGAGACTCTTGACCAGATAACATATGTGTCTCCTGTAGACACACCACAGAGGAACCCAGTCGTTTGATCATATGGAGTACCGCCAATTGTTTCACTTTGTCCCCCAGGCCTCTTACATTCCAGCTTGCTATAACAGTGTGAAGACTTACCTAGGTTGGAGTCCATGGTGCAGATATGTAGGCTCACCCTTGCAAATAGACACAGCCCACGGTAACAAAGAGATAAGCTACCTGGGCTGTGAATCTGTCCACGGGGGCTTGACAGGAATTAGCCAAAGGATTGTCCAGGTAAAGCCGTAGTCAGGAATTCCAGAAGTCAGGATAACAATAAACAAATCCAGGGTCTGAAGCCGGGGTCAGTCTTGAAATACTGGAACTCTGCAACAGACGACAGGAGCACAAGAACACTTGGCAAACATGACAAAATGAACTGCCAAAGCCCTCAAAGTGAGGCAGGGTTTTATACCCAGCTAATTAGGTAAACTGCCTTAGCTGATCCAGGAGTGAAAGGTACAAACAGAGAATTGCCCACAGTACTTTATACTAAATTAGGCAGACCTAGGGCATATGGACCAACTGGGACTCAGTCAACACGAAAAAAAAAGCAAAAAAACTCTAATGTCCACGAGGGACTCTCAACTGGGGGGCTAAGTTCAGCAGCCTGCTTTGACGAGCCATGAACATAAGTGGTGCTGACACACCTTGTGGAAACAGTTTTCCGCCATGACAGGATTTTTAACACCTTTAACTAATAAGTTCTTATGTAGAAAGTAAGTGTTCCAGTGTAGCAGAAATATTGATTGATATTCAAGTAGCTCCAAGCCTTCTGCTCAAGTCATCATGCAGGGAGCGCTCCTCTCTATCCAGCCCTTGCATTACCAGTGCAGGTTTTTCAAAAAAAATGCACTTCATCCCTGGCTGCCATGCGCAGGCAAGCTGGTAAAGCATGGAATACTGTATCTCCAAAGAAAGAAGCCTCTCCTTTTGCACTTCCGCCAAAAAGTCTGGAAACAGAGATATTTTAGAATTATCCATCACCAGAGCATCTCCCAGGGTATGTGCCTTAGACAGGATAACATCTCTAACAGTTTAAAACAGGAAGGCTCTGGGGGGGGTTACCCGGTGGCAGAGGCCTGGAAGGGATCCAATGCGCTTGCTCGACTGCGAACATAGGGGAGAACAACTCCTTCCCAAATTTTTCTAGCAGTCATTGCTCTATGAAATGAACCAGGTTCTTCCCTTCCATTTTTTCAAGAATGCCAATGGCTCTAACGTTATTTCTGCGAAGTCTATTTTCTAGGTCATCGAGTTTTGCGGCGTGTTTAGCCACCATGAGCTACTGAGCAAACGACTATCCTGGTATAGGGGCCCAATCGTCCTCTATGGTGCTTCAATGGCAGTTGTGTGGTCTCCCAATTTCTGCATGTCCTGGTGCAGAAAGGATATTTCAGCCTTTATCCCTTTAACCTCCGTGGCCAGGACAGTGATAGAAAGGTTGCAGGAAGTAACCGCAGAGAAAATATCTCTGTGTGGGTTCAGGCCCAGCCGAGGCCTGTGGAAGTGGCCGTTTGCGGGATTTGGTACACGGGGGTAGTACTCACTGTGTCCCAAGGCAGCACTGGCACTGTCGGGTTCTCCAGGGGCATGGTGTCGTCTGCATCTGCCTGAGAGCCACTATGATTCTCCGCTCTGTCACCGGGTAACTGTGGCAGGTCCCGCATCCCTCTTGGGGAGAACAGTCATCTTAGGCCTTGTTGTCCGAAGCAGCATGGGCCGTGAAGCCGCACCAAGACATCTTCCAAATCTTGGGTTAGTGCAGTGGCAGCCGGGCAAAGACATCTGAGTGCACTGGAGGGCAGTTAGATCCCAAAATCGGGTGATCAGCAGCAGTTTGCAGGATAATAGAGCGGATTATTGGCGCAGCTCACAAGATGTGCAACTGACTACATCCACTGCCAAGCCACTCCCCGAGTACATTATGTTTATGATAACGTTGGAGTAATTTAATTGGGTTATGCTATGAATGACATTTTTTTTATAATATATACATATAACATGAGCATTCCTAGAAGTTAAGAGGAATAATCTAGGGTTGTTGGAGTGATATCATTTGTTTAATATTATGAAAGAGTGCTTTTGTCTTTTGATTCAGTAGGAGATGTATTTTTAGTGGTTTTGCAGTGAAGGAGTTTTCACAATGGTTATTCACTGGGTGTTATGCCACATACACACGACCGGACTTTTCGAGGGACTAGGTCCGACAGACTTTCGATGGAGTTATGACGGAGTTCTGACAGAGTTCTGACGGACTTTCCGAATGAACGGACTTGGCCACACACAATCACACCAAAGTCCGACAAATTTGAACGTGATGACGTACGACTGGACTAGAATAAGGATGTTCATAGCCAGTAGCCAATAGCTGGCCTAGCGTCGGTTTTTGTCCTACACACGAGCGGATTTCCCGGTAGGAACTGGGTCCGGCGGAGTTCTGGCGGAAAAATGTGAAACATGTTCCATTTCTAAAGTCTGTCAGACTTTTGCAAATCAAAAGTCCGCTGCAGCCCACACACGATCGAATGGTCTGCCGGAATCATTCCGTCTGACTTTTGATGTTGAAAAGTCCGGTCGTGTGTACGCGGCATTAGAGAACTTAAAGTAGAACAGCAGCGTCATAACCCCTGTTCATTTTTTTTTCCATCTGTGTCCCATTGGGAACATTTACCTTCACTCCCTGTCCCGTAGCCAAACAGAAACTAAGAGGAAATCCTTGCAAATTAAGGGAATCTCTTGAAGCTCCCCAGGTCACTAGAACTAGTGTCCCAATTGGAAGATTTCACCTCTTTTACTTTTTTTCGGACATCCCAAAATTTGGGATTTTATTTTACTTTCAATGATGGCAAACAGGACTAATAGAGAGGGTGAATGTATTTACAGTATCTCACAAAGTGAGTACACCCCTCACATTTTTTGTAAATATTCTATTATATCATTTCATGTGACAACACTGAAGATATGACACATTGCTACTATGTAAAGTATTGAATGTACAGCTTGTATAACAGTGTAAATTTGCTGTCCCCTCAAAATAATTCAACACACAGCCATTAACGTCTAAACCACTGGCAACAGAAGTGAGTACACCACTAAGTGAAAATGTCCAAATTGGGCCCAAAGTGTCAATATTTTGTGTGGCCACCATTATTTTCCAGCACTGCCTTAACCCTCTGGGGCATGGAATTCAGCAGAGCTTCACAGGTTGCCACTGGAGTCCTCTTCCACTCCTCCATGACGACATAACGGAGCTTGTGGATGTTAGAGACCTTGTGCTCCTCAACCTTCCATTTGAGGATGCCCCATAGATGCTCAATAGGGTTTAGGTCTGGAGACATGCTTGGCCAGTCCATCACCTTTGCTCTCAGCTTTTTTAGCAAGGCAGTGGCTGTATTGGAGGTGTGTTTGGGACCGTTATCATCTTTGAATACTGCCCTGCAGTGCAGTCTCCGAAGGGAGGGGATCATGCTCTGCTTCAGTATGTGACAGTACATAATGACATTCTAGGTTCCCTCAATGAACTGTAGCTCCCCAGTGCCAGCAACACTCATTCAGCCCCAGACCATGCCACTCTCGCCACCATGCTTGACTGTAGGCAAGACACACTTGTCTTTGTACTCCTCACCTGGTTGCCGCCACACATGCTTGACACTATCTGAACCAAATAAGTTTATCTTGGTCACATCAGACCACAGGACATGCTTCCAGTAATCCATGTCCTTGGTCTGCTTGTCTTCGGCAAACTGTTTGCGGGTTTCCTTGTGCAACATCTTTAGAAGAGGTTCAATTCTGGGATGACAGCCATGCAGACTAATTTGATGCAGTGTGTGGCGTATGGTCTGAGCACTGACAGGAAGACCCCCCACCCCTTCAACCTCTGCAGAAATGCTGGCAGCACTCATACTTCTATTTTCTAAAGACAACCTCCTGGATATGAAGCTGAGCATGTGCACACAACTTCTTTTGTTGACCATGGCAAGGCCTGTTCTCAGTGGAACCTGTCCTGTTAAACTGCTGCAGCTCAGTTTCAAGGTCTTGGCAATCTTATTATAGCCTAGGCCAACTTTATGTAGACCAACAATTCTTTTTTTCAGATCCTCTGAGAGTTCTTTGCCATGAGGTGCCACATTGAACTTCCAGTGACCAGTATGAGAGAGTGAGAGCAATAACACCAAACTTAACACACCTGCTCCCCACACCTGAGACCTTGTAACACTAATGAGTCACATGACACCGGGAAGGAAAAATTGCTAATTGGGCCCAATTTGGACATTTTCACTTAGGGTTGTACTCACTTTTGTTGCCAGCGGTTTAGACATTAATGGCTGTGCGTTGAGTTATTTTGAGGGGACATCAAATTTACACTGTTATACAAGCTGTACACTCACTACTTTACATTGTAGCAGTGTCATTTCTTCAGTGTTGTCACATGAAAAGATATAATAAAATATTTACAAAAAAGTGAGGGGTGTACTCACTTTTGTGAGATACTGTATGTATACATGTTTGAAGTATCTGTTTGTGGATACTGGTGGAAGCAGCTATCTTGACCATTTTCTCAATATTTTTTTGTTTTTGTTTTCTACTGCATTAGGGCAGTGTTCACTAGGGTTTAGTACTAGATTAATAAACTAGGGATGAGCCGAACACCCCCCTGTTCGGTTCGCATCCAGAACATGCGAACAGGCAAAATATGTGTTTGAACATGCGAATGCCATTAAAGTCTTTGGGACACAAACATGAATAATCAAAAGTGCTAATTTTAAAGGCTTATATGCGTGGTATTGTCATAAAACGTGTTTGTGGACCTGGGTCCTGCCCCAGGGGACATGTATCAATGCAAAAAAAGTTTTAAATACGTTTGTTTTTCCGGGAGCAGTGATTTTAATAATGCTTAACCACTTGCCGACCGCCGCACGCCGATGTACGTCGGCAGAATGGCACGGGCAGGCATAAGCACGTACATGTACGTGATTTGCCTCCCGCGGGTCGGGGGCCCGATCGGGCCCCCGCCCGGTGCCTGCGGCGGTCGGTTTTCGTTCGGGAGCGATCCCGGACGAGGGGACGGCCATTCATTCATGGCCACCCCCTCGCGATCGCTCCCGACGAATGGAAATCCCCGGTGACATCACTTCCTCTCCTGTAATGTAAACACAGGAGAGGAAGTGATGTATTCTCTCCTCCGTGTCGGTATTTTTCGTTCCGACACGGAGGAGAGCGGATCAGTGAGTTGCACCAACACATCCCACACACAGTAGAACATGCCAGGCACACTCACACCCCCCCTTTACCCCCCGATCACCCCCCCAATTACCCCTGCCCCCCAGTCACAGTGACACCAATGTCATTTTTTTTTTTTTTTTTTTTTTTTTTGCATTGGTGTCATTTGTGACTGTAATAACTGTTAGGGCAGTTAGGGTTAGCCCCCTTTAGTTCTAATGTACCCCCCTAACCCCCCCAATAAAGGTTTAACCCCGTGATCACCCCCCGTCGCCAGTGTCACTAAGGCTGGGTTCACATTGCAGCGGTTTATGAGAACGAATGTGATTCGCACCGCACTGCAGTGCAAATCACATCCGATCTCTGTGCGATTCGAGTTCAGCCATTCGCCGCACCCGCCGCACCCGCCACACCCGCCGCACCCGCCGCAAATTCGCACGGGACCCTTTTTTTGGCCCGCAGCAGAATCGGATCGCATGGGTGTTCACACCATGCGATCCGAGTTTGCAGATCGCACTGCGATATGCGAACTGATCTGGGGGTGTCAGTAACATTTCACTGACACTCCCAGCAGTTCGCATAGGGCAGTGTGAACTGCCGCCGGGAGGCATGCGATGCGGGAACCCGCCGTGGATTCGCGGCGTTTCCGCATCGCTCCAGTGTGAACCCAGCCTAATAAGCGATCATTTTTCTGATCGCCGTATTAGTGTCACAGGTGACGCTAGTTAGGCAGGTAGGTATTTAGGTTCGCCGCAGCTTTTTATAGCGCTAGGGACCCCCATATACTACCGCATAAAGCCCCCTGATTGCCCCCTAGTTAACCCTTTCACCAGTGATCACCATATAACTGTTACAGGTGACGCTGGTTGGTTAGTTATTTTTTTATAGTTTCAGGGCACCCGCCATTTATTACCTAATAAAGGTTTAACCCCCTGATCACCCGGCAGGTGTCATTTGTGACTAATAACTGTTAGGGCAGTTAGGGTTAGCCCCCTTTAGTTCTAAGGTACCCCCCTAACCCCCCCAATAAAGGTTTAACCCCGTGATCACCCCCCGTCGCCAGTGTCACTAAGGCTGGGTTCACATTGCAGCGGTTTATGAGAACGGATGTGATTCGCACCGCACTGCAGTGCAAATCACATCCGATCTCTGTGCGATTCGAGTTCAGCTATACAGATAGTATGGCTGAATTCGTGTCGCACCCGCCGCACCCGCCGCAAACTCGCACGGGACCCTTTTTTTGGTCCGCAGCAGAATCGGATCGCATGGGTGTTCACACCATGCGATCCAAGTTTGCAGATCGCACTGCGATATGCGAACTGATCTGGGGGTGTCATTAACATTTCACTGACACTCCCAGCAGTTCGCATAGGGCAGTGTGAACTGCCGCCGGGAGGCATGCGATGCGGGAACCCGCCGCGCATTCGTGGCGTTCCCGCATCGCTCCAGTGTGAACCCAGCCTAATAAGCGATCGTTTTTCTGATCGCTGTATTAGTGTCACAGGTGACGCTAGTTAGGCAGGTAGGTATTTAGGTTCGCCGCAGCTTTTTATAGCGCCAGGGACCCCCATATACTACCGCATAAAGCCCCCTGATTGCCCCCTAGTTAACCCTTTCACCAGTGATCACCATATAACTGTTACAGGTGACGCTGGTTGGTTAGTTATTTTTTTATAGTTTCAGGGCACCCGCCATTTATTACCTAGTCTCACTAGTGTACCCCTAAATTTAGGGGTGTCTACTTTCTAAAATGGGGTCATTTGGGGGGGGGGGTTTGTGCCATCTTGGCATTTTATGGCCTTCAAAACTGTAACGCCCTTAGAAAGCCTGAAGGCGGTGCTTGGTTTTTGGGGCCCCGTACGCGGCTAGGCTCCCAAAAAGTCCCACATATGTGGTATCCCCGTACTCAGGAGAAGCAGCAGAATTTATTTTGGGGTGTCATTTCACATATGCCCATGGCATGCGTGAGCAATATATCATTTAGTGACAACTTTGTGAAAAAAAAAAAAAAGTTTGTAATTTTCCCGCAACTTGTGGCAAAATATAAAATATTCCATGGACTCAACATGCCTCTCAGCAAATAGCTTGGGGTGTCTACTTTCTAAAATGGGGTCATTTGTGGGGGTTTTGTGCCATCTTGGCATTTTATGGCCTTCAAAACTGTAATAGGTAGTGAGAAGTGAACTCAAAAAATTACGCCCTTAGAAAGCCTGAAGGCGGTGCTTGGTTTTCGGGGCCCCGTACGCGGCTAGGCTCCCAAAAAGTCCCACATATGTGGTATCCCCGTACTCAGGAGAAGCAGCAGAATTTATTTTGGGGTGTCATTTCACATATGCCCATGGCATGCATGAGCAATATATCATTTAGTGACAACTTTGTGAAAAAAAAAAAAAAAAAAAAAAAGTTTGTAATTTTCCCGCAACTTGTGGCAAAATATAAAATATTCCATGGACTCAACATGCCTCTCAGCAAATAGCTTGGGGTGTCTACTTTCTAAAATGGGGTCATTTGTGGGGGTTTTGTGCCATCTTGGCATTTTATGGCCTTCAAAACTGTAATAGGTAGTGAGGCGTGAAATCAAAAATTTACGCCCTTAGAAAGCCTGAAGGCGGTGCTTGGTTTTCGGGGCCCTGTACGCGGCTAGGCTCCCAAAAAGTCCCACATATGTGGTATCCCCGTACTCAGGAGAAGCAGCAGAATTTATTTTGGGGTGTCATTTCACATACGCCCATAGCATGTGTGAGCAATATATCATTTAGTGACAACTTTGTGTAAAAAAAAAAAAAAAATTTTTTTTTTGTCATTATTCAATCGCTTGAGGCAAAAAAATAAAATATTCAATGGGCTCAACATGCCTCTTATCAATTTCCTTAGGGGGTCTACTTTCCAAAATGGGGTCATTTGGGGGGGTTTTGTACTGCCCTGTCATTTTAGCACCTCAAGAAATGAGATAGGCAGTCGTAAACTAAAAGCTGCGTAAATTCCAGAAAACGTACCTTAGTTTGTAGATGTGACAACTTTTGCGCAAACCAATAAATATACAATTATTGACTTTTTTTTTACCAAAGACATGTGGCTGAATACATTTTGTCCTAAATGTATGACTAAAATTGAGTTTATTGGATTTTTCTAATAACAAAAAGTAGAAAATATCATTTTTTTTCAAAATTTGCGGTCTTTTTACGTTTATATCGCAAAAAATAAAAATCGCAGAGGCAATCAAATACCATCAAAAGAAAGCTCTATTTGTGGGAAGAAAAGGACGCAAATTTTGTTTGGGTACAACATTGCATGACCGCGCAATTACCAGTTAAAGCAGCGCAGTGCCAAAGTGTAAAAAGACCTCTGGTCATTTACCAGCAAAATGGTCCGGTCTGAAAGTGGTTAAAGTGAAACAATAAAAGTGCAATATTCCTTTAAATTTCGTACCTGGGGGGGTATCTATAGTATTCCTGTAAAGGGGCGCATATTTCCCATGTTTACAACAGTCTGACAGCAAAGTGCCATTTCTAAAGGAAAAAAAGTAATTTAAAACTACTCCCGGCTATAATGAATTGTAGGTCCAACAATGCACATAAGAGTTCATTGATAACAAAGGCATGGAATTTCCCCACAGAGGAACCCCGAACCAAAATTTTAAAAAAAAATGCGTGGGGGTCCCCCTAAATTCCATACCAGGCCCTTCAGGTCTGGTATGGATTTTTAGGGGAACCCCATGCCAAAATGGAAAAAAATGGCGTGGGGTCCTCCCAAAAATCCATACCAGACCCTTATCCGAGTATGCAACCTGGCAGGCCGCAGGAAAATAGGGGGGACGAGAGAGCACCCCCCATCAAGAACTGTACCAGGCCACATGCCCTCAACATTGGGAGGGTGCTTTGGGGTAGCAGCCCACCCCAAACCACCTTGTCCCTGTGTTGATGGGGAGAAGGGCCTCATACCCACAACCCTTGCCCAGTGGTTGTGGGGGTCTGTGGGTGGGGTGCTTATCGGAATCTGGAAGCCCCCTTTAACAAGGGGACCCCCAGATCCTGCCCCCCCCCCCGTGTGAATTGGTAATGGGGTACAAATGTACCCCTACCATTTCACAAAAAAAGTGTCACAAGGGTTAAAAAACACAAGAGACACTTCCTCAAACTTAATCTTAAACAAAACATAACTTAGAATTTTTAATCCCCCACATGCCTCATAGCTTCTCAGTAACAAAACCTCCTACAGCACTGAAGGTCGGTCTGAGAAAGCTTCATGGCTGCAAGACAAGCCAGAGGCTCCAATGTGTGCTGTGAAAGCTTTGGCCTATGGTCCACCCTAGAATCCTCACTCCTAAAAGTGTCTGCATTATCCCTGGACCTCAAGCAGTCAGTAAACACAAGACCTGATTCTCTTTTAGTATTATGCATGCTAAATATAATATCTAAATTATATATTTTTTATGTTGGTAAATCATATAGCATTGCTCATTATTTGATTTGAAAATAAATAATGCCATTACAATAAGAAATTAAATGTATAGGTGGTGTAAAAATGTTACCTAATAGTACTATTTTTAACATGAATTTTTAGAATATTCAGTTTGGACATTCCCATTTATCTCTGTGATGCCTGTGGTTGCACATATGCACTGCAGAAGAGGCACCAGAAAGAAAATGAAATTAAAACACTGGGATTTGCTGCACTGGAAGTCTAGTTTTAGAATACTAGCTCAGGAGAAAAATACTGGGCATTACTGGGTTTAGTCACAAAGCCAGCTTCGTTGCTGGTTCAGCAGCAACCAAATTTATCTGGAACAACAAAGACCACAAACCTTACACAGAAATGGCAAAAGAACCAATATCTCACGCTATCTATCTTAACAGGTGTAAGAAACTATAACAAAGACAAGCCTTTTGGATATTCTATTTGAATACTCTAACTACAGATGGGTTGAATAAGGTGTTAACTATAATCTGCCCTTCCCCAACACTGCCCCTTCTCACATCAAACTCCATCCCCCCGTTCCCAAATCCAACCACACACAGAACTAAACGTTTATATAGTGTAAATAATGGCAATATAGTATTTAAAATAGTCAGGTTGAAAAAAGACACATTGTGCAACCAATGAAGATACCCCAAATAGCGATGCATCTCCTATATTAATCCTGACAATTTTCTGATATGGCCATTTAACTATCCTTCTTAAACACACACTGTTAAATGTATTAAACACATTTCAAAATTATAAATATATTTTTTGGTCACTATCACTTATTTTACCTTTGTATTATTGTATTCATGACCAGGCCATTTTTTGCAATACAACACTACGTTGCTTTACCTGACAATTGTGCATTCACACGACACTGTACCCAAACAAATGTCCTTCTTTTTGCACAAATAGAGCTTACTTTTGGTAGTATTTGATCACCTCTGTGTTTTTTTTTTTTTTACGCTATCAACAAAAAAAAGACAGACAATTTAAAAATAAATATAGATAATTTTTATTTTTTGCTATAAAACACATCCAATAAAAAAATGTAAAATATCAAATGTCTTCATCAATTTAGGCCAATATGTATTCTGCTACATGTTTTTGGTAAAAAAATCCCAATAAGCGTACATTGATTGGGTTGCGCAAAAGTTATCGCGTCTAAAAATTATGGGATATTTTTATGGCATTTTTATTTTTACTAGTAATGGCAGCGATCAGCATTTTTTATCAGGACTGCAACATTGCGGCAGACAAATTGGACAATAAGTGACACTTTTTGGGGACCAGTAACACTAATACGGTGATCAGTGCTAAAAAAAATTGCACTGTCACTGTATTAACAACACTAGCAGGGAAGGGGTTAACATTATGGGCAATCAAAGGGTTAAGTGTGCTCCTAGGGAGTGATTTCTAACTGTGGGGGGGGGGGGTTACCTGGAGGAAGAGAGAGAGCTCTGTGTTCCTGATTAGCTGGAACACAAGATCTCTCTCTTCCTCTCTGACAGAACAGTGGTCTGCCTTGTTTACATGGGCAAACTGCCATTCTGCCTCTCCAGTTAAAAATTGGTGGGTCCCAGCCGCCATTGCGGCTGCCAGACCCACTGATTGGCTTCCGCTGTGTCCAATTACAGCAAGAGCAGGTCGCCGGTAGCTTGCGCACCCCAGACCCTAAAGAGGGAACAACGTACCCCCTTTAGGGTCTGGGGTTGTTGTTTCGCACAGCCAGGCCACCCTGCTGCAGTAAATGTTAATATAAGCGGTTAATATTGATGTTGATATTCCTTTTAATACGTTAATATTATTTTTGTAAGTAATGGCTTATGATATTCCAGATATTATGACAAGTGTATGAACGTTATTTACTTTTGTAATATACAGAACTTCATATACGCATCATGTGTATTAGTGCACCTTGATACTAATGAGTATATATTATAATATACTATGAGTACCGTATATTCTTTTACAATTAGTATAGCAAGTATTTTCAATATTGCATTGTTTTTTGATTTTGGCTAGTGTTTTTATTTCCAGTCCTGATGAAGGGTACTTTATGGAGCCCTTTAAACTCATTGGCTTTTTAACTGAAAGAAAAGAATCGAAACGTCATTGGATACAGTGCCTGTTCTGTGATAATGCTGTAGTACAATCATTCAGCTAATCACAAGTTTGGGTATCACCACTTTACATATCTTTTCTATGCAACAATTTCTGTATGTACAATGTTGTTTTTAAATCTGTCCCATGTGGGAGTTCCTATGATAATTCAATGAAACCATATTTTACAATATATAATTGTTATGTTGGTTGCCTAAGAAAGTCCCAATTCAGAAATCCGCTGGGGTCATTTTCCTGAGCGGGGTCATTTTCCTGAGCGGGGCTTTAATGCACTTTCCTTGTAGACATTGAACACTGCTGTAAGTTTTATTATGTTCCTGTTCAGAATGAAAGATTTAGGTCTTATAGGAGTACACCCAAAGCTCTTTTGGCTGTAATTCTCCTTTGGATCACAAAAGCAGTATTCATTCTGCACTCCTGTGATCCATTTTCAGCAGACAACAGGCTGGAGTATGCTGTCGGCTGATGTCACAGAGCCAGTCCAGGCCCTGGAAAGATTGCGACCATATGGTCAGGATCTGCCCACATGCCTGGAGCGGCACCCGGCTCAGTCTCTCAGTGAACTGCTGACACTCTGAGCCAGCTGCTCCTGTCACCTCCACGGTCCAATGCTCCAGTGAGCATGGGAGGTAGAGCAGAGAGCCTGGGGACTGACAGTCCACCGGCTCTCTGTTCAGGGAACTCTGAAAACTGAACAATCGGCGGTGCTTCATTGCTCCTTTCTCAGTCTTAGTGCCCACTGGGAAAAAATGCAGCATTGTACCAATGCTGCATCCACCAAGGTAAGTTTGATCCCAAAAACTATTCCCATACTTATTTTTTAATAACTGTCATTTACCATCTCCTAGTACCACTGTTTCCACTGAACTTACTTTGCTTTCTTTGGTCTTGGCATCTCCATTACACATTAAAAATGTATAATTTAGTTGAAGTATAATTTACTGATCTGCTTTATGGATAAACCTTTCCTTTTAAATAATTGATGACATATTTTTTGTGTTAGCAATGATTAGTGTAAAATCTAGCTTTATTTTGAGTATTAATTGTGGAAAATTCAGATAAACACGGGGGTCTGCATATTTATATGCTATAAATTTCTGTCTTCTGCAGTTGCAAATGATCTAAAGTGTTCATTCTTCTTTATATTTTGCAAAGTCAGAGAACAATAACAAGCAGAAAGTCACTGTGTGATATTACATTATAACTGGATGCATTGTTAAATACTTCAGTAGGTATCCATTGTAAGAAATGGTAATTTTAAAATGTGTTGACAAGACACATTCACAATGACTGTTTGTATCACATTTCTAAGACATGCCTAGAATACAAAGCATTATATAATGAAAGCTGGCTGATGAAACATAATGTATTCTGTTTAAAACAGTAATGTTTCTGATTGGGGTAAATGTAGAGATGTGTATACTTTTTAAAATGTGTTCCACTGACAATTACCATAATTCTCTCCTGCAATAATATTTTCCATGCATATATAAAATATCATTTACAGATTTTTCAAACTATGGAATTTAGGTCTATGAACTCTTACAGTTTGATTTGAATGTCCCAGGCACTGACATCAGAGAGTCTGACTCATAGATGAGGTTTCTGTCCTCTGCCCAAATATTGTATGAACCTGCCTTGTAGTTAAAGTACTTGCTGTCTCTGGGTCCTATTTATGGGACCATAAGCACTGTCTGAAAGAGAATTCCTGGATAAAAAGCTACAGAAGAAGACAATACAAGCCCAATGCAAAAGGCTGTAACCAGAATACAAACAAATTATCAAAATAAACATTAAATCAAGAGATTAGTCAAAATTTCAACAGACAACCAAACATTACATGCAGCAAGAATATAGAAAATTTGGACTATAACAATAATGTGCATACCAGTAGAAATGTACCCAGATTTTGTGACAATGAACATAAACACCTTACCCTTATGCAGATGACATTCTTCCATATGCTTTTCTTTAAAAGGAGCATCTGGAATCTGTATGGTTTATCATAAAATGCTAATTAAAAAAAAAAAAACTTGCATGGATATTATGGGCTGCTGCCCTGCATCTCTGTGCATCGATACAACCCTTGCATATCCTTCTGGTATAATATATTAATACCCTTGCAGTTCAGGTCTATATGTAATAAAACTGAAGAGGGGAGTACAATCAGATTTTAGCAATGAAATATAATGAATTTTCAGTCACTGAAAAAGGAATTGGGTCCACGCTTGACTGACAGTTGATGTAGCAAAATATTCAACTTCAAAGCCACAGACCCAGTTCTATAAAACAGACATAGTATTAAACACAGGTTGTTAGTTAAAGTGGTTGTAAAGGCAGTTTTTTTACCCTAATGCATTCTATGAATTAAGATAAAAAGCCTTCTTTGTGCAGCAGCCCCCCTCAGCCCTCCTAATACTTACCTGAGGTTCATCTAGATCCAGCAAGGTTGCAGGAGTGTCTCGGCTGCCCAGGATTCCCCTCTTCATTGGCTGAGACAGCAGCAAGGCTCCATTGCTGCTGTCAATCAAAGTCAGTGAGCCAATGAGGAGAGAAAGGTGGCAAGCCCAGGCCACGGCTCAGTGTCTGAATGGACACACAGAGCTGCAGCTTGGCTCGGGTGCCCCCATAGCAAGCTGCTTGCTGTAGGGGCACTCAACAGAAGGGAAGGGCCAGAAGCACCAAAGCGGGACCAGAGAAAAGGAGGATCTGGGTTGCTCTGTGCAAAACCACTGCACAGAGGAGGTAAGTATAAGATGTTTGTTATTTTTAACTAAAAAAAAATGAGACTTCAGTAATAGTATCACTTTAAGCAATGAATTATAAAAAAACACCAGGATGTTGTTGCACCTATTAGGGATGAGCAGTTAGATGTATGCGCTTCTGTGAAATATTGTCAAACATCAAAACACTTTGGCAAACTGTAACCACTTCTGAAAAATGTATTGAATTCAATGGAGAAGGTAAAGTTAAGGTCATTTTTAGTTGTATGCTATAGTATATACATAGCTCACAGGGATTGGGAAATTGCATTTACTCTGGATCTGCTACCCCAATTTAAAGAGGAAGTAAACCCTTCCAAACAACTTGGACCTATAGGTAAGCCTAGATTAAGGCTTACCTGTAGGTCCAAGCAATATCTCCTAAACCTATATGGTTTAGGAGATATTTGCCCGAAAATGGGCACCGCTGTCTACGGCGCATGCGCCGTAGACAGCGGCGCGCAGGCGCACTAAATGCGGCAAATCCAAGAATGGATTTGCCAAATTTGTCGACTCCCGTGCGCATGCGCGGGAGTGACGTCATCGCGGCCTCGCCGTATGGCAGCGGCGGAGCTGCGAGACGCGACTCCCGTGCGCATGCGCGGGAGTGACGTCATCGCGGTTGCGCCGCTGTGATTCGTCGGAGCTGCGAGACGCCACAAGCAACATGGATGCGGCGGACTACAGGGGACAGCGGCGACTTTGCTGGCTCCTGTGTCAGGTAAGTGACACATAATGAGCTACTATGCGATGCATAGTAGTCCATTATGCTTTACCTTTGCAGGGAAAAAAAGAGGAAGTAAACCCATCATTGTGTATCCCAAGTTCTGCTTTTCCAAATTGGTTGTTGATTGTGAATCAAAAATTCAGGAATGTAATGATGATCCTAAACATGCTTTCATTGTTTTTAATACTTGAATCAATAAAATGGTATTTTTAAATGAGTTTGTTTTACTAATGGCATATATATATATATATATATATAGTTCCATAATTATATTTTTTCTTTTGATATATTTCACGGGGGCGATGCCTCCTCTGGTAACTTGATATGAGGATCACTACACATATACACTGGACGTAAAAGCAAGCAGTATATGTTCCTGAATTTACATTTTTAGGCCTCTGCACAACAGATATCACACAGAAAGGGATAATCAGCACAAGTAGCCAAGTAGCTGGGGGTGTGGTGCTCATGTACTAACAAAAGACATATTGATAGAAGGAGAGATGAGAGTGACAGAGAGAAGACTCTAGTCTACCAGACAAGGTTGTACATAGTGCCTGAGCTGTGCAACTTTGGATAGCTGTGTAAGACTGGATAGACAGAAATGCAAATCCCTTTGCAGGTAAAACAAATGCGATATATGCATTTTATCTGTCTATGTAGCTGCTTGGAGCTCAGCTCTAATTATATGACAGATATAATTCAGTCAAATTATATGACAGATATGTAACTTAGTTTCATAAAATGTAACACAGTACTACAAATTAGATTTTAGATATTAAATATATAATACAGTATTATAACTCAGCTTTTAGGAGCCATTAAAATGTTAGGTGTTCATTAATACTCCATATAATAAAATTAATACAGTTTTTTTTTTTTTATCTTTTGCAATACAAAAACATTAAAAAAATGTATCAGTTTGAAAACATTTTTTTAATGACTGACCTAGCAAAGCAAAACTTTACCCAAAAGAAAAAAAATCATATTATATTTTCTTTGAGCTATGCAGTTAGAGCAAAACTTTTTATGTTGACAGCAGTAAATGTAGCATTCAATTATTTCAGAAAGTAAAAATGTTAATAAAGTGTTCTGTTAAACTCCTGTTCACTATGAAGAACAGAGAACAGTGAAGATGATTACATTGTAAGTGATTAATGTAAAACGTTGCATGTTGTATGTCTTCTAAGGTGACATTGCTCAACAGCTTTTCTCCTAGACACCAGTCCCATGCTGTGGAATTGCTTTCAGCTTGAGATCATATAATAATAAAAGCTCTTTAAGTTCACAGCCGATCACCAACAGTAATTGCACAGCACTTACTGTAAGCCCTATGCATACTGCGATGCTTAGGCACTCCCAATATATAGGGATTGTAACCATAGTAGCCCTACTGATAAAAGGCACATTTTAATACAGGTTTCCATTTCCTCTGTTGTTTGCATGCATCGCAAACTATGTGAATGATTTTATTGATAAAAAATACTTTTTAAAACACATTTCACCAATTTAAAAAGATGCTCCATTTTAAGATCAAAAGTTCTGCTCAATGTTCACCTATTTTTTATTTTTGTAACAAATATTCTTTGCCCTGTCATATACAGTACTGTATGTGTCAGAGCAATGGGAAATTCTCTCACAGGTATTTCACCTAACTGACACTCTTGGCGCTGAAAGTGTCCATCTGTTCTTCCCTTAAAATAAAATATAATTTGGTCCATCAGTGAACATGAAGAAATGTTTGTTACCTCTCCAATTTTCTGTTTTCACAGCGACTTCAATACTGGGCACTTGTATCCCCTTCCTGCCTAGGCCAATTTTCAGCTTTAAACGCTGTTGAACATTTAATGATAATTACGCAGTCATGCAACACTATACTCAAACTAAATTTTTAGCATTTTGTTCAAACAAATAGAGCTTTCTTTGGGTGGTCTAAGGTATTTAGAAAGAGGCATTCTGGGTTTTTTTTAAGTTGTAATTCTTTGCCATAATTTTTTGAAAAATAAAATAAAAATTGAATTCTTTTTTTTTTTTTTACATACAGTCAGAACAGAATCCTCAAATAACTGGTGTGGTGGTAATCAGGGACACTGACTGGTGAAAAATATTTTATATTTATTTTTATTTTTTATTACTTTTTTTCACTATTTTATTTTTAACTCACTGGGGCTCATTTACTGTAGTGCAGAGTATTAATTATCGCTAAAATGCCGCAATCTCATTAATTAGCGCTAAAATGAAATTCACTATAGCACTGGTGCAAAAATACTCCCAAAATTGAGTTTACTATAGCTCCCAGAAAATACATAGTGCCCAAACCCTTACTCTAGTTAAGACATGGAGAATTGCATAAATGTTAGCGCATGAAATGATTGCTTAAATGGTACTGAAATATGCAGTATATTTTTTAAAGATAATCTGCTTTTAAAGTTTCTGAAAAAGTGATTTCTACACTGAAGTATCTTTAAAAGTCTGAGATTAGATACATTCCCTGTCTCTTTACATACAACTAGGTGCCAGCACAACTGAGCATGCTCAGATATGCAAACTACTCTCATTTTATCTCCCATGGCTTTTTTTACAAAGAGTTATAGTAAATGCCAAAATGAGCGCTGGGCTAAAGAACGTTTTTTAGGAGTGAAAATTAGTGTTATGTAGCCCAATGCAAGCCACTGATTCTAATGGTACAATTGTAACTTCCTGAAATAAATCCTTTTCATGTTGAGATGAAATGTATCTTTCTCTCAAAGAAATTTTCCTTGCAACAATGTTGCTTCTTTATCATTTATTTTGTTTTTAAGAATGCTAGCATGTGTAATGTTTTCATGTTTTGATAAAATATATTTTTTCTCAGTCACTTTCACTTGTTGCTCTCCATCTCACAAAAATCGTTACCCAAACTCACACAGGTGTCTTTACAAACCACAAACAATATCATTGCTGATGCAATTTTAAAATGAGTCACAATTTTGTGTGTTTTTTATTATTTTCAAATGATCCTTATTTGAGCCCAAAAAATGTGACATGTGTAGCAACATCAGAAATAAAAAATGTCATTCCCAAAAATAAGAGGACAACATCACTATTCTACACTCACACACCAAGAACCACCAAATATCCCAGAATAAATTAAGAAGAATAACTCCTGACTAGTGTAATTCCACCACCTATATGTCCAAAGAACTGCAGTATATGTGTAATTAGGTGTAGGAGGGCTCCACACGTGGCAGCTTGATGGCTTACAGCTTAGCACTTCTGCTAAGCAACACTGAGGTTCTGGCTTTGAATCCCAAACATGCCACTTCATGTAGAAAAGTTGTCTGTTCTCCCTATGTTGTTAAACATTACTCCTGACTCAGCTCCTTACATAAATTAGGTCTTAATGTAGTATTTATGTGTAGGAGGGTTCCACCACAATTGCAAATTGTGTCATATGTTTTCCATTGGCAGAGACTTTAATCAGCCTTAACATTTCCCCACCAGCACAAATTGCAGCCTCTTGCAAAGCCAAAACCCATAAACTTACACCTGTTTATCTCTCAGCATGGTGACAGTAATCAGCCATAACCAGCCTTCCAAACAGAGGGCATATGCCATAAACAGGTTGTTCACTGGCTCTCTGGCCTTCCACAGTACATCTGCATTGATTAACTCCTTGCACCCCTGGGACTTAGGACAGTTTGATACCACAGTGTCAGGGCTGGCTTAGCCCTTCCTTCTCTGGGCTGGCCGCTCAGCTGTCGGCTAATTGCCAGCTCTCTTCTCTCTCCACAGTTAACAGCTGTTCCCGATGATGCTCGTCTGACCTACCTACTTAAAGCCTTCCAGCTCACTTCACCTTTGCCTTCACGTTGGTCACATAACAAGGAACCATCTCCTGCGGTTTGTTTCAAGACTGGCTTGCTGACATACCTCCTGGCTCCTTATCCTGCTTGCAGTTGCTCTACTTGGATACCTGACTTCAGGCCTGGCTGATTACCCAATCTGGTTATTGAACTTTGGACTGGCTGACTACCCGATCTGGTTACTGGACTCTGGCTATGCTTGACTACGCTTTTTCTATTTGCCTTTTTATTTTTATTAATAAACAAGTGTGATTTAATTGTGTCTCGGTCTGATTCATGGTTTCTGTCAGTACGCGAAGGCCATGAATTCTGAAGATACAGTCAATCCACTTGTTGGTAATATTTTTTCCAGATTGGATGAGCAAGATCACCGCATGGATCACTTTGCCTTGGCGTTACAAACGCTCCTGAATCGCACGGCTCACCTCGAATCCCCCATGGTGGCTGCTCCGGTACAACCTGAGTTGCAGGCCATCCCTGCTGCTGCACCAGTCTCTGTGCAGGCACCCGCCTAGATTATTACCTCTATAAGAGGTATGTCTGCATCTGCTCCACTTCCCCAGCGATTTGGGGGCAATCCAGTTCAATGCAGAGGGTTTCTCAATCAGGTTGAGATATACTTTGAAATGCTGCCCCAGTCGTTTCCCACCGACAGAAGCAAAGTAGGTTTCGTGATATCTTTGCTTTCTGAGAGAGCCTTGGCCTGGGCTAACCCTCTATGGGAGGCGCAAAAACCTCTTGTCTTGAGTTACCCTCAGTTTGTGGCCTCCTTTAAAAGGGTTTTTGACCTTCCCACACGCTCCGCTTCTGCTGCCAAGTGCCTCATGTCCATCAAACAGAGTACGATAACTGTTGCCGACTATGCCATTGAATTCCGTACTCTGGCAGCAGAGGTTGCTTAGAACAATGAGGCCCTTGTGGCTGCTTTTTCTCATGGTCTCTCGGATTCCATCAAGAATGAGATAGCAGCCCGAGATATACACACTGAGCTGGAGAGCTTGATCTCATTTGCCATCCTCATTGACTCCAGACTCAGAGAAAGACTTTCTCTTAAGGAGCGCTTGCAGAAGCCTCCTGTACGTTTGCCTCCAAGCTTTGTTTCACAGCACTCGATTCCGCTGCAGCTGTGTGACACTCCACTTGCCATTGAGGCTATTGATGGGAGACCTTTACAGCCTACCCATGTGATGCATGAGACGGTTCCGTTGTCCATGGCCATAGGGGCTCTTCACCATGAGATAATCCAATTCCAAGTTATTTCCTCACCCAGGTTTCCGCTGGTTATTGGTTATCCTTGGTTACAGAGGCACAACCCCTCTTTTGATTGACTCCATGCTGAGGTTCTCTCCTGGTCACCACAATGCAGTGAGACACGCTTCCTGAAGGTATCCAAGGTCCTGTGCACCTCTTCACTCCCCTTCCTGCCGGAGGAGTACCGTGATTTTGGTGATGTCTTTGATAAAGGTCAAGCCGGTAGTTTGCCTCCACACCGGTCTTATGATTGCGCAATTGACCTTCAACCTGGTGCCATACCTCCTCGTGGCCAGGTTTACCCTTTGTCGGTCTTGGAGGATAAGGCCATGGAGGAGTATGTTGCTGATGCACTTTCTTGAGGTTTCATCCACAAATCCTCGTCTCCTGCTGGTGCTGGTTTATTCTTTGTGAAAAAGAAGAGCAGTGAACTGAGACCCTGTATAGATTATAGGGGTCTCAACCGTGTCACGATTAAGAATGCCTACCCAATTCCATTGATTACAGAGTTATTTGACCGCCTCAACAGAGCAACGGTTTTCATGAAGCTTGACTTGAGAGGGGCATACAATCTCGTGCGCATTAAGGAGGGTGACGAGTGGAAAACTGCGTTTAATACCAGAACAGGCCATTATGAATACCTGGTAATGCCTTTTGGCCTTTGTAATGCCCCGGCAGTTTTCCAGGAACTTATTAACGCTGTCCTCCGAGATTTGTTGCAGTTGTGTGTGGTGGTTTATCTCGATGATATCCTCATATTTTCCAAGTCCCTGGAGAGCCATCACACAGATGTCTGTCGTGTGCTTCAGAAACTAAGAAAGAACAATCTCTATTGTAAACTGGAGAAGTGTGAGTTCCATCGTAAACAGGTTACATTCCTGGGCTATGTCATTTCCACTGCTGGTTTTTCGATGGACCCAGAGAAATTTCCGGCAGTCCTACAGTGGCCTCGACCCATTGGTTTACGTCCTCGGCAACCTTTCCTGGGCTTTGCCAACTACCATCGGAAGTTTATTCGTAACTTCTCGCCTCTGCTCAAGCCCCTGACTGATATGACCAGAAAGGACGGTAACCCACAGAGTTGGTCTCCGGAGTCCATTAAGGCCTTTGAGTCTCTCAAGGCTGCCTTTGTTTCTGCTCCGGTGTTGGCACATCCTGATCCTACGTTGCCTTTTATGCCAAGTTAAAAGAAAAAAAAGAAGTTGATGCTTCTGAGACTGGAGTTGGCGCCCTTCTGTCTCAACGTCTTAACTCTGAGAGCGCTATGTATCCGTGTGGCTACTTTTCCAAGAAATTGTCACCTGCTAAGTGCAATTATGAGATTGGTGACAGAGAGCTGTTGGCGATCATTTTAGCCCTGAAAGAATGGAGACATCTCCTTGAAGGTACCACTGTGCCCGTTCTTATTCTTACTGACCATAAGAATCTTACATTCTTGTCTGAGGCTAAGCGACTCTCTCCCAGAAGGGCGCAATGGGCTCTTTTCTTGTCGAGCTTTAATTACATTGTCTCATTCTTACCCGGTACTAAGAATGTAAGGGCTGATGCCTTGTCACGACAATTTTCCTCCACTTCCAAGTCGGAGTCAGTTCCGGTTCCTATGATTCCTCCTGATCATATCTTGGCTACGGTTCGCACCAGTCTTACTTCTCCTTTGGGTGACAAAATTCTTGCTGCTCAGGTCCATGCTCCTGAGAAACCTTGTGATCGCTGCTTTGTCCCAGAGAGTCTCCATACTGCAGGGCTCCAGACTTACCATTATCCCAAGGCAGCTGGCCATCCTGGGAAGAATCAACTAATTTGGGCCATTTCCCAACAATTCCCGTGGCCTACTCTACGGGCTGATGTTACTGCCTTCGTAGCTGCCTGTCCTGTGTGTGCTCAGATTAAGACTCCACAAAACCTTCCAGTGGGTGTCCTACAACCCATACCCAATGGAGAGAGGCCCTGGACTCACCTGTGTATGGATTTTATTGTGGAATTGCCCAACTCCCAAGGCAACACTGTTATTCTCATGGTGGTTGACCGGTTCTCAAAGATGTGTCATTGTATTCCACTTAAGAAGTTGCCCACCTCTAAGGAACTGGCTTTCATTTTTGCTCGGGAGATCTTTCGCTTACATGGGCTACCCAAGGTGATTGTTTTGGACAGGGTCAGTCAGTTTGTCTCCCGGTTCTGGCGAGCCTTTTGTGCACAGTTGAGAATCCAGCTTGCATTCTCTTCTGCTTACCACCCGCAGTCTAATGGGGCCGCAGAACGAGCCAATCAGTCCTTGGAGCAATTCCTACGTTGCTATATTTCTGATCATCATAACAACTGGTCTGACCTATTACCTTTGGCAGAGTTTGCTCACAACAGTGCCTTGAATTCTGCCTCCCGATTGTCTTCATTTATGGCGAATTATGGTTTCCAACCTTCCATGTTGCCTGACTCGTTTGTTCCGCAGAGCATTCCTGCGTTAGAGGAGCATCTCCGTGGTCATGTGTTTCATGTCTCCTTATTGAAACTGTTGGTCTGTAACCGATTTGCCACCTCGGTGCCACATCCTCACCCTATTCAGGTTGAGAACCATGAGGAGTATGAGGTACAATCCATTGTTGACTCCCGTAGGTTCAGTGGGCGCATACAGTACCTGGTGCATTGGAAGTGGTATGGTCCGGAGGAACGCTCCTGGGTTTTATCCTCTGACGTACATGCCCCTGTCCCCCTCAGCGAGTTCCATAGACAGTTTCCCCTCAAGCCTGGTGGCCCACCGAGGGAGAGGGGTCATTGAGGAGGGGGTACTGTCAGGGCTGGCTTAGACCTTCCTTCTCTGGGCTGGGCTCTCAGCTGTCGGCTAATTGCCAGCTCTCATCTCTCTCCACAGTTACCAGCTGTTCCCGATGATGCTCGTCTGACCTGCCTACTTAAAGCCTTCGTGCTCACTTCACCTTTGCCTTCGCGTTGGTCACATCACAAGGAACCATCTCCTGCGGCTTGTTTCAAGACTGGCTTGCTGACATCCCTCCTGGCTCCTTATCCTGCTTGCAGTTGCTCTACTTGGATCCCTGACTTCAGGCCTGGCTGATTACCCGATCTGGTTAGTGAACTTTGGACTGGCTGACTACCCGATCTGGTTACTGGACTCTGGCTTGCTTGACTACGCTTTTTCTATTTACCTTTTTATTTTTATTAATAAACAAGTGTGATTTAATTGTACTTCTGTCTCAGTTTGATCATGGTTTCTGTCACACAGAGATGCAGCCTATAAACAAATGACTGCACAGTGGCTAATGGGTTAGCACTTCTACCTACCTGCCCTGAGTTTCTGAGTTCAAATAATGCTACCTGGCTAGAGGTTTGTATGTTGTGGGGGTAAAGTTTCTTTTTCATAAGTGCTAACATTTTTTATGGGTTTCACCCCAAGAAATTAGGCAAGTGTAGGTTTTCACCAAGTCTAGAACTGGCGTGTTTTGGACCAGATATGTCTAAGTCTGGTGTGATGCTGCACACATTTTAATTTTAATTCAACAATTCCATTTTACATTTTTAATTTTAAAATTGTTTCATTATCTGGAAAGGGGGCCCCCAGATCCTGCCTCCCCTCCATGTGAATGGGTATCGGGTACACCGTACCCCTACTCATTCACCAAAACAAACAAGAACAAAAACAGTGACATGTCAAAAACCGGTGCTTGTATTTTTTTTTACAAGAAGTCGTCTTCTTCCCCGAGCCTGTCTCCCACTGCTATTTTCTATTGGTGCTGTCACTCTCACCACCATATTCTGTCACTGTCTTCTCTTGTCACGGTCACTCCCACCACTATTGTCTCCTGTCACCGTCTTCTCCCACTACTGCTGTGTTCTTCCTCACTACCAGTTACCCCCTAATTTATAAAAAAAAAAGGGGGACGGGCTCTCTGGGTAACAACATCAGATGGTAACGCCCCATGTAAAAGACACCAGACAGCGGGTGACAACACAACAGAGGAAGACAGCGCAGAGGAAGAACACAGTAGTGGCAGAAGAAGGCGGTGGCAGGAGTGACTGCAGCAGGAGACGATGGCAGTCGAAGTGATGTTAAAAGGATAAGATGGTGAGAAAAGATGGTGGCAAGAGAGACAGCACCAGGAGAAGATGGTCGTGGGAGACATGGTTCGGGAAGAAGGCTGCTCAGAGCTACTTTACAATAAAGGACTTTACAATAAAGGACTTGTCAAAAACCGGCTCTTGCATTTTTTTTTTACATTTCACTGCATTTTTTTGGTGAATGGGTAGGGGTACAATGTACCCAGTACCCATTCACATGGGGGGGGGGGCAGGACCTAGGGGCCCCCTTGTTAAACGGGGCTTCCAGATTCCCTCACAGCTCACAGCAGCCACATGGTACCGGCAATGAGCCAATACTCTGATTGGTCATTGGTCGTGTTCAGTGACAGATTGCACCACTGTGAGGCCTGCAATGGGTGCTTCTTGACAGGATTTCATATAATGTCCAGTCAGGATAACAATGCCACCAACCAGCTGTCAATCTGCAATGCAAACCAGTCCTGAAACATCTTTTGAAAGTGACACAAATGGTAGTAAAAGCAATTAACATCTTGCTTCTATCAGGATAAGCATGACATTAACTGAAATAGTAATATAATACAACATGCATAGAGGGGTTTCAGGGTATTTGTCTCTATAGTCACTGCAATATAAAAGGCATAATTCCATTAAACAGGGCTTATGGGGAGCCACCCAAATCTAGTCAACATAGGGCAAAGTAGGTCAAATGACCAACAAGCCTTCAATTCTTGACCATTCCTGTTTACAGAACTGTTTCAGCAATAGTTTCATAGTTTCATAGTTAGTTAGGTTGAATAAAGACACCAGTCCATCCAGTTCAACCTGAGTGAGTGTCTACAATTGTCCCTTTTCCCTGTACATTGCTATACCCACATCAGTCCCTATCCTCAAGGAGCCCACAATCCAAGGTCCCCATTCATATACTAGGGCCAATTTTGGACAGAAGCCAATTAACCTACCTGCATATTATTATTATTAATTAATTATTAATATTCTTGGGATGTCTAGTGTGAATCGCTTTCTTGAGGTCATGCCGCAGCATCTCAATCGGGTTGAGGTCAGGACTCTGACTGGGCCACTCCAGAAGGCGTATTTTCTTCTGTTTAAGCCATTCTGTTGTTGATTTACTTCTATGCTTTGGGTCTTTGTCCTGTTGCAACACCCATCTTCTGTTGAGCTTCTGCTGGTGGACAGATGACCTTAAGTTATCCTTCAAAATGTCTTGATGAACTTGGGAATTAATTTTTCCTTCGATGATAGCAATCTGTCCATGCCCTGATGCAGCAAAGAAGCCCCAAACCATGATGCCCTCACCACCATACTTCACAGTTGGGATGAGGTTTTGATGTTGGTGTGCCTCTCTTTCTTGTTGTTGATTTACTTCTATGCTTTGGGTCTTTGTCCTGTTGCAACACCCATCTTCTGTTGAGCTTCTGCTGGTGGACAGATGACCTTAAGTTATCCTTCAAAATGTCTTGATGAACTTGGGAATTAATTTTTCCTTCGATGATAGCAATCTGTCCATGCCCTGATGCAGCAAAGAAGCCCCAAACCATGATGCCCTCACCACCATACTTCACAGTTGGGATGAGGTTTTGATGTTGGTGTGCCTCTCTTTCTCCACACATAGTGTTGTGTGTTTCTTCCAAACAACTCAACTTTGGTTTCATCTGACCACAGAATATTTTGCCAGTACTGCCGTGGAACATCCATGTGCTCTTGTGCAAACTGTAAACGTGCAGCAATGTTTTTTTTTTTGGACAGCAGTGGCTTCCTCTGTGGTATCCTCCCATGAAATCCATTCTTGTTTAGTGTTTTACATATCATAGATTTGCTAACAGGGATGTTAGTATATGCCAGAGACTTTTGTAAGTCTTTAGCTGACACTCTAGGATTCTTCTTCACCTCATTGAGCAATCTGTGCTGTGCTCTTACAGTCATCTTTACAGGATGCCCACTCCTAGGGAGAGTAGCAGCAGTGCTGAACTTTGTGGATTTATAGGCAATTTGTCTTACCATGGACTGATGAACAGCAGGGCTTTTGGAGATACTCTCATAACCCTTTCCAGCTATATGCAAGTCAACAATTCTTAATCGTAGGTCTTCTGAGAGCTCTTTTGTGTGAGGCATCATTCACATCAGGAAATGCTTCTTTTGAAAAGAAAACCCAGAACTGGTGTGTGCTTTTTTATAGGGCAGGGCAGCTGTAACCAACACCTTCAATCTCAACTCATTGATTGGACTCCAGTTGGCTGACACCTCACTCCAATTAGCTCTTGGAGATCTCATTAGTCTAGGGGTTCACATACTTTTTCCACCTGCACTGTGAATATTTACATGGTGTGATCAATAAAAACATGGTAACATTTAAGTCTTTGTGTGTTATTAGTGAATAGGTTTGGTTCAACGAAACAGAATAAGCACCCATAGAGATACAGTAGGCACCACATCCAAAAATTAGAAAATATAATAATGGAAAGATCAAAGGGATTTTAACGGTGCTTGTTGTTAAAGAAAGAAACATAAAAGAAGAAAGAATTGTAATACAAAATTATGCAGATGTTTATTAAGCTCAGGATTAAAATATCATATAAATGTAGAAACAGCAACAGTACAATACAGTGTGATACAGTGGTGGTCTAGATAATCGAATATACTGGATGAAAATATCTTATTGCACATTATCCCGACATGTTTTGCAGAAATGCTTCCTCGGGGGATGTGCGAATATTCAAACAGTAAAATGTCCAAATTTGAGAAAAGATATACCTTCCTTTTTTTCATTGTTTTTTTTCTTCCTTTTTTTCATTGTTTTGTATCATTTTTCTACAGTCTTTTTTTGCCTCTTTGAACACCTTAATTGAGCCCAGCTCATCGGATTTCCTATTGTAATCATGCTACCATGTGGCCATATCAATTGATTTTATGTACGGTAAGTTCATTTCTGCAATAATTCAACTACTAGGTATGAACATATTAACAATTCTCTTTAAATATTGTAGGATCTTTATCCCCTTATGTTGCATTTTTTTGCAACATATACTATCCCTATTTTTTGAGGAAAATATATATTTTTGTTTTTCCCTTTTCTCTTTCCCCTCTCTTAGCTGGACTTTTAGCCCTCTACGGTCTACTGGTGACATTTGACCTGTGGGGTGGATGAACGGTGGTGTTTCCAACTGGCAGTGATTGGATATGGTGTGGGGTTAATGGTACCCGCTATCTAAAATGGTGCTCTCTCACAATGTGGAGTAAGAGAGGGGCTGAGCATGATGAAGCTGGGGGTTAGCATCACTGTCATATATTCTTTGATTGTCCTGTGATATACAGTAGTTTTCTGCTGTAAGTTAAAGGAGAACTACACTGTATCTGAGTACCAAAAATCAAAAAAGCTATTTAATGCTATTTATTTTTTATATTCAAAGCAAACTCACCCATCCATCCATGTCTCCATGCTTTATTTTGCTGAAAAAACTATTTGAAAAAAACACCCTAGCATTGTGTGTAAGGGCAAATGATAAATGATATATGCAGTATTATTTTCTTGGAATCCATCTGCCCTTAGTTCCTGACATGTATGACAACATTTGCCTAGGCCTAGAAACCAGGAAGTATCTGAAGAAATGCAGAAAAAAGTTCATAACAAGCAAATATGATATATTGTATATACTTATCTACAGTGGCGCAACTAGAAACTTCAGGGCCCCCGATGCAAGAAACCATGAAGGGCCCCCCTGAACCCCAGCCAGGGCCCTTCCCTCCGAGTCTGGTGGTGGAACTCCAGGGCGTGGTCACAGGTATGACCTTTGTGAGCCCTGTAGTTCTACCACTGGTATCAGTAGTTTTTTTTTTTATTGTTAGGTGCCCCATTGGGGGACTGTCCCTAGGCAGGATGGGGTCCCCGTCCCCAGAAGAGATGAGGTCCTTTTCTCCAGGGCAGATGAAGTTACTGCCCCCAGGTGAGAAGGGGTCCCTGTCCCCAGGGGAGGTGGGGGTCCCTATCCCCACGTGAGAAGGGGTCCTTGTCCCCAGAGGGAGATGGAGGGGGTATGTAATGGTGTGGGGGGGTGGGGTCCTCTCACTCACCATGACCAAGCTGTAGGCCACGCACTCATCCATGTTGGCCTGGGCTCCATCCAGTGTGCTGGACGGGTGATCAGCATATCTCCCAGGAAGACCTTTCATCATCTGTGTATGACGGGGGAGGAGGGGGGCTGGCAGATAAGCCTGCAGTGTCCTCCGGGGAGCCGGCTCTCATAGTGTGGGCTGAACTTGGGGGGGGGGCGTGACTCTGGCTGGGGAGAACAGACATCGGACTGAGCGGCAATGCATGGAGCAGGAGGAGGGGTACTCTGAGGAGCCGGCTGAGGACACAGGTCATGCGGGGAATTCACAACTAAAGAGCAGCCAGTGCGATAGTCAAGCAGGGAGCTCTGCTAGTCACCCTCCACCTCCAGCCACCCGTGTGCATGGTGCACTGGTACCCCTAGCTGCCTATGCTGCTGCCGGCCATATGTAGAGGGGGCTGCATGGGCCCCCTGCATCACAGGGCCCGGTTGCGGTCGCGACTGCTGCACCCCCTATTGTTACGTCCCTACGTATCTATTTACTAGTTCTAGCAGGATAAGGATTAAAAATAGTCAATTTTGATTGAGAGAGTGAAGTTGAGCTTTAATGCTAATTACGTTTGCTGCATAATATTTTATCTTTGTGTGATATGATGTGTTATTGCAGTATAACATGTTCTTGCTGGGTAATATAAAATAATCCATTGCTATTTTTTTTGCTGTTGTTAGTTAATATAATTTGGTATCACAGTGCAGTGTGATGCTTGGTGATATAATTTGTGATTGCAATGGGACATAGAATGCTTACATGATTGTTACATGATGCCCAAATATAAAAATCATTTAGGTGGCATTTTTGTTTTCAAGAAATTTTTAACTGTTAGAATTATTTTTTTTCTCTTATATTGATATCTTACAAAAAGGCTTAATTCAGTCAGCTTTAAAGTACGTTACATTATTTTATGATTGCTATTTTCAATCAATATTAGCTAAACAAAATAGATTGATTGACTTGATTGTAAGTTGTAGACAACCTTCCATGTTTTCTTCAACAGTGTTGATAGAATTGAAGAGACATTCCTGTACATTAGGTTTGATTTACCAGAATATTTAAAATTTTTAAAGACTTTATATAGAATGGACACATCCTTATACATACAGTATATTCAGTGGAATATAAGTGGAAATAACTGAAACTTGCTAGTTTTTAATTAATTTCCGCTGGCCAGGGCATCCTCTTTAAAAGTTCTTAGAGCTAAGGGGATCAGGAAGGATCAACCATCATGTGACCACATGTGATTGGCTGTCACAGTGGTCACCTGATCAGAAACTGGCGCAGATGTTTTCTCAAGACCAAGAGACATTTTTGGCAGCTTTGTCGTTGTGCTGTAGTCATGCTTTTTTGCCCACCCAGCGATGTATATGTGCTCCATGTAAGCATTTAAAGAAAAGCTTTTTGCCACCTCACATGGATTATGGGAGCATAAAATGGTTACATTTAATCACCTATCACTAGAAGGCTGAGACATTTGAAAAAAATATTGACCAGGGTTTGCCAAAATCAGATTTGGTTACATTCATAAGTCTTTTGATGTTATCAGCACAACATGAAACCCAATACAGTCAAAATACAATTTTTCCATCTCAGTTCTTTTCCCTCTACTAGTCTATTAATTTAGTAGTAGAATTGATAAATACTGTATACTGCATGTGATTAAATATAAAAAACCTGCAAAGGTAAAGAAGAGTATAGAGTGCTTACTAAATTGTACAATGTGGGGGCATGGCCAAGCTGCTGATGTAAAGGGGTACTAGCCATGGACCAGCCGCCGAACGTCTGCTTATAATCAGCTATAGAGGCACCTTCTGCAGGCAAAACATCTCACCCCCACCTTGCTGTATGCATAGTGTACCCCTCCGGTCCATACTGAATTGCCGCCCGGTCACCAGAACTATGACAAAGAAGAACAGAGGAGAGTACATGATGCCTGACCGAGCTGTCCAAGATGGTGCCTGCCTACTCCCCCCCCCCCCCCCGCACACCACAAAACAAAGGCAGGAATGTGTCTGCAAGGCTGGAGAAATATGCACATATCCAGGCTGAGAGCTGCAGGACCCCTTCGGGAGCCAATCTGGAGAGGGCGGAAGGCTCATCTCAAACGGAGCTAGTCTCTGTTGAGTCATCTTCTGCTACACACACAGTCACACAGAGGACTATGGGGGGAATTGGGCTGTTTACACTCCATCTATATTGCAGGACTCTTCTCCCGAGCATGCGATTGCTGTCTGGATCTTAAGGAAGTTTTAAGGAAGTGTTTGGATTGACACATGCTCTCAGCTTGAACTTTTGCTATCCTGTGTATATGCACTGCTGCTAATAAGCGGCAAAGAGGATTCAATATTATACTATGTGGAGTCTTTTTGTCTCTCTATATACTCCAACTCTGTGGCTTTTCAAAAACACCACACCCTGATCAGCTGTGAAGTTCTTGGTGTGTATCTTCTGAGGCTACTGGGGTGAGATGTCAGGACATATTTTCTGTGGATCACAGATCCAAAAAAGTGCTTTGGGACCTCCCTGAATAAGGGGGTCACTGGCTTTCATTTTAAGCCTTCGTTTTATTTGTGGCGATGGGTATCATGCTGCCAAGCATTTGATCATCATTTTCAATACACCGCTTCTTCCTGGGACTCCTTCTGATGAAAATCAGCTGCATATGAACTTTTCTTTTTGTTTGCACATGTGATATTACATTGCATGTTATAATTTATTTAATTTCAAACTGCACCAATTATTGCACAAATGCACTTTATTATACCATTTTTGGATGTATGCACATCACATGTGTTGTGTGATTCACATGAATTGCACTTTTTGCCCTAGCGCTTTACTTTTATTTAACCATTTTACTTTGTGCCTGATATCTGGGTTATAGTGCTCAGCTGCTGGCTATTTTATGTACTAAATGTGGATATCTCTTTATGCTTATCCTGGGTAATGTATGTACTTCCCCCATATAACAGCGAGGTGCTCACGGTTGTGGCTCACTTATTGGCTGATCAGTCTGGAGTCCCTTTCCTGATGCTGGGGGACTTCAATGCAATAGGGGATCCTGTTGTGGATTGTTAACCAGTGGGAGCAGGGTCTGATACATCCTTTTCCATTCAAATCCAGGAACTGGGCATAAGAGATATTGGGAGAATATAAAAATCGCACTACTCTCGTTTACGCTTGCTGTTCTAGCACATATAATACCCAATCTCGGATTTATATGACCTTGGGCACAGACTCAATTTTACCCTATGTAACCAATGCACTGTATCACGCCTGAGGGCTGTCAAACCACTTTCTGTTAGTTACCATTCGGGTTAAGAGTGCTATTACGGGGTGATTCCATAAGGGACTCCCTTTCTGAATTATTTTTATTAAACACCCACTCTGCCTCGCCCATTATGTTGTGGAATACCATGAAAGGCTATCTAAGTGGTCTCCTGATTAAAGAGATTAGTGCATATAAAAAGTCCACAAGGAAGTGGGAGAGTTTCCTCTCAGCAGAGGTTCATAGAACAGAGGCACAGTATTTATCCTCCCCTACGAAATATAATTGGGCATCTTGGAAAGATGCTCAAATGATGTACAGACAAAAAGCACTTGACAAGGCTGAGAATAAAAGTGTATTCACACGCTCTCAATATTATGCAGACCACGAAAACACAGGACACCTCCTTGCTGTAATTTCAAGTTCCCAAACACCCCTCCACAGTACATCTCGTCTATTGCTACCCCCTCGGGAGTATCTACCCCCAACCCTCAAGCTATTTGGAATGTGTTTCACAAATGTTATTGTGATCTCTATAGTAGCAAAGTACATTATCCCCCCTCTCAACTACGGTAGTTTTTAAACTTGGTAACCTTGACTTGTCTCACTGTAGAGGACAGGAAACTCTCAATTTCCCTACTATCAAAGAGATTAGCACAGCTGTAGCACAGAAACCTAATAGTAAAGCACCGGGGATGGATGGCCTCCCAGACAAAATATTCAAAGTGAAAGTAAACATGTGGCTCCCGCAGCTATTAGAAGTGCTAAGTGAAGCTTATACATCCCACCAATTACCAGACTCTATCAATGTGACCAGCATCATCGTTCTTTTGAAACCTGGGAAAGATAGGCTCTACCCATGTCAAGGCTGGCTTAGCGCTTCCTTCTCTGGGCTGGCTGCTCAGCTGTCGGCTAATTGCCAGCTCTCATCTCTCTCCACAACTACAATACAAAAAAAACGTTTCTGTACTTAGTGGACGCATACTTACCATCTGGATATGTTGGTCGATATTAGGCATGCTGTCATTGGTATCATTATGCTATGTAATTTATTCACTATCAGAATCATATGCCAATAGATGTATACTGCTTTTATTACATTTATGCCATGTGTACGCTTTTTTATGCTTATGAAATCTATACTTTTCATTTTACAATTAATAAACATTCTATGTTGAAATTCAAACATGGTCCATTTTTTTCCTCCATTATCCAAATGCTTCATTTAAAGTCCCAATTTCCCTTTTGTACCTACTCTCCACAATTGCCAGCTGTTCCTTATCCAGCTCATCTGACTTGCCTACTTAAAGCTGTCCAGCTCACTTCACATCTGCCTTCACCTTGGTCACATCACAAAAAAACATCTCTTGCGGTTCTGTTTAAAGACTAGATTGCTGACATCCCTTCTGGCTCCTTATCCTGCTTGCTGTTGCTCTACTTGGATCCCTGACTTCTGGCCTGGCTGATTACCCGATCTGGTTATTGAACTCTGGACTGGCTGACTACTTGATCCGGTTACTGGACTCTGGTTATTCTTTAAATCCTCTTTCTCTATTTACCTTTTTATTTTTATTAATAAACAAGTGTGATTTGATTGTACTTCTGTCTCGGTCTGATTCATGGTTTCTGACAGTAGGCGAAGGCCATGAATTCAGAAGATACAGTTAATCCACTTGTTAGTAATATTTTTTCCAGATTGGATGAGCAAGATCACCTCATGGACCAGTTTGCCATGCTGTTACAAATGCTCCTGAGTTGCACGGCTCACCTGGAATCTTCCTCTGTGGCTGCTCCGGTACAACCTGTGTTACAGGCCGTCTCTGCTGCTGCTTCAGTCTCTGTGCAAGCACCCGCCTAGATTATTACTTCTATAAGAAGTATGCCTGGTTCCGCTCCGCTTCCCCAGTGAATTGGGGGTGATCCAGTCCAATGCAGAGGGTTTCTCAACCAGGTTCAGATATATTTTGAGATGCTGCCACAGGCGTTTCCCACATACAGAAGCAAAGTAGGATTTTTGATATCTTTGCTTTCTGAGAGAGCCTTGGCCTGGGCTAACCCTCTATGGGAGGTGTAAAAGCCTTTTGTCTTGAGTTACCCTGAGTTTGTGGCCTCCTTTAAAAGGGTATTTGATGTTCCTGCATGCTCCGCTTCTGCTGTCAAGTGCCTCATGTCCATCAATCAGAGTACGAGAACTGTTGCTGATTACGCCATTGAATTCCATACTCTAGCAGCAGAGGTTGCTTGGAATAATGAGGCCCTCATGGCCTCTCGGATTCCATCAAGGATGAGATGGCAGCCTGAAATATACCCAATGAGCTGGAGAAGTTCATCACGTTTGCCACCCTCATTGACTCCAGACTCAGAGAAAGACTTTCTCTTAAGGAGCGCTTGCGGAAGCCTCCTGTACATTTGCCTCCGAGCTTTGTAGTCCCACCCATGCCTCCCTCACCTCCCATGCCTCCTGGTACCGAGTTGGTCAGTGAAGATGAACCCATGCACCTGGGCTTCACGCGTCTCTCTGCGGATGAGAGAGCCTTTAGGAGGAGGGAGAGATTGTGCCTTTATTGTGGCCAGGCAGGTCACTTTTTGAAGTCTTGTCCTACCCGTCCAGGGAATGCCCGAACTTTGAGGTCCTGTCATGGACCGACCTTAGGTGGCATTGTTTCGTCCCCAGTTATCCAGAAGGATAAGCCCCTCATTTCGGTCACCCTTTCTTGGGCTGAGTCGTCCATCGAGATACAGGCTCTAATCGACTCTGGGGCTGCAGCCTGTTCATTGTTGGTGCATTTGTTTCACAGCACTCGATTCCGCTACAGCTGCGTGACACTCCACTTGCCATTGAGGCTCTTGACAGGAGACCTTTACAGCCTACCCATGTGACTCATGAGACAGTTCCATTGTCCATGGCCGTAGGGGTTCTTCACCATGAGATAGTCCAATTCCAAGTTATTTCCTCACCCAGGTTTCCGCTGGTTATTGGTTTTCCTTGGTTACAGAGGCACAACCCCTCTTTTGATTGGCTCCGTGCTGAGATTATCTCCTGGTCACCACAATGCAGTGAGACATGCTTCCTGAAGGTATCCAAGGTCCTGTGCAACTCTTCACTCCCCTCCTTGCCGGAGGAGTACTGCGATTTTAGCGATGTCTTTGATAAAGGTCAAGCCGGTAGTTTGCCTCCACACCGGTCTTATGATTGCACAATTGACCTTCAACCTGGTGCCAAACCTCCTTGTGGCCGGGTTTACCCTTTGTCGGTCTTGGAGGATAAGGCCATGGAGGAGTATGTTGTTTCATCCGCAAATTCTCGTCTCCTGCTGGTGCTGGTTTCTTATTTGTGAAGAAGAAGAGCAGTGAACTGAGACCTTGTATAGATTATAGGGGTCTCAATCGTGTCACGATTAAGAATGCCTACCCGATTCCATTGATTACAAGGTTATTTGATCGCCTCAAGGGAGCAACGTGTTTTCACAAAGCTTGACTTGAGAGGGGCATACAATCTTGTGCGCATTAAGGAGGGCAACGAGTGGAAAACTGCGTTTAATACCAGAACAAGCCATTATGAATACCTGGTAATGCCTTTTGGCCTTTGTAATGCCCCAGCAGTTTTCCAGGAATTTATTAATGATGTCCTCCGAGATTTGTTGCAGTTATGTGTGGTGGTTTATCTCGATGATATCCTCATATTTTCCAAGTCCCTGGAGAGCCACCACACAGATGTCTGTTGTGTGTTTCAGAATCTAAGAGAGGACAATCTCTTTTGTAAACTGGAGAAGTGCGAGTTCCATTGTGAACAGGTTACATTTCTGGGCTATGTCATTTCCACTGCTGTTTTTTTTGATGGACCCAGAGAAACTTTCGGCAGTCCTACAGTGGCCTCGATCCATGGGTTTACATCCTCTGCAGCATTTCCTGGGTTTTGCCAACTACTATCGGAAGTTTATTCATAACTTCTTGTCTCTGGTCAAGCCCTTGACTGATATGACCAGAAAGGACGGTAACCCACAGAGTTGGTCTCCGGAGTCCATTAAGGCCTTTGAGACTCTCAAGGCTGCCTTTGTTTCTGCTCCTGTGTTGGCACATCCTGATCCTATGTTGCCTTTTATCCTAGAAGTTGATGCTTCTGAGACTGGAGTTTCTGTCTCAACGTCCTAACTCTGAGAGCGCTATGAATCCGTGTGGCTACTTTTCCAAGAAATTGTCACCTGCTGAGTGCAATTATGAGATTGGTGACAGAGAGCTGTTGGCGATCATTTTAGCCCTGAAAGAATGGAGACATCTCCTTGAAGGTACCACTGTGCCTCTTCTTATTCTTACTGACCATAAGAATCTTGCAATCTTGTCTGAGGCTAAGCGACTCTCTCCCAGAAGCCAGATGAGCTCTTTTTCTTTCTTATTTTTCTTTTACTTTTCTTTTCTTATCGAGCTTTAATTACATTGTCTCATTCTTACCCGGTACTAAGAATGTAAGGGCTGATGCCTTGTCATGACAATTTTTCTCCACTTCCAAGTCAGAGTCAGTTCCGGTTCCTATTATTCCTCCTGATCGTATCTTGGCTACGGTTCACACCAGTCTTACTTCTTTTTTGAGTGACAAAATTCTTGCTGCTTAGGTCCATGCTCCTCCTGAGAAACCTTGTGACCGCTGCTTTGTCCCAGACAGTCTCCATACTGCTGTGCTCCAGACTTACCATTCTCTCAAGGCAGCTGGCCATCCTGGGAAGAATCAACTCATTTGGGCCATTTTCCAACAATTCTGGTGCCCTAGTCTAAGGGCTGATGTTACTGCCTTCGTAGCTGCCTGTTCTGTGTGTGCTCAGAGTAAGACTCCACGACACCTTCCAGTGGGCCTCCTACAACCCATACCAAATGGTGAGAGGCCCTGGACTCACCTGTCAATGGATTTAATTGTGGAGTTGCCCAACTCCCAAGGCAACACTGTTATTCTCATGGTGGTTGACCGGTTCTCAAAGATGTGTCATTGTATTCCACTTAAGAAGTTGCCCACCTCTAAGGAACTGGCTTCCATTTTTGCTCAGGAGACCTTTCGCTTACATAGGCTACCCAAGGTGATTGCCTGGGACAGGGTCAGTCAGTTTGTCTCCCGGTTCTGGCGAGCCTTTTGTGCACAGTTTGGAATCCAGCTTGCATTCTCTTCTGAGTATCACCAGCAGTCTAATGAGTGAGCCAATCAGTCCTTGGAGCATTTCCTATGTTTCTATATATGTTTCTGACCACCGTAACAACTGGTCTGACCTATTACCATGGGCATAATTTGCTCAGAACAGTGCCTTGAATTCTGCCTCCCGATTGTCTGCATTTATGGCAAATCATGGTTTCCAATCTTCCATGTTGTCTGACTCGTTTATTCTGCAAAGTATTCCTGCATTAGTGGAGCATCTCCGCAGTCTTCGTTCCACTTGGGTACAAGTCCAGGAGGCTTTGCGTCATGCTAATGATAGGTACAGACTCCATGCTGACCACAGACGCTTGCCTGCGCCTTCCTACCAGGTTGGGGACAGGGTCTGGCTGTCATCTCGCAACCTCCGGCTTCTTGTTCCCTCACTGAAGTTTGCACCTCGGTTTATTGGGCCTTTCCGTATCCTTCGCAGGAACCCAGTGGCTTACGCGTTGAACCTTCCTCCTAGTATGCGCATTTCAAATGTGTTTCATGTCTCCTTATTGAAACCGCTGGTTTGTAACCGATTTCCCACCTCGGTGCCACGTCCTCACCCTATTCAGGTTGAGAACCATGAGGAGTATGAGGTACAATCCATTGTTGACTCCCTTAGGTTCCATGGGCGCACACAGTACCTGGTGCATTGGAAGGAGTATGGTCCGGAGGAACACTCCTGGGTTTCATCCTCAGACGTACATGTCCCTGTCCTCCTCCGCGAGTTCCATAGATGTTTTCCTCTCAAGCCCGGTGGTCCTCCAAGGGAGAGGGGTCATTGAGGAGGGGGTATTGTCAGGGCTGGCTTAGCCCTTCCTTCTCTGGGCTGGCTGCTCAGCTGTCGGCTAATTGCCAGCTCTCATCTCTCGCCACAATTACCAGCTGTTCCTTATCCAGCTCGTCTGATCTGCCTACTTAAAGCTGTCCAGCTCACTTCATATCTGCCTTCGCCTTGGTCACATCACAAGAAACCATCTCCTGCGGTTCTGTTTAAAGACTGGATTTCTGACATCCCTTCTGGCTCCTTATCCTGCTTGCTGTTGCTCTACTTGGATCCCTGACTTCTGGCCTGGCTGATTACCCGATCTGGTTATTGAACTCTGGACTGGCTGACTACTCGATCCGGTTACTGGACTCTAGCTATGCTTTGAATACGCTTTCTCTAGTTACCTTTTTATTTTTATTAATAAACAAGTGTGATTTAATTGTACTTCTGTCTCGGTCTGATTCATGGTTTCTGACAACCCAGAATCATATCGTCTGATTTCACTATTGAACTCAGACGTTAAAATTCTGGCCAAGGTACTTGCAAACAGACTCGGTAAGGTTGTGCAGCGATTAGTCCATCCTGTTCAGTCAGGTTTTCTTCCCACTAGATCAACGACAATTAATACAAGAAGATTGTATGTTGACCAACAATTCACCTCATACAATGTAAGAGATAGGACCATACTCTCTTTAGATGTAGCCAAAGCATTTGACAGTGTAGAATGGCCCTGTTTATGGGAAGTACTGAAACTCTTTCGTCTGGTTAAACGCTATATTCTGCTCCAAAAGTCACTATGCAAGTCAATGGCTCATATTCTGATGTCTTTTCCCTTCATAGAGAAACATGCCAAGGATGCCCCCTCTCCTCTTCGCTCTGGCAATCGAGACACTTGCAGTGATCATTTGGTAGTCGGGCCCTGTTTCTGTGTTGCGAAGAGGACAGCGAGATGTTGATATTCCTAGGGGACACTAGGGGCTCATTATCATCCCTCATGACCACTACTAAAACATTTGGATCCCTATCGGGTTTTGTTATTAACTGAGATAAGTCTGTTCTCAAGCCCATATACTCACAACAGCTGCTGTTACCTCAATGTGTACAACAAATAAAAGTGGTAGATTTGTTTAAAGACCTCAGGTTTGGGTTCAACCTCAAGTAGAAGATTATCTAAAATACAATCTACAGCCCCTTTTGAATAGATTTAGATAGATATAGATAGTAAGGCCTGGTCCAAATTACTTTTATCTGTGGTGGGCCAAACCAATCTCATCAAAATGATATGGCTCTGCAATTATTGTACATTCTACACAACTTCCCCATGTGGATCACTAGTGGCTGGCTTAAAAGAATTGACTCTCTCTTTCACATTTTTTATGGAAGGGCAGGAACCCCAGAATTCCCTTGTCTATTTTGCAGTTACTGAAAAATAGCGGGGGTCTGGGGTCTATAATTTCATACGAAATTAGACTTCCTTGCAGCGCAATTGCACCTAGCAGCGTGTGAAGTTCAGAGCCTGCATGACCCAAATCAACCCACCATACTTTTGGACAGGCAAAATAACACCTTCTGGCTCAGTGACCCATCACAATATGCTTCTCTGAAGTTGATGAATAAAGTCTGGGATACCATGAAACAAATAATGGGCTATTCTGGTGTTTCCTCCTATTCTCCAATATGGACGGGGGATCAGTAGATGGAATTAAGCAAGTTTTCTGAGTTTTACCACTAGTATTATAAAGGGGTATAGGGCCACCTTAGATCCACCATTTGTACAGGGCCACCTTAGATCCTTCCAAGATCTGCAAGGGGAATTTGATATTTCTTGGTGTAAATTCTTTCAATACCTACAATTACGACATGCTCTATTGGTACAGACCAAAATATCCAATATGGGATTGATTTTCACCCACCTCATTGATTAGTTGGCCAATGCAGTGGACAAGGAGGAACTTATTTCTTCCCTATACAGGATGCTGCTGGACAAATCTCTGGCTAACATTCACATACCAGGTAGGATAGGAAGGGAAAAAGATATTGGGGAAATAGATGATGAGACGTGGGGGGTGATACTTGATCAGGTTCAATTGGTTTCCATCCCACCCACACAGAGGCTGTCCCAGTTGTTTGTGCTCCATAGATCATGCAGAACGTCCATACAGTTTCATAGATAGAATCAAAGGGAGTATTCTGATTGACCATGTTGTCACAACACCTCAGCTGATCTTTTACATTTGCTCTGGCGTTGTCCCAAGCTGGTTCACTATTGGCACTGAATCATCGATACTACCAACAGGGCATTTCAAGTTAATTTGGTTAATGACCCTTTGACATATGTACTGGGGTTGATAGATGAGGACGTTTTCCAACTACTGTGGGAATCCTTCTTTCCAGATTGCCATTTCTGGCATGTAAATGCGTTGCATCTAAATGGCTGTCCCCTCTCCCCCCTACAGTGGAGGAGTGGCGATCACAAGTCATTTGCACGCTCCTCAAAGAACGGCATCTTTATTAACAGAGATGTACTCCTTTAACAATCGAGAAGTTGTGGCATCCATGGTTGCAAACCCCAGGGTTAGCTCCCCTGACATTAATATATATATGGATATTTCAGGGTTAACAAGTATCAAAATATGCCTGTTAAAACTTACACACCTCTTAATAAAAACTATTTGATCAAAAAAAAAAAAAAAAAATAAGTACAATGTACCACTGAAAATCAGTTTCAAAAGTTCTAAAGTTCTTATGTAACTAAAAAATATTGTAAAAAGAATGAAAAATTAGGCTAATATAAAAATAGGATTTTTTTAAGTGTCACTAAAGCCACCATTCAGATTCAAACCTGCCCTGGAACAGTTCATAATACTAGCACTGTGACAGAGAATACATAAAAAGAAAAGATTGGGACTTTAAATGAGGTGCACAAATGAGGCCAGAGGATCGATCACTATACATTAAACCATTTTATTTGAACACAATAAAAATCCCAATGTAGATTAACTGTCAAAGTAATGTACATCTACATCCTGATTGATACATTGTAAGCATATTAACAGAAAGCCCGCAAGTAGTGCAGGGCAAATGATCCTTAAAAGATAAAACCCCCATTTAAGATGCATAAAGTCATAATATTGATAGATAAAAGCCTGTTAATATTTGGACCTAATAAAAATAACAGTACGGTGCACATCATGAGTCCAATGCGTTTCGTGTATCAAAAACACTCTTCAGGGGCAATTTGGCACCAAGTATGACAAAGAGGGTGCGAACTCCAAGAGGTCGACAAACACAGGCCACCAATTGAGTCAGGTCCGAGAGCTGAGGCGGACGGAGGGGGAAAAGGGAGGGATCCAGCCGTGCCTCGCAGCTCCCGGACAGTGAAACACGAGGCAGAAAATAAGACAGAGACAGTGACAGAGAATAGGAACATTTGTAAATACCATTGGGTAAGCAGAATACCCTTTAAAATTAATAAATTAGTGTGAGTTATTCAATCCACTAGAACAGGAGTCTCCAAACTATGGCCCTCCATTTGTTCAGGAACTACAATTCCCATAATGCTTAGTCAGGTCTGTGAATGTCAGAGTTTTACAATGCCTCATGGGATGTGTAGTTCAGCTGGAGGGCCATAGTTTGGAGACCCCTGCACTAGAAGATCTGGTTGATTTGCTGTAGTTTAAAATTGTTAAATGTTTTGCAGTTCATGCAAAAATATCTTTGCTATTTTACCTTTCACCTGTACAACATCAAGATGTTCACCAGTTCATGCCTTAACAAGTCCAGTTAAACCTGCCAGTCTATAGGAGTTGAATAATCAGGCAAAATCCCAAAAAGAAAAGGGCTTGTCAAAAGCATAGCTCATAATTAGATACGGACACATTGCTTCAGAATTACACTGCATGGAAGTGTATGTGATCACATTTGTGTGTGTGTGCAGTGATATAAGGATTTCATTAGAAAGCCCTATATAAATTGGGCACATTCAGCATACAGTTCCAGCTGTTTTGGTCAGGCACCTAATATTGACACCCCTTCAACTGCAGGTAAACCATCCATTGCTACCCATATCAAAACCCTAAAATATATATGCAGTATGTATATGTATGTATATATATATATATATATATATATATATATATATATATAGTATGTATGTGTATCTATATCTATATATATATATATATATATATATATATATATATATATATATATATATATATATATATATATATATATATATAAATTGCTACCACTCTTTTTAGCTACCAGCTACCACTCTTCCACTTTTTTTTAGACCTAATACTTGGCATGTATTGGTGGCCTCTGCTCCTAAACATATTTTTCTACAATTGCCATAGGTATGATGGGATATATATTTGTCATGTTAGGTTATCATCACACCAAAAAATCCCTCCTTCCCTCTTTCCTATGGACAGAGGCATATACAGTATATTTGCTGATCTTTACTTCCATTTAACATTATAGATTTTTTGGGGTTGGGTGTGTTCCATTGGGCCCTTCCTCTTGACCATCCATTCCAACCCCTTGTTGGATACGGGAGTGAACCACCTCAGGCATGGGACAGACTGTAGCAGCATTGTGTTCCTTTAATCTGGTATATCTATGTGAGTTAGCTCTTTGTTAGTGTCCAATGTGATATGTCTATATATATTTGCATAATTTCTAAAAAAAAACTTTTTATTACTATTTTCATATATCTAGGCACTTTCACCTGAAGAAGATTGTTTAACAATTCAAGCGCCTTGGGAGATTGGTGGCAGCTCATAAGTTTGTCCACTAGGGATAATCTTCGTGTTCGAGACGAACATACGTTCGACTCGAACATCGGCTGTTTGCCCGTTAGGCGAATTCCGAACGTTATGGGCCGTTCGCGCCAAATTCGTGTGGCGCTCACGGCCCACAATGCACTGCGCCATGGCAGTGCATTACTGGCTCATGATTGGCCAAGCATGCACTGTGACCCCGCATGTTTGGCCAATCACAGCGCAGGCAGAGAGGAGAGCCATGATTGGCCACAGGCAGGATGCCCGTGGCCAATCATAGCTAGGGCTGTGTAGTACACGCCCCACACTATATAAGGCCGCCAGCACGGCGGCCTTGTGTAGTGTGTTGGCGTCTGTAGGAGTTAGTGGGTGTTCTGTGTACCTTCAACACAGTATACACCGATCGCTATCGGCCGATTTTTCGTTCTTGCTCTTCTGTAGTGGTTGTTGTCTGCGTGCCCTGACCGCAGTATACACCGCTATATCCATCTATATAGCTAGCTATCTTGCTCGTTTTAAATAGAGCTTGCAGTCAGTGGTAGGAGATTGTGCCTGCTGTCTGCGTGCTCTGAACCCAGTATACACCGCTATATCCATCTATATAGCTAGCTATCTTGCTCGTTTTAAATAGAGCTTGCAGTCAGTGGTAGGAGATTGTGCGTGCTGTCTGCGTGCTCTGAACCCAGTATACACCGCTATATCCACCTATATAGCTAACTATCTTGCTTGTTTTAAATAGAGCTTGCAGTCAGTGGTAGGAGATTGTGCCTGCTGTCTGCGTGCTCTGAACCCAGTATACACCGCTATATCCACCTATATACCGTATTTTTCGGACTATAAGGCGCACGTAAAAGCCAAAATTTTCTCCCAAAAACGACCGTGCGCCTTATAATCCGGTGCGCCTTATATATGACCTGTTGACATCGCTGGAGTTCTTTGTTAACAGTATCTGTCAGATGGGCGCGCATGGAGTCACAGATCAAGTCTCTTGACGTTAACCTTCGGACTATAAGGCGCACGTAAAAGCCTAAATTTTCTCACAAAATCGACCGTGCGCCTTATAGTCCGATGCGCCTTATATATATGGAAATATCCATTTTATCAGCCGGTCGTTGCTAGTGCGCCTTATAATCCGGTGCGCCTTATAGTCCGATGCGCCTTATATATGGAAATATCCATTTTATCAGCCGGTCGTTGCTAGTGCGCCTTATAATCCGGTGCGCCTTATAGTCTGAAAAATACGGTAGCTAACTATCTTGCTCGTTTAACCACTTCAGCTCCGGACCAATAAACACCTTAAGGACCAGAGGTCTTTTTGCAATTTCGCACTGCGCTGCTTTAACTGGTAATTGCGCGGTCATGCAATATTGCACCCAAACGAAATTTGCGTCCTTTTCTTCCCACAAATAGAGCTTTCTTTTGATGGTATTTGATTGCCTCTGCGATTTTTTTTTTTGCGATATAAATGAAAAAAGAGCGAAAATTTTGAAAAAAAAAGATATTTTCTTCTTTTTGTTATAAGAAAAATCGAATAAACTAAATTTTAGTCATACATTGAGGGCAAAATTTATTCAGCCACATGTCTTTAGTAAAAAAAATGTCAATAAGCGTATATTTTTTGGTTTGCGCAAAAGTTATAGCGTCTACAAACTAGAGTACATTTTCTGGAATTTACACAGCTTTTAATTTATGACTGCCGATCTCATTTCTTGAGGTGCTAAAATGGCAGGGCAGTACAAATCCCCCCCAAATGACCCCATTTTGGAAAGTAGACACCCCAAGGAAATTGCTGATGGGTATGTTGAGCCCATTGAATATTTTTTTTTTTTGTCCTAAGGGATTGAATAATGACAAAAAAAAAAAAAAATTTTTTACAAAAAGTTGTCACTAAATGATATATTGCTCACACATGCCATGGTTATATGTGGAATTGCACCCCAAAATATATTTCGCTACTTCTCCCGAGTATGGGGATACCACATGTGTGGGACTTTTTGGGAGTCTAGTCGCGCACGGCACCCCGAAAACCAATCACCACCTTCAGGATTTCTAAGGGTGCAAATTTTTGATTTAACTCCTCACTACCTATCACAGTTTCGAAGGCCATAAAATGCCAAAATAGCACAAAACCCCCCAAAATTACCCCATTTTGGAAAGTAGACACCCCAAGCTATTTACTGAGAGGCATGTTGAGTCCATGGAATATTTTATATTTTGCCACAAGTTGCGGGAATATTACAAACTTTTTTTTTTTTTGCACAAAGTTGTCACTAAATGATATATTGCTCACACATGCTATGGGCATATGTGAAATGACACCCCAAAATACATTCTTCTGCCTATCCTGAGTACGGGGATACCACATGTGTGGGACTTTTTGGGAGTCTAGTCGCGCACGGCACCCCGAAAACCAATCACCACCTTCAGGATTTCTAAGGGTGCAAATTTTTGATTTAACTCCTCACTACCTATCACAGTTTCGAAGGCCATAAAATGCAAAAATAGCACAAAACCCCCCCCCCAAATGACCCCATTTTGGAAAGTAGACACCCCAAGCTATTTACTGAGAGGCATGTTGAGTCCATGGAATATTTTATATTTTGCCAAAAGTTGCGGGAATATTACAAACTTTTTTTTTTTTTGCACAAAGTTGTCACTAAATGATATATTGCTCACACATGCTATGGGCAGAAGTCAAATTACACCCCAAAACAAATTCTGCTGCTTCTCCCGAGTACGGGGATACCACATGTGGGGGACTTTTTGGGAGCCTAGCCACGTACGGGACCCCGAAAACCAAGCACTGCCTTCCGGATTTGAATATAAAATGCTACCAAAAAACCTGTTAGCGATGGCAGGGATCAGGCCTGACTCTGCGATCGCTGCAGTTATGTGTTTAGTGTTTTGTAAGTGACAGTGATCGATCGATACTGCACTTGGGTGGGCTGGGCAGAGGGGCAAAACGCAGGTGCCAGCAGGTATCTGGGCTGATCCCGCTAACAATGCGTTTTTTTGGAACCCTAAACTGCTGGGGACGCTAGTATAGATCTGATCAGATCAGATATTGATCTTTTCAGATTCTATACCACTAAGGGAGGTGTATGCTTTGCGTGTGGGTGTTAGCGGTACTGGCACTAACCTAGCGCTGCCTGGGGCGACGCAGACCCTGACTCTAAAACCTAACTGATATCACCCGCCGGGTGATCAGGGGGTTAAACCTTTATTGGGTAATAAATGGTGGGTGCCCTGATGCTATAAAAAACAAACTAACCAGAGTCACCCGTAACACTTATACGGTGATCAGTGGTGAAAGGGTTAACTAGGGGCAATCAGGGGGTTCAAATTTTTATTAGGTAGTATATGGGGGTCCCTGGCGCTATATAAAAACCTGACGGGGAACCTAAATAACTAACTGGCTAACCAGCGTCACCAGTGACACTTATACTGTGATCGCTGGTGAAAGGGGGTGAAAGGGTTAACTAGCAGCAATCAGGGGGTTAAAACCATTATTGGGTAGTATATCGGGGTACCTAGCGCTATAAAAACCTGGCGGTGAACCTAAAAAAATAACTAGCTACCTAGCGACACTAGCGACACTGATGCAGCGTTCAGAAAAATTATCGCTTAGTGACACTGGCAAAAGGGGGTGAAAGGGTTAACTAGCGGAAATCAGGGGGTTAAAACCATTATTGGGTAGTATATCGGGGTACCTAGCGCTATAAAAACCTGGCGGTGAACCTAAAAAAATAACTAGCTACCTAGCGACTGTAGCGACACTAATGCAGCGATCAGAAAAACGATCGCTTAGTGACACTGGCAAAAGGGGGTGAAAGGGTTAACTAGCGGCAATCAGGGGGTTAAAACCATTATTGGGTAGTATATCGGGGTACCTAGCGATATAAAAACCTGGCGGTGAACCTAAAAAAATAACTAGCTACCTAGCGACACATGCAGCGATCAGAAAAATGATCGCTTAGTGACACTGGCAAAAGGGGGTGAAAGGGTTAACTAGCGGCAATCAGGGGGTTAAAACCATTATTGGGTAGTATATCGGGGTACCTAGCGCTATAAAAACCTGGCGGTGAACCTAAAAAAATAACTAGCTACCTAGCGACTGTAGCGACACTAATGCAGCGATCAGAAAAACGATCGCTTAGTGACACTGGCAAAAGGGGGTGAAAGGGTTAACTAGCGGCAATCAGGGGGTTAAAACCATTATTGGGTAGTATATCGGGGTACCTAGTGTGCCTGTGTGTACCTACATGTCAGTGTAGTGTTGGTGCACACTTACTATTAGTCTTCTCCTCGTAGTCCGGTCAAAAAGACCGCCCAGAGGAGAATGACATCACTTCCTTCTTCCTGTGTAAACAATACACAGGGGAGGAAGCTTCTCATTGGCCAGGAGCGATCCAGAGGGGGTGGCCGAAAACCAACGGCCATCCCCTCATCACGGAGCGCTCCTGGACCGAACCGGACCGCCGTAAACAGCGGGAGGGGGTCCGATCGGACCCCCCACCCGCTGGAAGGCAATCACGTAAATCTACGTGATTGTGCCTGCCTGTGCCATTGTGTTGACGTACAATGGCAATACGGCGGTCCTGAAGTGGTTAAAATAGAGCTTGCAGTCAGTGGTAGGAGATTGTGCCTCCTGTCTGCGTGCTCTGAACCCAGTATACACCGCTATATCCATCTATATAGCTAGCTATCTTGCTCGTTTTAAATAGAGCTTGCAGTCGGTGGTAGGAGATTGTGCGTGCTGTCTGCGTGCTCTGAACCCAGTATACACCGCTATATCCACCTATATAGCTAGCTATCTTGCTCGTTTTAAATAGAGCTTGCAGTCAGTGGTAGGAGATTGTGCGTGCTGTCTGCGTGCTCTGAACCCAGTATACACCGCTATATCCACCTATATAGCTAACTATCTTGCTCGTTTTAAATAGAGCTTGCAGTCAGTAGTAGGAGATTGTGCGTGCTGTCTGCGTGCTCTGAACCCAGTATACACTGCTATATCCACCTATATAGCTAGCTATCTTGCTCGTTTTAAATAGAGCTTGCAGTCGGTGGTAGGAGATTGTGTGTGCTGTCTGCGTGCTATGATCTCTGAGGACTTCCAGAGTGGTGGAGGAGGAGAGGGAGCTGATGGCTTCAGTCAGCCCAGGCCAGGTGGCTATTTCTCAGCCTGAGGAAAGGCGTGGTGCCCTAAAGCTCCAGGAGTTCGTTAAGGAGGACAGGCTGTACTTAGAAAACCAGCTTGACTTGGTTGACTGGTCCCTGAGACAGCCAGGAGAAGACGTGGAGAAATCTACGGAGAGGAAAAGGAAAGCCAAGAGCTTAATGGTAAAGGCTTCTCGCTGTTACTGCGAAAAAATGAAAATTTTGGCTGAGCTGAGGAATAGACGCGACAGATCGGGTGTCGGAAAGAGACCAGATTTTAAAGCTGCCATAGATGGGCTGAAAAAGCAGTGTAACATGCTTAGTGGGCTTTTGTCAAACCTAATTGAAAGTGCTTCAAGCGAGAAAGACTTTTTACTGGGTATAGATAAGGTCATGAGAGTGGCGTGTGAGGAAGGCACTCAAGCAGGAAGACGCCGCAAGCAGCGTTTAACCATAGCCGCAACGCCTGAAGGAGAGATGGGAGATCCCTCTATGGAGAACACTCGTGGAGAGGCAGATGTAGATGGAGGGTCCAAGGCGGCAAGGCGCCATAAACAACGTCTATCGCAGACAGTAGAGCCCATGATAGAGGCGGCGGACCTTTCAGAAGATGAGGTGTCAGCAGAGGAGGAAAAGAAACCGAATGTTTTGACTTCAAAAGTGACAGTTGTGGAGAGTAATGGTATGAACTTTAAACCCATGACCACTGGTTCAGGTAACACCGCGGAGGGTCCCAGAAAACCTGGGGGTACTCAGCCTGCAAGCAAGGCTGTGATCCCAGTGGTAGCAGTGAACTCCGGTGATGCGGTTGTGAGCCAGGGTCAGAGGGTGAAACAAATCCAGGATGGCGTGATGGACTCTAAACCTATGACCATGGGCTCAGGTAATACTGTGGAGGGTCTCGGTAAACCTGGGGGTTCTCAGCCTGCAAGCAGGGCTGTGGTCCCGGTGGTAATGGCAGACTCCAGTGAAGCAGTACCGAGCCAAGGTCTGAGGGGGAAGCAAAACTTGGTAGTACAGCTTAAGAGACTAGAGGAAGATAAAAAGACAATGAACTTACCTTGTCAACCCCTGGTGAACCCAGCCGGTGTTTGCGGGCAGGGCACGCCGTCAGTGGCTTTGTCGGCTGTCGCTGCTGCAAGCCGGTCCCAGGGCAAGGGGAAAGGACTTAAGGGTGAGGGTGGGAAAAAGGTTCAAGCCAGCATGGCCGTTGCTGTAGGAAATACAGTAGCGGCCAGCAGTAAGGTAATGGCGGCACAGCTTAGTGAGACGCCGTCTTCCCGCGTTGGGAGAGGAGGTGGTGGCAAACAGGAAGTGAACGAATGTTTGGCGGGAAAGACTGGCGCGGTTTCTATGGGCGGGAAAGCTGTGGTCGCGCCGGAAGTGACGCGCTGCCCGGAAACGGAAGTCGACCGCATGGAGCATTTCCGGTCGGGGACTTCCGGCGGAACGGCCCAGCGGGAGGAAGTGGGTGGAGTAAGTGATGCCTGTATGGAGGAGCCTGATAATTTTCAACCTGGCCAGGTGTCAGCATGGGGTGATTGTCCTATGGGCGATCTAGGGGACAACAGTCCGGCAATGGCTTATATCAGACATCTGGAGGAGTCCCAGCAGAACAATAAGGGACAGGTTGAGGTGGATTCCTGTGGGGCACATACGGAGGTGGATGAGTCGGACAGCCTGGATGCTCTCATATGTGACCAGCCATTAAATGACTTGGAGGTGAGCTCTCCAGTAGTCCGGCAAGAGAATATGGAGGTAGAAGGTGATAGACAAACTGAGGAGGTTGGTGCCGCTCATTCAGGTCCTGTGGAGGGGGTGTCCTCCCCCAGGCCTGTTTTAAGGGGTTCACCGGAGGTCAGGCTCCTAAATGCGCTAGGGGAGAAGCGCTCTTATGCGAACGTGGCTGGTTCAAATGTGTCTCTGGACCACCTGTACAATCAGTTTGGTGCCGGTAATTTTCGTGTCCCCCCGACTGACCAATTCTCCGGAGCCAATTCGTGGTCTCGGGGTACAGGTGGTCCAGAGCGCAAGCGCCGTAATGTGGTGCAACTGAGATGGGAGGGAGTGGGTCAATGCCCCAGTAGAGGTCAGGTAGTTGACATGGTTTTGTCATTGGGCATCAAGGTCAGCGAGATCTTTGCGGTCATTCACCCCGCGGGATCTCCTGATTTTGATCTAAGCTTTACCAATGTTGTGATTATGGAAATTTTCATCACTTCCTTTGGCCTGATTAGGGGGACAGATCCCTGGAAAGGCTTCAGGATCATCCCTCTGAGTCGGCAGGAAGATGTGAAGAGTCTAACAATTTTGGTGAGGAACGAAAGTTTGCCGCCAGAGGACATTGCGACATGGCTAAGTAGGCATGGTCAACTGCAGTGTCCCCTGAGCAAGAGTTTAGATGAGCGCGGGGTTTGGACTGGGGCGTGGAACACCAGGATTCGGTTGCGGAGAGCTGGGAATACGGTAGCACATGTTCCCGGTAGTGCATTTATTGGAAGAGACCGAATCCTGGTGTTCTATCCAGGACAACCCAGGCGATGCTTTAAATGTGGATGTCCGACCCATCTAAGTGCGGACTGTACAGTAGTGAGATGCATAAGGTGCAACAAGTTTGGTCACTCTGGTGAAGCTTGCGGCCTGATTTGTTGTAACCTGTGTGGACAAATGGGTCACCCCTTTAGTAGGTGTCCTAAGGCCTATAGGGGTGATGGCCCGTCTGGTGGTCAATCCAGAGGGGAGGCCCCCCCCCTAGGCCCGGAAGTGGAAATGTGGGTGAAAGACAGAATGTGGCCGAGGAGGCGCGGAGAGAACCTTCAGGGGCAGCAAAAACCCCTCTTGTTGAGGAGACCCCTGGTACTGCTGATGTGCCTGGAGATGGGGGGTCATCTGAATTGAATGTACCAATGGAAGGTGTAGCTTGTCCTGAGGTTGCCTCTACAGCGAAGGTTTCTGGGGACAAATGTATCTCTCCTGCTCTTCCTCCTGCTGGGAGTACCCCAAGTGGCAAAGTGCTGGCCCGTCGGGGACGGAGTCCGGCAGGGGGGAGGGGAGGAAGGGTTTTGAGAAGAGGGTCGATACGTCAGAAGCCAGAACCAGTAAGGAGCTCCTCCCGGAGTAGGAGCCCCCTTAGATCTCCTGGCCCGGCTTCTCTCTCTCCGTGTCGTCTTCCAGGTAAAGGGGTTGAATCCTCAGATTCGTCAGTATCGGGGGATGAGCAAGGGAATAGTAAGGTGATGGAAGTGGAGGTTGGTGCAGCTCAGGATAAAGAAATAAGGGAAGGTTTGGGTGAGGAAAAAGGTCCTATACCTGGTTGTAGTAATAAAATTATTGGTAAGAAAAAGAAGAAAAAGAAGGAGCGTAGTGACTGGGATAAGGTCTTTGACAGTATGTTTGATGACCAAGTACGGGATCTTATTTTGTCTCCGTTATGTAAGCAAAGTGGCGCTAAGTAATTAAGTTAATGTTAAATTACTTTTGTTATGTAACCTTGTAAAGTTTGTTATGTCATAAGTTATGTTTGGTAGCAGTCAAATTTAATAAAAACATCCACCTATATAGCTAACTATCTTGCTCGTTTTAAATAGAGCTTGCAGTAAGTAGTAGGAGATTGTGCGTGCTGTCTGCGTGCTCTGAACCCAGTATACACTGCTATATCCACCTATATAGCTAGCTATCTTGCTCGTTTTAAATAGAGCTTGCAGTCGGTGGTAGGAGATTGTGTGTGCTGTCTGCATGCTCTGATCTCTGAGGACTTCCAGAGTGGTGGAGGAGGAGAGGAAGCTGATGGCTTCAGTCAGCCCAGGCCAGGTGGCTGTTTCTCAGCCTGAGGAAAGGCGTGGTGCCCTAAAGCTCCAGGAGTTCGTTAAGGAGGACAGGCTGTACTTAGAAAACCAGCTTGACTTGGTTGACTGGTCCCTGAGACAGCCAGGAGAAGACGTGGAGAAATCTGCGGAGAGGAAAAGGAAAGCCAAGAGCTTAATGGTAAAGGCTTCTCGCTGTTACTGCGAAAAAATGAAAATTTTGGCTGAGCTGAGGAATAGACGCGACAGATCGGGTGTCGGAAAGAGACCAGATTTTAAAGCTGCCATAGATGGGCTGAAAAAGCAGTGTAACATGCTTAGTGGGCTTTTGTCAAACCTAATTGAAAGTGCTTCAAGCGAGAAAGACTTTTTACTGGGTATAGATAAGGTCATGAGAGTAGCGTGTGAGGAAGGCACTCAAGCAGGAAGACGCCGCAAGCAGCGTTTAACCATAGCCGCAACGCCTGAAGGAGAGATGGGAGATCCCTCTATGGAGGACACCCGTGGAGAGGCAGATGTAGATGGAGGGTCCAAGGTGGCAAGGCGCCATAAACAACGTCTATCGCAGACAGTAGAGCCCATGATAGAGGCGGCGGACCTTTCAGAAGATGAGGTGTCAGCAGAGGAGGAAAAGAAACCGAATGTTTTGACTTCAAATGTGACAGTTGTGGAGAGTAATGGTATGAACTTTAAACCCACGACCACTGGTTCAGGTAACACCGCGGAGGGTCCCAGCAAACCTGGGGGTACTCAGCCTGCAAGCAAGGCTGTGATCCCAGTGGTAGCAGTGAACTCCAGTGATGCGGTTGTGAGCCAGGGTCAGAGGGTGAAACAAATCCAGGATGGCGTGATGGACTCTAAACCTATGACCATGGGCTCAGGTAATACTGTGGAGGGTCTCGGTAAACCTGGGGGTTCTCAGCCTGCAAGCAGGGCTGTGGTCCCAGTGGTAATGGCAGACTCCAGTGAAGCAGTACCGAGCCAAGGTCTGAGGGGGAAGCAAAACTTGGTAGTACAGCTTAAGAGACTAGAGGAAGATAAAAAGACAATGAACTTACCTTGTCAACCCCTGGTGAACCCAGCCGGTGTTTGCGGGCAGGGCATGCCGTCAGTGGCTTTGTCGGCTGCCGCTGCTGCAAGCCGGTCCCAGGGCAAGGGGAAAGGACTTAAGGGTGAGGGTGGGAAAAAGGTTCAAGCCAGCATGGCCGTTGCTGTAGGAAATACAGTAACAGCCAGCAGTAAGGTAATGGCGGCACAGCTTAGTGAGACGCCGTCTTCCCACGTTGGGAGAGGAGGTGGTGGCAAACAGGAAGTGAACGAATGTTTGGCGGGAAAGACTGGCGCGGTTTCTATGGGCGGGAAAGCTGTGGTCGCGCCGGAAGTGACGCGCTGCCCGGAAACGGAAGTCGACCGCATGGAGCATTTCCGGTCGGTGACTTCCGGCGGAACGGCCCAGCGGGAGGAAGTGGGTGGAGTAAGTGATGCCTGTATGGAGGAGCCTGATAATTTTCAACCTGGCCAGGTGTCAGCATGGGGTGATTGTCCTATGGGCGATCTAGGGGACAACAGTCCGGCAATGGCTTATATCAGACATCTGGAGGAGTCCCAGCAGAACAATAAGGGACAGGTTGAGGTGGATTCCTGTGGGGCACATACGGAGGTGGGTGAGTCGGACAGCCTGGATGCTCTCATATGTGACCAGCCATTAAATGACTTGGAGGTGAGCTCTCCAGTAGTCCGGCAATAGAATATGGAGGTAGAAGGTGATAGACAAACTGAGGAGGTTGGTGCCGCTCATTCAGGTCCTGTGGAGGGGGTGTCCTCCCCCAGGCCTGTTTTAAGGGGTTCACCAGAGGTCAGGCTCCTAAATGCGCTAGGGGAGAAGCGCTCTTATGCGAACGTGGCTGGTTCAAATGTGTCTCTGGACCACCTGTACAATCAGTTTGGTGCCGGTAATTTTCGTGTCCCCCCGACTGACCAATTCTCCGGAGCCAATTCGTGGTCTCGGGGTACAGGTGGTCCAGAGCGCAAGCGCCGTAATGTGGTGCAACTGAGATGGGAGGGAGTGGGTCAATGCCCCAGTAGAGGTCAGGTAGTTGACATGGTTTTGTCATTGGGCATCAAGGTCAGCGAGATCTTTGCGGTCATTCACCCCGCGGGATCTCCTGATTTTGATCTAAGCTTTACCAATGTTGTGATTATGGAAATTTTCATCACTTCCTTTGGCCTGATTAGGGGGACGGATCCCTGGAAAGGCTTCAGGATCATCCCTCTGAGTCGGCAGGAAGATGTGAAGAGTCTAACAATTTTGGTGAGGAACGAAAGTTTTCCGCCAGAGGACATTGCGACATGGCTAAGTAGGCATGGTCAACTGCAGTGTCCCCTGAGCAAGAGTTTAGATGAGTGCGGGGTTTGGACTGGGGCGTGGAACACCAGGATTCGGTTGCGGAGAGCTGGGAATACGGTAGCACATGTTCCCGGTAGTGCGTTTATTGGAAGAGACCGAATCCTGGTGTTCTATCCAGGACAACCCAGTCGATGCTTTAAATGTGGATGTCCGACCCATCTAAGTGCGGACTGTACAGTAGTGAGATGCATAAGGTGCAACAAGTTTGGTCACTCTGGTGAAGCTTGCGGCCTGATTTGTTGTAACCTGTGTGGACAAATGGGTCACCCCTTTAGTAGGTGTCCTAAGGCCTATAGGGGTGATGGCCCGTCTGGTGGTCAATCCAGAGGGGAAGCCCCCCCCCCCTAGGCCCGGAAGGGGAAATGTGGGTGAAAGACAGAATGTGGCCGAGGAGGCGCGGAGAGAACCTTCAGGGGCTAACTATCTTGCTCGTTTAACCACTTTCAGACCGGACCATTTTGCTGGTAAATGACCAGAGGTCTTTTTACACTTTGGCACTGCGCTGCTTTAACTGGTAATTGCGCGGTCATGCAATGTTGTACCCAAACAAAATTTGCGTCCTTTTCTTCCCACAAATAGAGCTTTCTTTTGATGGTATTTGATTGCCTCTGCGATTTTTATTTTTTGCGATATAAACGTAAAAAGACCGCAAATTTTGAAAAAAAATGATATTTTCTACTTTTTGTTATTAGAAAAATCCAATAAACTCAATTTTAGTCATACATTTAGGCCAAAATGTATTCAGCCACATGTCTTTGGTAAAAAAAAAGTCAATAATTGTATATTTATTGGTTTGCGCAAAAGTTGTCACATCTACAAACTAAGGTACGTTTTCTGGAATTTACGCAGCTTTTAGTTTACGACTTCCTATCTCATTTCTTGAGGTGCTAAAATGGCAGGGCAGTACAAAACCCCCCCAAATGACCCCATTTTGGAAAGTAGACCCCCTAAGGAAATTGATAAGAGGCATGTTGAGCCCATTGAATATTTTATTTTTTTGCCTCAAGCGATTGAATAATGACAAAAAAATTTTTTTTTTTTTTTTTTTAACAAAGTTGTCACTAAATGATATATTGCTCATGCATGCCATGGGCGTATGTGAAATGACACCCCAAAATAAATTCTGCTGCTTCTCCTGAGTACGGGGATACCACATATGTGGGACTTTTTGGGAGCCTAGCCGCGTACGGGGCCCCGAAAACCAAGCACCGCCTTCAGGCTTTCTAAGGGCGTAAATTTTTGAGTTCACTTCTCACTACCTATTACAGTTTTGAAGGCCATAAAATGCCAAGATGGCACAAAACCCCCACAAATGACCCCATTTTAGAAAGTAGACACCCCAAGCTATTTGCCGAGAGGCATGTTGAGTCCATGGAATATTTTATATTTTGCCACAAGTTGCGGGAAAATTACAAACTTTTTTTTTTTTTTTTTCACAAAGTTGTCACTAAATGATATATTGCTCACGCATGCCATGGGCATATGTGAAATGACACCCCAAAATAAATTCTGCTGCTTCTCCTGAGTACGGGGATACCACATATGTGGGACTTTTTGGGAGCCTAGCCGCGTACGGGGCCCCGAAAACCAAGCACCGCCTTCAGGCTTTCTAAGGGCGTTACAGTTTTGAAGGCCATAAAATGCCAAGATGGCACAAACCCCCCCAAATGACCCCATTTTGGAAAGTAGACACCCCTAAATTTAGGGGTACACTAGTGAGACTAGGTAATAAATGGCGGGTGCCCTGAAACTATAAAAAAATAACTAACCAACCAGCGTCACCTGTAACAGTTATATGGTGATCACTGGTGAAAGGGTTAACTAGGGGGCAATTAGGGGGCTTTATGCGGTAGTATATGGGGGTCCCTGGCGCTATAAAAAGCTGCAGCGAACCTAAATACCTACCTGCCTAACTAGCGTCACCTGTGACACTAATACAGCGATCAGAAAAACGATCGCTTATTAGGCTGGGTTCACACTGGAGCGATGCGGGAACGCCACGAATGCGCGGCGGGTTCCCGCATCGCATGCCTCCCGGCGGCAGTTCACACTGCCCTATGCGAACTGCTGGGAGTGTCAGTGAAATGTTACTGACACCCCCAGATCAGTTCGCATATCGCAGTGCGATCTGCAAACTCGGATCGCATGGTGTGAACACCCATGCGATCCGATTCTGCTGCGGGCCAAAAAAAGGGTCCCGTGCGAATTTGCGGCGGGTGCGGCGGGTGCGGCGAATGGCTGAACTCGAATCGCACAGAGATCGGATGTGATTTGCACTGCAGTGCGGTGCGAATCACATCCGTTCTCATAAACCGCTGCAATGTGAACCCAGCCTTAGTGACACTGGCGACGGGGGGTGATCACGGGGTTAAACCTTTATTGGGGGGGTACCTTAGAACTAAAGGGGGCTAACCCTAACTGCCCTAACAGTTATTACTCACAAATGACACCCGCCGGGTGATCAGGGGGTTAAACCTTTATTAGGTAATAAATGGCGGGTGCCCTGAAACTATAAAAAAATAACTAACCAACCAGCGACACCTGTAACAGTTATATGGTGATCACTGGTGAAAGGGTTAACTCGGGGGCAATCAGGGGGCTTTATGCGGTAGTATATGGGGGTCCCTGGCGCTATAAAAAGCTGCGGCGAACCTAAATACCTACCTGCCTAACTAGCGTCACCTGTGACACTAATACAGTGATCAGAAAAACGATCGCTTATTAGGCTGGGTTCACACTGGAGCGATGCGGAAACGCCGCGAATCCGCGGCGGGTTCCCGCATCGCATGCCTCCCGGCGGCAGTTCACACTGCCCTATGCGAACTGCTGGGAGTGTCAGTGAAATGTTACTGACACCCCCAGATCAGTTCGCATATCGCAGTGCGATCTGCAAACTCGGATCGCATGGTGTGAACACCCATGCGATCCGATTCTGCTGCGGGCCAAAAAAAGGGTCCCGTGCGAATTTGCGGCGGGTGCGGCGGGTGTGGCGGGTGCGGCGGGTGCGGCGAATGGCTGAACTCGAATCGCACAGAGATCGGATGTGATTTGCACTGCAGTGCGGTGCGAATCACATTCGTTCTCATAAACCGCTGCAATGTGAACCCAGCCTTAGTGACACTGGCGACGGGGGGTGATCACGGGGTTAAACCTTTATTGGGGGGGTTAGGGGGGTACATTAGAACTAAAGGGGGCTAACTCTAACTGCCCTAACAGTTATTACAGTCACAAATGACACCAATGCAAAAAAAAAAAAAAAAAATGACATTGGTGTCACTGTGACTGGGGGGCAGGGGTAATTGGGGGGGTGATCGGGGGGTAAAGGGGGGGTGTGAGTGTGCCTGGCATGTTCTACTGTGTGTGTAGAGTGTTGGTGCAACTCACCGATCCGCTCTCCTCCGTGTCGGAACGAAAAATACCGACACGGAGGAGAGAATACATCACTTCCTCTCCTGTGTTTACATTACAGGAGAGGAAGTGATGTCACCGGGGATTTCTATTCGTCGGGAGCGATCGCGAGGGGGTGGCCCGCCCCCTCGTCCCGGATCGCTCCCGGACGAAAACCGACCGCCGCAGGTACCTATCGGGCCCCCGACCCGCGGGAGGCAAGGGACGTACATGTATGTCCTTATGCCTGCCCGTGCCATTCTACCGACGTACATCGGCGTGCGGCGGTCGGCAACTGGTTAAAATAGAGCTTGCAGTCAGTGGTAGGAGATTGTGCGTGCTGTCTGCGTGCTCTGAACCCAGTATACACCGCTATATCCACCTATATAGCTAGCTATCTTGCTCGTTTTAAATAGAGCTTGCAGTCGGTGGTAGGAGATTGTGCGTGCTGTCTGCGTGCTCTGAACCCAGTATACACCGCTATATCCACCTATATAGCTAGCTATCTTGCTCGTTTTAAATAGAGCTTGCAGTCGGTGGTAGGAGATTGTGTGTGCTGTCTGCGTGCTCTGAACCCAGTATACACCGCTATATCCACCTATATAGCTAGCTATCTTGCTCGTTTTAAATAGAGCTTGCAGTCAGTTGTAGGAGCTTGTGCGTGCTGGCTGCGTGCTCTGAGCTCTGAGGACTTCCAGAGTGGTGGAGGAGGACAGGGAGCTGATGGCGTCGGTCAGCCCAGGCCAGGAGCCTGTTCCTCGGCCTGAGGAAAAGCGTGGAGCCCTGAAGCTCCTGGAGTTCGTTGAGGAGGAGAGGCTGTACTTGGAAAACCAGCTTGACTTGGTTGACTGGTCTCTGAGACAGCCAGGAGAAGACGTGGAGAAATCTGCGGAGAGGATAAGAAAAGCCCAGAGCTTAATGGTAAAGGCTTCTCGCTGTTACTGCGAAAAAATGAAAGTTTTGGCCGAGCTGAGGAATAGACGCGACAGATCAGGTATCAAGAAGAGAACAGAATTCAAGCCTATCATAGATGGACTGAAAGAGCAGTGTAACATGCTTGGTGAGCTTTTATCAAATCTAATTGACAGTGCCTCAAGCGAAAAGGACTTTCTGTTGAGAATAGATAAAGTTATGAGAGTGGCGTGCGATGAGGGCTCTCAAGCGGTAAGACGCCGCAGCCAGCGTCTATCACAGGCGGCGGAGCCCATGAGAGAGGCGGAGGAACCCACAAGTGAGAGTGCACAGACAGATGGAGGAGAAAAGCAGAAGGTTGTGTCCCCGGAAAAGATAAGGACCAAGGCAAAGACAGAAGGTGACATGAGAGACTCTATCCCAGTGACTAAGGGCTTAGGTAGCGCTACAGTGGGTCCCGGCAAGCCTAGTGGTTCTCAGCCTGTTGCCAGGGCTGCAGACCCGGTGGTAGCTGTGGACGCCAGTGGTGCAGTGCCAAGCCAAGGTCAGAGAGGAAAGCAGAGTTTAGTGGTACAGCTGGAAAGACTGATGGAGACTAAAAAAGCCACGGACTTACCTTGTAAATCCCCAGTGAACCCAGCCGGTGTTTGCGGGCAGCGCATGCCGTCAGCTGAGTTGTCGGCTGCCACTGCTGCAACCCGGTCACAGGGTAAGGGGAAGGAGCTCCAGGGTAAGGGTGGACAAAAGACTCAGGTCAGCCTGGCTACCTCTGTAGTAAACACAGCGGTGTCCAGTAGTGAAGTAATGGCGGGACAGCATGGAGGGACGCCGTCTTCCCATGCTGACACTAAGAATCGTTTGGCGGGAGAATTTGGCGGGGTTTCTGTAAGGAGGAAAGCTGCGGTCGCGCCGGAAGTGACGCCAGGGCCGGAAGCGGAAGTTGGCCGTGTGAAGAACGTCCGGTCGGCAGCTTCCAGTATAGCATCCGAACGGGAGAACGTTCGTTCGACATCCGAACGGGTGGAAGCCCGCGTGAAGAACGTTCGTTCGGCAGCTTCCGTATCCGAACGGGAGGAAAATGAGTTTATGGAAATCTCGGACAATCTACCCCCTAGACAAGTGTTAGCATGGGGTGATTGTCCCATGGGGGATGTGGATGAGGCTGATGATCCAGCATTGGTGTTTATTAAAGGCTTGGAAGGGTCACAAAATGTACAAGTGGACTCGTGTGGGGCTCATGAGACTGCAGAGGAGTCGGATGGCCTGGATGCCCTTCTCCGTGACCAATCGCTAAGTGGTCTGGCGGAGGGTCTCCCGGAGGTCCAGCAAGGGGGTATGGAGTTGGAGGAAGGTATTCGGGGCTTGGAAGCTGGGGTGGCTCATCCGGATCCTAAAGAAGGGGTTTCTGCCCCAGGATCTGTTTTGAGGGGTTCACCGGAGGCCAGGCTCCTGAATGCCTTGGGAGAAAGGCGTTCTTACGCAAATGTCGCAGGGGCGAATGTGTCTCTGGGCCACCTGTATGACCAGTTTGGGGCTGGTAATTTCCGTGCTCCCCCGGCTGGTCAACCTTCTGGGGCCAGTTCGTGGTCTCGGGGTGCGGGTGGCCCGGAGCGCAAGCGCCGTAATGTTGTACAGTTAAGGTGGGAGGGGGAAGGTCAGTGCCCTAGTAGGGGCCAGGTGGTTGACATGATTTTATCACTGGGAATTAAAGTTTGTGAAATTTTTGCGGTCATCCACCCTGCAGGGTCGCATGATTTTGATTTGAGTTTCACAAACCTAGTGGTGATGGAGATTTTTATCACCTCTTTTGGGTTGATCAAGGGGACTGATCCCTGGAAGGGTTTCAGGATCATCCCCTTGAGTCGGCAAGAAGATGTGAAAGCCCTCACTATTCTGGTGAGGAACGAAAGTCTGCCCCCGGAGGACATCTCAACTTGGCTGAGTAGGCACGGCCAATTGCAGTGTCCCCTAAATAAGTGCCTGGATGAGCGGGGAGTTTGGACCGGGGCTTGGAACACCAGGATTCGGTTACGGAGAGCCGGTAATACGGTGGCACATGTTCCCGGTAGTGCATTTATCGGGAGGGACCGAATCCTGGTGTTCTATCCAGGACAACCCCGGAGATGTTTTAAGTGTGGGTGTCCAACCCACCTAAGCGCAGATTGCACAGTTGTTAGGTGCATAAAGTGCAACAAATTTGGCCACTCAAGCGATGCATGTGGCCTTATCTGTTGTAATCTGTGTGGCCAAATGGGTCACCCATTTAGCAGGTGCCCTAAGGCCTACAGAGGTGATGTTCCACCTGGTGGTCAACCCAGGGGGGAGGGACCTCCCCCTGGGCCCACAGGGGGAAGTGCTCAGGGTAATCAAAATGTGGTGGGGAAAACCAAGGAAGCACCCCCTAGGGGAACTGATGCTGAGGTGACCCCCGATGCTAGCAAAGTACCCAGGGGTCAAGGCCCGTCTGTTAACGAAACCCCAATGGAAGGTGTAGTCGGTCCCGCTAATGAAGGTCCCTTAGGGAAGAGTCTTCCTGCTACCTCTCCTCGTGCTGGGGGTGCTCCATGTAGCAGAACGTCTCGTCGTGGGCTAAGCCCGGCGGAGGAGAAAAGAGGGAGAGTGGTGAGGAGGAGGTCAGCAAGGAGGAAACCGGCACGGGTAAGCTCCTCGCGGAGTAGGAGTCCTCTCAGATCCCCCAGTCCGGTTCCTTCCTCTCCATGTCGCCTTCCGGGTAAAGGAGTTGAGTCTTCGGCCTCCTCGGTGTCTGGAGACGAACATGGATACAGTAAAATAGTGAGTAGGTCTGTTGAAACGGCTCAAGGGGAAGTAGCGCAAGAAGTCCCGAGGGATGATGGTGGTCCTGATCCTAATAGTGGTGGTAAAGTTCTTGTTAGGAAGAAAAAGAAAAAGAAAGAACGTTATGAATGGGACAAGGTTCTTGACAGGATGTCAGATGACCAAGTGCGTGATTTGGTTATGTCCCCCCTGTGTAGGCAAAGTGTTGCTAAATAATTAAGTTGTAGTATTGTTTAGGTTTGTTTGTAAAGTGATTTGTAAAGTTTGTTTGTAATGTGTTATATTGGTAGCAGTCATTATCAATAAAAAATATCCACCTATATAGCTAGCTATCTTGCTCGTTTTAAATAGAGCTTGCAGTCGGTGGTAGGAGATTGTGCATGCTGTCTGCGTGCTCTGAACCCAGTATACACCGCTATATCCACCTATATAGCTAGCTATCTTACTTGTTTTAAATAGAGCTTGCAGTCGGTGGTAGGAGATTGTGCGTGCTGTCTGCGTGCTCTGAACTCAGTATACACCGCTATATCCACCTATATAGCTAACTATCTTGCTCGTTTTAAATAGAGCTTGCAGTCAGTGGTAGGAGATTGTGCCTGCTGTCTGCGTGCTCTGAACCCAGTATACACCGCTATATCCACCTATATAGCTAACTATCTTGCTCGTTTTAAATAGAGCTTGCAGTCAGTGGTAGGAGATTGTGCGTGCTGTCTGCGTGCTCTGAACCCAGTATACACCGCTATATCCACCTATATAGCTAACTATCTTGCTCGTTTTAAATAGAGCTTGCAGTCAGTGGTAGGAGATTGTGCGTGCTGTCTGCGTGCTCTGAACCCAGTATACACCGCTATAGCCATCTACATAGCTCTTCTCTAATTGAGCCATCTGCCATCTGCAGGAGTTAGTGGATGTTGTGTGTGCCTCCAGCACAATATACACTACCCAATTGCTGGTTTTCCCAACTCCCTTCAGGCCATTACCATGTCTGGAAGGCCAGCAAGGAGAGGCAGACAGGCGCGAGCCGATAAAAGAGGGCAAGCAGGCTCTGTGTCTAGAGACAACCGTGCTGGTCGTGGACGCGGTGCATCGTCATCATCAGCACGTGGCCATGGGACACGCTTGTCCTTCTTTTCGGCAGCTGGACATGTTGAGCCGCAACATGCCAACGACTTGGTAGAGTGGATGACCAAGCCCTCTTCATCCTCCTCATCCTCCCTCACCCAGGCTCAGGGTACTAGCAAAGCAGCTGCCAACGCATCGTTTTCCCTCCTCTCAATGTCATCATCAGTGACTCCTTCCCTAGACCCACCACGTCCTCCTGAGGAGTCTCCTGAACTCTTTGAGCACAGTGTTGGGTACATGCTCTAGGAGGATGCCCAGTGTTTTGTAGGCTCTGATGATGATACTCAGCTAGAGGAAGGCAGTAGCGTGAGCGCAGAGAGAGGGGATGCTCAAGAAGGACAGCAATCTGGCAGTCATGTTCCACAAGCTGCAGCATACTGCCAGGTTTGCTCCAGCGATGAAGAGGGAGGGGATGATGAGGGCACTGACTCCATGTGGATGCCTGGTAGGAGAGAGGAGGAGGAGGCACATGTCCAACGAGGCAGGATGCCCTCCGGGGGCCAGCTTAGGGGCAGCACACCGACTGAATCAGACCGCAGAGCTCCGCCTGTGCAGGGCGCTGCCTCTGCGCGTTATTCTAAAAGTTCTTTGGTGTGGGCCTTTTTTGAGACGAGTGTATCAGATTGCACCGCTGCTATTTGCAACATATGTCTCAAGCGTATTTCGCGTGGCCAAAACATCAGCTGCTTGGGCACCACATGCTTGACCAGACATATGTTGACCTGCCATGCAGCTTGTTGGCAAGCGTACCTCAAGGACCCACACCAAAGAACAAAGCGGACCTCTCCTTGCTCCTCATCAGCTGGGATCTCCAACCCCACTAGACCTTCAGTCCTCTCTGAAACCTGCTCTGAGAGGAATGAAGGTGTACAATTAGGTATGTCACAGCCAAGTGCTTCCGGGCACTCTGCTAGCAGTACACCCACGTCCGATTATAGCAGGCAAATGTCCCTGCCCCAGCTGCTGGACCGGCGAAAGAAGTTCACTCCCAGCCATCCACATGCCCAGCGGTTGAATGCTAGCTTGGCTAAATTGCTAGCACTTCAACTGCTGCCTTTTCAGTTGGTAGACTCGGTCCCCTTCCGTGAGTTTGTACAATGTGCGGTTCCTCAGTGGCAGGTCCCCAAATGCCTATTCCGGCTCTCTACCGGCATGTGGAAGGCAATGTCTTTGCCTCGCTGGACAGGGCGGTCAGCGGTAAGGTGCATATTACCGCTGACTCATGGTCCAGCAGGCATGGACAGGGACGTTACCTGTCTTTCACGGCCCATTGGGTCACTCTTCTGGCAGCTGGGAAGGATGCAGGACAAGGTGCAGTAGTGTTGGATGTTGTTCCGCCACCATGCCTCCAAAATGCTACTATTGGTTGTGACACACCTCTCTCCTCCACCCCCTCCTCTTCTTCTTCCTCCATGGCCTCTTCCAGTGCTCTGTCCTCAGAACCAGCGGTGCTCCATAGGCGTTCCAGGGGCTACGCAAGTACGCAGGAAAAACGATGCCATGCCGTGCTTGTGCTGGTTTGTTTGGGGGACAGGAGCCACACTGGGGCGGATGTTTTGTCAGCTCTGCAGGGGCAGGCCGAGAGGTGGTTGACGCCATGCCACCTTAAGCCAGGAATGGTGGTTTGTGACAATGGCACCAACCTCCTCTCCGCCCTCCGACAGGGACAACTGACCCATGTGCCCTGTGTGGCTCACGTCCTTAACCTGGTGGTTCAGCGGTTCTTGGGCAGGTACCCGGGCTTACAGGATGTCCTGAAGCAGGCCAGGAAAGTCTGTGTGCATTTCCACCGATCATTTAATGCCTGTGCTTGGCTGGCTGAGCTCCAAAAGGAGTTGAACCTGCCCAAGAACCGCCTTATATGTGACATGCCCACCAGGTGGAACTCAATGTTGGCCATGCTGCACCAGCTGCACACGCAGCAGAGGGCCATCAATGAGTACCTGTGCGACTACGGCACCAGGACAGGGTCAGGGGAGCTCGGTTTTTTCTCACCACACCAGTGGGGCATGATCAGGGATGCATGCACTGTCCTGTCACCGTTTGAGGAGGCCACAAGGATGGTGAGCAGTGACAGTGCATGCATCAGTGACACTGTACCTCTTGTCCACCTCTTGGAGCATACACTGCGTGGAATAATGGACAGGGCACTTGAGGCAGAACAGAGGCAGGAAGAGGAGGACTTCCTTGCCTCTCAAGGCCCCCTTTATCCAGACAGTGTTCCTGCTGTGCCACCCATCACACAGGAAGAGGAGGAGGAGGAGGAGGAGGAGGAGGAGGAGGATTGTGTCAGCATGGAGGTGGAGCACTCAGCAGCAGCAGCAGTCTTGTAGGGATGATTTACAGTCCCAAGAAACCCGTGGACTTGTACGTGGCTGGGATGAGGTAGCTGCCGATCATGTTGTCCTTAGTGACCAGAGGACTCCGGACCGAATGCCTCAGCTTACCTACGCTGCATGGCCTCCCTGATCCTGCAAAGCCCGCGGAAGGATCCTCGTATTCTTCGGATCAAGGAGAGGGACCATTACTGGCTGGCCACTCTCCTTGATCCACGGTACAAGGGTAGGGTTGCTGACCTTATCTTGCCGTCGCAGAGGGAGCAGAGGATGAGATATCTCCGGGAGGCCTTGCAGAAAGGTCTGTGCAACGCGTTCCCAGAGACTGGGAGGTTACAAACTCCTGGTCCTGGACAACGTGTTGCTGAGGCATCGGTCAGAAGGAGCGGTGGAGAAGGTGGCCGTCTGACCGATGCTTTCAGACAACTTTTTAGTCCGCAGCGTCTGATTTACATCAATTTTTTTTAAATATCACATCCCTTCAAGACTGCCTATGCTGATGCTGAGTGACTGTCATGTTATGTTGATTGTCTATCCTCTTCCTCCTCCGCTGATATGTTGGAAGAACATTTTTGGTTCTGGGTGATGCCATCAGCCCAATTTTTCTGCCCCTGTTTAACAGGGGCGTTTAATTACAATTTTTGATGCAATGCTTTGCAGCAGGGCTAATTCCTGCACTAAAACTAGAGTATATGGGAGAGGTTGCAGTGTGGTGGCACCAGCACCAGTGCCTAAGGCCCAATTGTTCTGCCCCTGTTTAACAGGGGCGTTTAATTACAATTTTTGATGCAATGCTTTGCAGCAGGGCTAATTCCTGCACTAAAACTAGAGTATATGGGAGAGGTTGCAGTGTTGTGGCACCAGCACCAGTGCCAGCAGCCCAATTTTTCAGCCCCTGTTTAATAGGGACATGTAATTACAATTCTTGATATAATATTTCACAGGAGGGCCCGTTCCTGTGCCCACCCAAAGTAACTGTGAGGACTTATAGTGTTGTGGCACCAGCACCACAACCACCAAAGGTCAATTTTTCTACCACTGTTCAATAATGGCATGTAATTACAATTCTTGATATAATCGTTCACAGCACCCACCAATAGTCACTTTGAGGGCTTACAATGTTGTGGCAAAACCAACACCTTGTTCTGCCATTTCTGCAGAGCATATAGGGCAGGCCCCTACTTTCAAACATCCAACTTACAAACATCTCCTACTTGCAAACGGAAGGAGACAACAGCAAGTGAGATGAAAACGGATGGACGCAAAACAAATTATGCAGGGGTGATAACCCTTCCCTGTTTTCCAAAAAGCTTAAAAAAATTTTTTTGGACTGGAGCTACACTTTAACCACTTAAAGACCACCGTATTGCCAATGTACGTCATCACAATGGCACAGGCAGGCACAAGCACGTACATGTACGTGCCTGCCTTCCAGCGGGTGGGGGGTCCGATCGGACCCCCTCCCGCTAGATACAGTGGTCCGTTTCCCTCCGGGAGCGATCCGTGATGAGGGGATGGCCGTTGGTTTCTGGCCACCCCCTCTCGATCGCTCCTGGCCAATGACGAACTTCCTCCCACTGTGTATTGTTTACACAGGAAGGAGGAAGTGATGTCATTCTCCTCGGGGCGGTCTTTTTGACCGGACTACGAGGAGAAAACTAAAAGTAAGTGTGCACCAACACTACACTGACATGTAGGCACACACAGGCACACAAACCCCCCCCCCCGATCGCCCCCCGATCCCCCCCGCCCCCCCTCCCCAGTCACAGTGTCACTGATTGCATTGATCATTTCTTTACTGATCAATGCATTCAGTGTCAGTTGTAAAAGTAAAAACTGTCAGGGCAGTTAGTGTTAGGTCCAGGGTAGCCCCCTATCACCCCCCAATAAAGATTTAACCCCCTGATTGCCCCTAGAGTTAACCCTTTCACCCCCTTTTGCCAGTGTCACTAAGCGATAATTTTTCTGATCGCTGCATCAGTGTCGCTAGTGTCGCTAGGTAGCTAGTTATCTTTTTAGGTTCACCGCCAGGTTTTTATATCGCTAGGTACCCCGATATACTACCCAATAATGGTTTTAACATCCTGATTGCCCCTAGTTAACCCTTTCACCCCCTTTTGCCACTGTCACTAAGCGATCATTTTTCTGATCGCTGCATCAGTGTCGCTACTGTCGCTAGGTAGCTAGTTATTTTTTTAGGTTCACCGCCAGGTTTTTATAGCGCTAGTTACCCCGATATACTACCCAATAATGGTTTTAACATCCTGATTGCCCCTAGTTAACCCTTTCACCCCCTTTTGCCACTGTCACTAAGCGATCATTTTTCTGATCTCTGCATTAGTGTCGCTACTGTCGCTAGGTAGCTAGTTATTTTTTTAGGTTCACTGCCAGGTTTTTATATCACTAGGTACCCCGATATACTACCCAATAATGGTTTTAACATCCTGATTGCCCCTAGTTAACCCTTTCACCCCCTTTTGCCACTGTCACTAAGCGATCATTTTTCTGATCTCTGCATTAGTGTCGCTACTGTCGCTAGGTAGCTAGTTATTTTTTTAGGTTCACTGCCAGGTTTTTATATCACTAGGTACCCCGATATACTACCCAATAATGGTTTTAACATCCTGATTGCCCCTAGTTAACCCTTTCACCCCCTTTTGCCAGTGTCACTAAGCGATCATTTTTCTGATCGCTGCATCAGTGTCGCTACTGTCGCTAGATAGCTAGTTATTTTTTTAGGTTCACCGCCAGGTTTTTTTTGTTTACAAAAAGTTTTTATTCGATGAATATAAAAAAGAATACAACAATAGCGTCAGACCAGATTTGGTATATAAAGCGAGACAAGATATTCATATACAGGGTGGGATACAAAGGATTAGTAAGTACAGAAATTGACCTGAGAGGATAAAAGGCAAAGCAAATGCTAAAGGGTGGAAGTTAGGAAGACATACAGGGTCCTAATTGGAGTGTCCTATGGATTACAGCAGTGACTTGTTCCAATGTTTCCATTTATCATCAAATATCTGCATAGTATCAAATAAAATATGGTGGATGCGTTCAGATAATTTAATAGTTTCCATTCTTGCTATGACCTGAGCCCAAGGGAGAGATGGAGAGCGCCAGTTAAAAGCAATGACCCAATGGATCGCTACAAAAAGTGTGTAAATAAGCTTTCTACAGTGTGTTGGTATATTAGGGATGGAAGATAAACATAGGCAGATTTGCATCGTAAAGGTAATAGGACGGCCTACTATAGTGGAAACTACAGCAGAGGATTTCTGCCATATTGGGGTAAGGTGACTACAGCTCCAAAAGATATGTGATAGTGTGCCTGTTTCATTGCAGCCACGGAAGCAAAGTGGGGAAACTGCAGGATATATCGAATGGATTTTTGCAGGGGTCATGTACCATCTCGTATGCAGTTTAACAGCGGTCTCCCGTATTGAGCATGATCTTGTACTTTTAAACATGTTGGTCAGCATTTTCTGCCATTCAGTCAGATCGAATGATAAGCCTATATCCGTTTCCCATTTGAGCATTGGTTTGGTTTTATCCTCTATCCTGGTCTCCATAAGTGAGCGATATATGATAGAGATAATACCTCTATCTCTAGGGGAATGAGAGCATAAACGTTCAAAACAGGTGCTTTGCAGGCGCATGTCTAAGGGGCCTCTGAGCTGGAAAAATTGTTTAATTATTGTGTAATTATGTAGTTGTGTGGGGGGAAGTTCGTATTGCGTTTGTAATTGAGGAAAAGACTTAAAATGGGATCCTGTCTTAAAGCTTTGGAATGTGGTTATGTTAGCCTTGTGCCATAGAAAAAACTGTGAGGAGTCATGGAACGCTTGGGGAAACTCGGGATCTCCTAGGTATGAGAGTAAAGGCGAGATAGAGGAGGCTAGATGGAATTTCTTTCTATAAAGTGACCATAAATACATAGATTGATATATGATTGTATTGCGAGAGGTGAAACAACTGGGTTTAATTGAATTCGACCATAGTAATCCCGAGGGTAGAAAGGGGTAGATGGAGTGGCTTTCGAATTTGAGCCAAGGAATATTGGCTGGAGGACTATGCCACTGAGCTAATTGGGCCAGTCTGGCAGATAAATGGTAAAGCCAAAGATTTGGGAGGCCTAGACCTCCCATGGGAAGAGGTCTATATAGCAAGGATTTATGGAATCTGGGCTTTTTATGGTGCCAAATAAATTTGTTAATATCTCTTTGAATGGAGTCTATGTAGATTTTTGTGATATAAATAGGTAGGGATCTAAAAAAAAAAGTAATTTTGGTAATATAGCCATCTTTATGGCCGTGACCCTGCCAAGGAATGAGATATGATATTTATCCCAAGTAAGTAGGAGCGATCTAATGTTTGAAACTACAGGGTGATAATTTGCTTGGAACAAAGTCTTAAATTCAGGGGTGAGTTGTATGCCTAGGTAGCGAAAAGTTTGGGTGCACCAAGTAAGGGGGAAGTGGCGTTGTAATGATAAGGCTAAGTCATTAGGGATATTAATGGGCATAGCTGAGCATTTGGCTAAATTGACTCCCAACCCTGAAATAGTATAAAAAGAGTCTAACAAAGTGATTAAGTTGGGAAGCGCAATTAGGGGGTTAGTTATAAATAGAAGTACATCCTCAGCATATAGGCTTATTTTGAATTCGTCTGGGCCCTTGTGATAACCTTGAATGTTAGTGTTTTCTTTAATGGCACGGGCTAGGGACTCTATTGCAAGAGCAAAGAGGAGGGGGGATAAAGGACATCCCTGCCTTGTGCCTCTCTGTAGTGGGAAAAATTGGAAGTTATTACCTGGTAATTTTATTCTGGTTTGGGGTTCTCTATATAAGGCGTGGAAGCCGTGTAAAAATTTGCCTGAGATACCGAATTTGGGTAATAGGTGGTCTAAGTAGGACCAGCTGACGCTATCAAACGCCTTGTGAACGTCAAGGCTAAGCAAGAGTGTTTGGTTAGAATTGAGGTTGGCGTCCTGAATTATATTGGTGACCAAGCGAATATTGTCAGTAATTTGTTGGCTTGGGATAAACCCGGTTTGATCTGGTGAGATTAGGGAAGATATAACATTGGCCAACCTATTGGCTAACAATTTACCGAAGATTTTTAAATCATTATTAATCACTGAGATAGGGCGAAAGTTTTGGGGGAGAGTGTGGTCTTTGTGGGGTTTGGGGATTAGGGACATGTTGGCTAATAACATTTCTGCAGGGAAGTCATTACCTTTTAATATATGGTTATAAAGAGAGGTCAGTTTGGGTGATAAGATGTGTGCGAATTTCTTGTAGTAGGAGGCTGAGTATCCGTCTGGACCTGGTGCAGTGGAGGTTTTAAGTGATTTGATAAGCGTCGAGATCTCTAGCTCTGAGCATGGAGCGTTTAACATCTCTATCTGTTGGGGTGATAAGGATGGCAGTGAGAGGTTCGAGAACCAAGATTGGGAGGAAGGATCCTTGGTAGGATAAGGAGCAGCATATAGTTTTTCATAGTATTCTACAAAGATTTTAATTATGTCACTTGGGTGTGAAACCAAAGAGCCTGTCGAGTTACGGAGTTTGTAATTGTGAGTCGGTTTAACAGTTTGGTTGAGTTTGCGTGCAAACATTGTAGAAGCTGAGTTACTGTAGAGGAGGAATTTAGCTTTTGCCCATCGTAGAGATTTTTCTGTTTTATCAGATAATAAAAGGTCTAAAGTTTGTTTTTTGCTAGTTATCTGCTGTAATAAATCGGGGGTAGGTGATTGGTTATAACAATTGTAAAGTTTATCAAGTGTTTTTGTAAGTGTTCTAAGTTCCAATAATTTAGCCTTGTTTTTTTTGGAGGCTATGTTGATGAGATGACCACGCATCACTGCTTTGTGAGCAGTCCATAAAGAGCCAGGTTGGATGTCTGGAAGCTGATTCTCAGTAAAATAGTCATTGAGATGTGTTGTAAGAGTCTCTAAAATTGATGAGTCAGTTAACAGAGAATCATTCAGTCTCCATGTGTAAGTGGTGGGTTTAAGGCCTAATCTAGAGATGCTAAAAGCCACGATTTGGTGGTCTGACCATGGGCAGACATGTATATCTGCGCTGGTGGAATTTGCAAGTACTATGGGAGTGCAGAAGATGTAGTCTATACGGGCTGAGCTATCATGTGGGTGTAAATAGAAAGTATATGATTTACAGTCGATATTATGTGCTTGCCATGCGTCTAAAAGTTGATGCGTGTTTAAACTGTGTGTAAGGGATTTAGGGAAGGCCTTGGAGGAGGGGGTAATATTACTTCTGTCAAGGGTGGGGTGTGCTGTTAGATTAAAATCGCCACCTACTATCATGTGGGGAGATATATATTTATCAAGAATGGTAAAAAATTGTTGAAAAAAAGTTGCTTGCGCAGCATTTGGGGCGTAGACAGAGGCAATTGTTGTGGTACGGCCTTGCAGTTTACCTTGCAGGATTATAAACCTGCTACTGGGGTCTCTATAAACATGTTCGGGGTCAAAAAATAGTGAGTTTTTAATGAATATGGCCACTTGGAAGTATAGGAAGTTACAAATAATTGTTTATATGATTTGTCAAAGTATTGTGGGTGGTTATCGGTAGAGAAATGGGTCTCTTGGAGCAGGAGGATATCTGCGCCAAGGCTTTTATATTGACAAAAGGCTTTTTTGCGTTTTTGTGGTAGGTTAAAACCTTGAACATTATGTGATAAGATTTTTAAAGTCATTGGTAAATTAACAATTTTTTGAGTAAGATATCACAAACGGGATAGAGTGAATTAGCGTATCATGAAGGGACCATAAGCAGAATACATAGATAATAACAGAAATAATGAAGAAATCTATGTCTTGGCATTGTGAGGGTAACTGTCTGACTGACTAAAACATTCGGAATACTTAAAGGAGTGTAAAATTTATATAATTATATAACTGATTTATAGAGTATCATTGAAAAAATCAGAAAAGAGAAAAGACCCAGGATAAAAAAAGTGGCTCAGTAGGAGGCAGGAAAAAAAGCCAGGTCTTTTTCTCATTATCCTAAAAGCAATGGGGTCATAAGAAAAAAAAATCTTAATGACCAAAAAATACAAGATAACTTTGGACAACAAGTCCAATATCAACCAGTGGGCCCAGAAGAGAGAGGGGACCAGTGGCTGATAGGGGGGCATGACAGCGGACGAGGGGAGACCAGTCGCCCGAAAGATTAACAGTGCATAACTTATAAGTGTAAGTGCATTATAAGTGTAAGAAAGCCGTGCCAAATTTGCAGGCTGTAAAAACCGTAAAGGGTGGTTAAAAAAAAAGAACAAGGGGGGGTAGGGGGGGAGAACCCAACGTTCAGCCGGGGACATAGAGGTTGGATTGATAGATTGAGTAGTGAACAAAAAGGCCAACCGCTAAAGAGAAAAAATAAATGTTAAATTTGAGCTTGAGTTTGTGATGACTAAGAACGTAGGAGAAATGATGATTCAGGCTGGCTTGTCGCGGAGAGATTGGCGCCAACTACTTTGACCACGGCGTGAAGAAGGTGTGTTCCATATAGGACTAGGTGCCGGTGTAGAAGGGCGGCGGATCGGAATGTCCGGTTCCAAGAGTCCCAACTTGATCAGTATCTCCTTTCCTTCTGATGTGTTGTATGCTGTATATGTTGAGCCATTATGTGGTACCGTGAGTTTGAACGGGAATCCCCATCTGTAGCGGATCCGAGCAGCTTGTAGCACAGAAGTGACCTCTTTCATCTTTCGTGTGCGGTCTAATGTAGCTTGGGAGATGTCTGGATAAATTTGAATTTTAACTCCCTCCAGTTCAATGTTGGTGGAGTTTCTTGCTGAGCGCAGGATTTCTTCCTTGGTTAAATAGTATTTAAGACACAATATGATATCACGAGGCGGTTTATCTACAGGAGGCTTGGGGCGAAGTGCCCTGTGTATCCTGTCGCATGTGAACGATGAGGAAGGGGTGGTGGGGAGGAGAGATTGAAATATTTTGATGGCCGCCGCAGGGAGGTCGGTAACAGTTTCGGGAATGCCACGCAAACGAAGATTATTTCTGCGGTTACGATTGTCGAGGTCCTCGACCTGCGATTGAACCATTTGGAAGTTTTCGGCCAAGGATTCGTAATCTTTACGAAGATCAGCGGGCGCTAGTGCCAGCTCATCGTGTTTGGTCTCTAGGATATCCGTTCGGTTACCTAGGTTCGTAATTTCCAATGATAAAGTGTTCGTAGCTTTGTGCAGTTCTGATTGGAAAGTCCCAGCCAGTTTTTCATACATAGATGTCAGGCTATCTTCCAAGTCTGCTTTAGTGAGATATGTGGGGCACTCACCATCATCCTGAGCTGGAGAGGAGATTCCAGGGCAGACCTCCGGGGGTGAAGTGGACCGCCGTGCCTGGGCGCCATCTTTAGCAAATGCTTGTTCTGGGAGTTGTGCGGAGGAGATAAGTTGTAAGCGACCCTTGCGGCTTGTTATTCTTCGATTTTTTGCGGGACGGCATACACCTGGAACTCCCGCAGGGGTGTCTGGCAATTTGGGTTAAGTTTGGTGGGATAATGGCCCTGCAGGAAGGCGAATTGTCTCCGTTCCTCTGGAGCTCTCTCTAAGGACGTCCGCTCTCCATCGCGCCGCGCATGCGCCCCCCCACCGCCAGGTTTTTATAGCGCTAAGTACCCCGATATACTACCCAATAATGGTTTTAACCCCCTGATTGCCCCTAGTTAACCCTTTCACCCCCTTTTGCCACTGTCACTAAGCGATCATTTTTCTGATCGCTGCATTAGTGTCGCTACTGTCGCTAGGTAGCTAGTTATTTTTTTAGGTTCACCGCCAGGTTTTTATATCGCTAGGTACCCCGATATACTACCCAATAATGGTTTTAACATCCTTATTGCCCCTAGTTAACCCTTTCACCCCCTTTTGCCAGTGTCACTAAGCGATAACTTTTCTGATCGCTGCATCAGTGTCGCTACTGTCGCTAGGTAGCTAGTTATTTTTTTAGGTTCACCGCCAGGTTTTTTTAGCGCTAGGTACCCCGATATACTACCCAATAATGGTTTTAACCCCCTGATTGCCCCTAGTTAACCCTTTCACCAGCGATCACAGTATAAGTGTCACTGGTGACGCTGGTTAGCCAGTTCGTTATTTAGGTTCCCCGTCAGGTTTTTATATAGCGCCAGGGACCCCCATATACTACCTAATAAAAATTTGAACCCCCTTATTGCCCCTAGTTAACCCTTTCACCATTGATCACCGTATAAGTGTTACGGGTGACTCTGGTTAGTTTGCTTTTTATAGCATCAGGGCACCCACCATTTATTACCCAATAAAGGTTTAACCCCCTAATCACCCGGCGGGTGATATCAATTAGGTTTTAGGGGCAGGGTCTGCGTCGCCCCAGGCAGCGCTAGGTTAATGCCAGTACCGCTAACACCCACGCGCAAAGCATACACCTCCCGTAGTGGTATAGAATCTGAACAGATCAATATCTGATCAGATCTATACTAGCGTCCCCAGCAGTTCAGGGTTCCAAAAAAACGCATTGTTAGCGGGATCAGCCCAGATACCTGCTAGCACCTGCGTTTTGCCCCTCTGCCCAGCCCACCCAAGTGCATTATCGATCGATCACTGTCACTTACAAAACACTAAACACATAACTGCAGCGATCGCAGAGTCAGGCCTGATCCCTGCGATCGCTAACAGTTTTTTTGGTAGCATTTTATATTTAAATCCGGAAGGCAGTGCTTGGTTTTCGGGGTCCCGTATGTGGCTAGGCTCCCAAAAAGTCCCCCACATGTGGTATCCCCGTACTCGGGAGAAGCAGCAGAATTTGTTTTGGGGTGTAATTTGACTTCTGCCCATAGCATGTGTGAGCAATATATCATTTAGTGACAACTTTGTGCAAAAAAAAAAAGTTTGTAATATTCCCGCAACTTTTGGCAAAATATAAAATATTTCATGGACTCAACATGCCTCTCAGTAAATAGCTTGGGGTGTCTACTTTCCAAAATGGGGTCATTTTGGGGGGTTTTGTGCTATTTTGGCATTTTATGGCCTTTGAAACTGTGATAGGTAGTGAGGAGTTAAATCAAAAATTTGCACCCTTAGAAATCCTGAAGGTGGTGATTGGTTTTCGGGGTGCCGTGCGCGACTAGACTCCCAAAAAGTCCCACACATGTGGTATCCCCATACTCGGGAGAAGTAGCGGAATATATTTTGGGGTGCAATTCCACATATAACCATGGCATGTGTGAGCAATATATCATTTAGTGACAACTTTTTGTAAAAAAAAATTTTTTTTTTATTTTTTGTCATTATTCAATCCCTTGGGACAAAAAAAAAATATTCAATGGTCTCAACATGGCCCTCAGCAAATAGCTTGGGGTGTCTACTTTCCAAAATGGGGTCATTTGGGGGGGTTTTGTGCCATCTTGGCATTTTATGGCCTTCAAAACTGTGATAGATAGTGATAGGTAGTGAGGAGTAAAATAAAAAATGTATGCCCTTAGAAATCCTGAAGGCGGTGCTTGGATTTCGGGGTCCCGTACGCGGCTAGGCTCCCAAAAAGTCCCACACATGTGGTATCCCCGTACTCAGGAGAAGCAGCAGAATGTATTTTGGGGTGTCATTTCACATATGCCCATAGCATGTGTGAGCAATATATCATTTAGTGACAACTTTGTGCAAAAAAAAAAAGTTTGTAATATTCCCGCAACTTTTGGCAAAATATAAAATATTCCATTGACTCAACATGCCTCTCAGTAAATAGCTTGGGGTGTCTTCTTTCCAAAATGGGGTCATTTTGGGGGGTTTTGTGCTATTTTGGCATTTTATGGCTTTCGAAACTGTCATAGGTAGTGAGGAGTTAAATCAAAAATTTGCACCCTTAGAAATCCTGAAGGTGGTGATTGGTTTTCGGGGTGTCGTGCGCAACTAGACTCCCAAAAAGCCCCACACAAGTGGTATCCCCATACTCGGGAGAAGTAGCGGAATATATTTTGGGGTGCAATTCCACATATAACCATGGCATGTGTGAGCAATATATCATTTAGTGACAACTTTTCTTTTTTGTGATTATTCAATCCCTTAGGACAAAAAAAATAAATATTCAATGGGCTCAACATACCCATCAGCAATTTCCTTGGGGTGTCTACTTTCCAAAATGGGGTCATTTGGGGAGGGGGTTTGTACTGCCCTGCCATTTTAGCACCTCAAGAAATGAGATAGGCAGTCATAAATTAAAAGCTGTGTAAATTCCAGAAAATGTACTCTAGTTTGTAGACGCTATAACTTTTGCGCAAACCAAAAAATATACGCTTATTGACATTTTTTTTACTAAAGACATGTGGCTGAATAAATTTTGCCCTCAATGTATGACTAAAATTTTTCCATTTATATCGCAAAAAAAAAAATCGCAGAGGCAATCAAATACCATCAAAAGAAAGCTCTATTTGTGGGAAGAAAAGGACGCAAATTTCGTTTGGGTGCAATATTGCATGACCGCGCAATTACCAGTTAAAGCAGCGCAGTGCGAAATTGGAAAAAGACCTCTGGTCCTTAAGGTGTTTATTGGTCCGGGGCTGAAGTGGTTAAAAATGTACCAGTTGAAAATTACAAATAGATTCAACTTAACACAACAAATCTACATAGTCCCTGTCTTGTTTGCACCGCCTGTATACTTCTGTTCTGAGTATATAGGGCCTGGGGGCCACACGTATTTCCTTTTTTTAATATGGGTACGGGGTTCCCCTTAATATCCGTACAAGACCCAAAGGGGCTGGTAATGGGCAGGGAGGGCTACCCATGCCATTTTTCTCAATGATTTTCAACCATATTGCAGGAACCAGATATGACATTAAAACCGCAAGCAGTTTTAAATTACGTTATTTCCGTTAAATGTAATTTTGTGCAGGGACTGTTCTAAACACGGGAAACACGTGGCACTTCACAGGCATGCTATAGACACCCCCAGGCACGATATTTAAAGGAATATTTCACTTTTTTTTTTTTCACTTTAATCGTCATTAACCACTTGCCGACCGCCGCACGACGATGTACGTCCATTTTTTGAAGAGGAATATCTCGTTAACGGCAGCAGCTGCTGCCACAACCGAGGTGTCCATCTCTTCAGGCGGCGGTCGGCTGTACGATAACGGTGGTCTCCGCGGCGGATTCGCCGCGAGATCACCGCTATCGGCGGCGGGAGAGGTGCCACCCCCCCTCCCGCCGCCCTCCCGCACCTTCCGCCGCTTACCGGAGCCGTCGGTAGCGGCGGAGGCGATCGGGTCCTTCAGTCTGCTGGGCATAGAGACAAGTGAGGCTAAGATGGCCCCCACTCGTCTCTATACCATAGGAGGGCGGAAGCGACGTCAAAACGTCACTTCCGCCCATACCTCTTAAAGGTATATTTTTTTTTTTAAATGTCAGATTTTCTTTTTTTTTTTTTTTGTTGCATTTTAGCCCAAATATGAGATCTGAGGACCTTTTGACCCCAGATCTCATATTTAAGAGGACCTGTCATGCTTTTTTCTATTACAAGGAATGTTTACATTCCTTGTAATAGGAATAAAAGTGATCCATTTTTTTTTTTTTTTTTTAAAGTGTAAAAATAAATAAAATAAATTAAAATAAATAAGAAAAAAAAAAAATAATTTAAAAACACCCCGTTACGACGAGCTTGCGCACAGAAGCGAGCGCATACGTGAGTAGCGCCCGCATATGAAAACGGTGGTCAAACCACATATGTGAGGTATCGCCGCGATCGGTAGAGCGAGAGCAATAATTCTAGCCCTAGACCTCCTCTGTAACGCAAAAAATGCAACCTGTAGAATTTTTTAAATGTCGCTTATGGAGATTTTTAAGGCTAAAAGTTTGACGCCATTCCACGAGCGGGCGCAATTTTGAAGCGTGACATGTTGGGTATCAATTTACTCAGCATACCATTATCTTTCACAGTATAAAAAAAAATTGGGCTAATTTTACTGTTGTCTTATTTTTTTATTCAAAAAAGTGAATTTTTTCCAAAAAAAGTGCGCTTCTAAGACCGCTGCGCAAATACGGTGTGAAAAAAAGTATTTCAATGACCGCCATTTTATTCTCTAGGGTGTTAGAAAAAAAACAATATAAAATGTTTGGGGGTTCTAAGTAATTTTCTAGCAAAAAAAACTGTTTTAAACATGGAAACACCAAGTCCGAAAAAGAGGCCTGGTCCTTAAGTGGTTAAAATCAGTGCTCCTGCCAAAACTGACTTTTTTAAAACTTTTTTTTGCAATGACTCATGTCCCCTGGGGCAGGAGCCAGGTCCCCAAACCCTTTTTAGGACAGTATCTTGCATATTAGCAGTTAAAATTAGCACTTTTAATTTCGAACGTTCGAGTCCCATAGACTTTAATGGGGTTTTAACGTTCGTATGAATTTGGGGTCCGTTCGAAAGTTCTGGTGCGAACCGAACCGGGGGGTGTTCGGCTCATCCCTATTGTCCACACATGGTGCTTAATTATATGCTCTTCCCACCCTTACCCAGGAGGGAAATGTATACAATTATAGAGACCAGAGGTTTTTAATGTAAAAAGATTTTAATCATTGTATAAATAAACATTTACCTTTTATGTATATTGTTGTACATTTGCTTTGGCTGCAACAAAGTCCCATGGGCGATGCCTTTTTGCTATGTACCCTTACAAAGCAGGGCCCAATTGCTTGAACAAGATAAATAGATACAGCTGGTTCACTAAAGCCACCCGGAAGTTCAGTGAATTAACAATCTACAATGTTCTTCTTTCTACCTATCCAGAGATATTAATAATTGGGTGTAAATAAAAATTGCTATTATATTTTGTACATTTAGAAACACATCAAGCTTTTATTAAAGCAATCTACTAAAATGGATAGAAGTAGCTTCTGATGAAGTCTATTCCGGCTGTTCACATTTTAGTTACACAATTCTTTCTATTTACCTGTTATTGTCATTATATTAGTATCGCTGTTGTGGGCAAAATGTATAGCTACCAAATAGGGATGAGACGCTCATACCTGGGCTTGGTTTGAGGTGGGTTTTTTGCAAACTTTGCAGATGTTTGGTTGTTGGATTCGAACCCCAATGGTGTCAATAGCGGTTGAATGTTAAAAATCAGTAATAGCCATTTTCTAGGCCAATATAAGCAAGGGTTTATCAAGCTCCTTCAAAATCCATACCAGACCATTATCTAAGCATGCATCATGGAGCCAGGAAAGGAGGAACATGTCCTGGCAAAGCAACTTGTTCCCATGTTGATGTACAAAGACTTCTTCCACAGGGTTGTGGGGCTCTGCGAGCAGTGTGCTTATTGGAATCTGAAAACCCTCTATGTGAATAAATATGAGTTCATAGTACCCATACTCATTCAAAAAAATGTAAACCGTAAATAATAATACAACATATTTTTATGAGTTAATTAATAAAAAAAAGTTCCACAATGTATATCCCTGACACCCTTATCAATCACTTAATTCAGAGATGCAGATCTATGTCAATCATTATGAACAATCTCTGCCCACCCAGCAAAAACACCCCCCAGCAAAAAAATGCTATCCCCACCCCTTTTTGTTTTACATGGCTGAGGAATTCCCAGGCAGTAAATAAATAAGACCAGGTGACATTTTGCCAAGGACTCAGAAAGCTGGCACCCGCAACTTTCTTAACAACCATTTACAGAAAGGAAGCTGTCATTTTAACTATAGTAGTGAAAGAAATACCATCACCCTTCTAGCTCCTGCTGAACAAGAAAAAGGTCTAGTGTTCTCATGAATATACAAAATAGGTACCTCTTGGGGACTTTTAGGGGAAAGGCCAACTACTTAGTAGTGTAGTACGTTATTGAAAAAATTTATTTACAACAAGGTTGACGTGTGTAGACAGGAACAACCTACGTGAATGTAAAACAAATTAATAGGTGTATTGGTAAAAAAGAAGAAAAAAGGATGCAGTAAACAGAGAACATAAAGAGCAAATACAGGTATATATTCCGATGCGTTTCGAGTATTTCAACTTTTCTTCAGGGAAATTGAATCAGCATAAGTACATATGTGTCTATAAAGAAAAAGCAATATGAGAAAAACATATAGCTGGTACAAAAAGGTAAGGAAACATTGGTATTTCAACATCAAAAAATGAGACAAATGGAGATATATAAATACTGACCCAGTATTGAAAGCTCAGTTCAACATAAGTGCATCCAAATTTAAAAACAAAACCATAGATGGCCCTGGTGTGGTAAACCTCAGGGTGGAGAGGGTTGCGCAGCGGCCCAGAACTGGGGGAGGGGCCTGTCCGTCAAACCCCCCCAGAAAGAGTTGATCCCAACAGAGGGCATCAGAAAAGTCCCTCCAACAATCCCAGAAAGGGCAACCTATCAATAAGGAGTGATTGTGAAATATATCAGGGTAACCAGGGTGCAACTAGTCAAAAGTGTGACGTGGTTGCACTAGTGTTCTCGTGAACGCCCAAAGAACCAAAGTTTGAAAAACATATTTAAAATAAGGCACTTCCATACATTACTTTTGTTGTTTCTAGTATATACACTATATTACCAAAAGTATTGGGGTCCTGCCAGTCAAGTTCCTGCAACCCGAGTGCATCCATGTTTTTATGCACCTTGCTTTGTGCACTAGTCCAATTCATTTGGTGGAGGGAGGATTATGGTGTGGGGTTGTTTTTCAGGGGTTGGGCTTGGCCCCCTTGCTCTCATTGAGAGCATACCAAGACATTTTGGACAATTCCATGCTCCCAACATTGTGGTAACAGTTTGGCAAATTTGCTGTTGAAAGCCATACTTGATTTCCTGGTTGCAAGATCAGTTTTCCCCTTCTTTTCTTGTCAAATGATTTCTCACTGCCCCCCTGTGCTTTTGAGATGGTTTCCTGCAACACCATAAAGGTGGATAAAGCACCTGGACCTGATGGCATCTACCCACGGATCCTAAAATAATTGAGCTCTGTAATTTCAAAGCCATTGTATCAAATTTTTAGGGACTCATTAATGACAGGAATAGTACCACTGGATTGGCGCAGGGCCAATGTGGTGCCTATATTTAAAAAGGAAACAAAGTCTTTACCAAGAAAAAAATATTTTAAGCAACAAACAGCATGGATTCATGAAAGACAGAAGTTGTCAGACAAACCTGATTTCTTTTTATGAGGAGGTAAGTAAAACCTTGAACAGAGGGGTTGGCTGTGGACATGGTATACTTGGATTTTGCAAAAGCATTCCATACAGTTCCGCACACATGGCTCATGTGTAAGGTGAAGTCTAAAGGTTTGGAAATATCAGTTTGTAAATGGATAGAAAACTGGCTAAAAGACAGAATTCAGAGAGTAGTGGTGAATGATTCTTACTGTGAATGGTCTAAGGTTATCAGTGGTGTACCCCAAGGTTCAGTGCTGGGACCCTTACTTTTTAATATCTTTATAAATGATATTGGGTCTGGGATCAAAAGTAACATTTCCATCTTTGCAGATGACACCAAGCTATGCAGTGGAATAACGACCTTACAGGATGTCTCCAATTTACAAGCTGACCTCAATGCTCTGTCTAATTGGGCGACTATGTGGCAGATGAGGTTTAATGTTGAGAAATGTAAAGTTATGCAGTGGGGGCTAAGAATATGCATGCATCATACATCTAGGGGGAGTGTAACTGGGGGGATCCATAGTGGAGAAGGATCTGGGGGTTTTGGTAGATCATAAGCTCAATAATAGCATGCAATGCCAAGCTGCGGTTTCCAAAACAAGCAAAGTCCTTTATTGTATTAAGAGAGGTATGGACTCCAGAGAGAGATATAATTTTGCCCCTGTTCAAATCATTAGTAAGACCTTATCTGGAATATGCAGTTCAGTTTTTGGCACCAGTTCTCAAAAAGGATATTGGGGAACTGGAGAAAGTGCAGAGGAGACAAATATATAAGGAGGCCATATAGTGAACTTGGTGTTGAGTTATTCACTTTACAGTCAACAAAGAGGACAAGGGGGCACTCTTTACATCTAGAGGAAAAGAGATTTCATCTCCAAATACGGAAAGGTTTCTTCACAGTAAGAGCTGTGAAAATGTGGAATAGACTCCCTGCAGAGGTGGTTCTGGCCAGCTCAGTAGATTGCTTTAAGAAAGGCCTGGGTTATTTCCTAAGTGTACATAATATAACTGGGTACTAACATTTATAGGTAAAATTGATCCAGGGAAAATCCGATTGCCTCTCGGGGATCAGGAAGGAATTTCTTTCCCTGCTTTAGCAAATCTTTTTTTGCCTTCCTCTGGATCAACTGTGGGTATAGAATTGGGTATATGGGATTGTATGATATTATTATTATTATTATTATTATTATTATTTTTGTGGTTGAACTAGATGGACTTGTGTCTTTTTTCAACCTGACTAACTATGTAACTATGTAACATATTATTGCGAGAGAAAAAAGTCCACAGTATCCTGGAATGGAAGATTCTGTGACAAGATTAGGTAAGGTGGGATGGAAACCATAATTAGCAAAGAACGTAAATTGCTTGGTGGCAGAATGGTTGGCATTATTATAGGCAAATTCCACTAGGGGTAATAATGATACCCAATCATCCTCAACAAAATAAGTAAAACAACGGATGTATTGTTCTAGGGTTTGATTATTCCTCTCCGTCTGCCCATACGTTTTTGGGTGGTAAGCAGAAGAGAATGAGAGTTCAATCTGTACGGTCTCGCACGCGGCTTTCCAAAATCTTGACGTGAACTGGAGACCGAGATCAGACACAATATTTTCAGGGACTCCATGAAGTCTGACAATTTCTTTTACAAACACTCAAGTGGTTTCTGCAGCCGATGGTGTACTCTTTAGAGGAATGAAATGAGCCATGTTTGATAAGTGATCCACTACCACAAAGATAGTGGTACATTCTTTAGATGATGGAAGTTCAACCATGAAATCCATAGAAATTATCTTCCATTGTCTGTCAGGTATAGGCAGAGGTCTGTGTAAACTCCGAGCTTTGTTACGGGAACTTTTATTCTGGATGCAGGTGGTGCATGCATTTACAGGCTCTGCAGTCTTTCTCCAATCCTGGCCACCAAAATGAGCGTTGTACAAGTTCAACAGTCTTATGAACCCAAAATGGCCTGCCAAAGGGTGGTTATGACAAACCCCCAAGATCATTGCTCGAACCTCTTTAGGTACAAAAATCTGCTTACCCCCTCCGTAATAGTCCATTCTTTGCTTGCAGTATGACCACTGCAGGACTGGGTGTTTCTGCAGAAGCTTGCTGTAACTGAGACAAAAGGTCAGTGTGCAATAGTAGGAGGTTTCTGGCTGGTAAAATGGTGTCTGGTATTAGGATGTCATCTGGATCTTTGAACATGCGTAACAACGCATCAGGCTTAGTGTTCTTTGATCCGGGCCTGTAAGTAATATGGAATGAGAATCTCGAGAAAAAGAGTGCCCAGCGAGCTTGACGTGGTTTGAGGCATTTAGCGAATCATAGATATTCAAGATTCTTATGATCCGTGTAGATCAGAATTAGATGGGCTTCTCCCTCCAGAAAGTACCTCCATTCCTCCAACACGGCTTTGATCGCCAAAAGTTCCCGATCCCGTACATCGTGGGTTCTTTCAACTGACTTGAGTTTGCGTCAAAAGAATGCCACTGGATGGGTCACTTCTTTGAGGCCTTGACGTTGTGATAGAGTGGCCCCAACTGCACTTTCTGAAGCATCCACCTCCACAGTATAGGGCAAGGTACTATCTGAGTGATTTAAGACAGGAGCAATGGTAAACCGTTTCTTCAACATTTCAAAAGCGGCTTTTGCCTCAGAAATCCAACAGAAATGGACACCTTGTTTTGTCAGCTGTGTAATAGAGTGAATGATAGCCGAAAAGTTCTTGATAAACTTGAGATAAAAATTGGTAAAGTCAGTGTAGCATTGTATTCCCTTCTTGTCTGTGGGGGCTGGTCAATCTAGTATCACTGAGACTTTCTGTGGGTCCATCTTGATCCCTTCTGTCAAAATGATCAGACCTAAGAACTGGATGCCCAGTTGCATTTCTTGGCTTTGGCATAAAGTCCATATTTGCGGAGCCAGCACAATACGCTTTTAACATGCCCACGGTGCACCTCTACTGATACGGAGAATATCAAGATTTTATCAAGGTAAACAACCATGAAAATACCCATAAAGTCTTTTAAAATGTCATTAATAAAGTACTGGAAGGTGGCAGGGGCATTACAAAGGCCAAAGGGCATAACTAGATATGCAAAGTGCCCAAATCGGGTACAGAAGGCAGTTTTCCATTCATCCTCTTCTCGTATGCATACCAAGGTTATAGGCCCCTCTTAAATCCAGCTTAGTAAAAAATGCTTGCTGATTTGAGACTTTGGAACAGTTTGGGGACTAGTGGAAGGGGACAGTGATTCTTCACTGTTATTTTATTTAGGTCATGATAGTCCACACATGGTCTCAGGGAATGATTCTTCTTTTCTACAAAAAATATACCAGCACCGGCCGGTGAGGTAGAGGGATGGATGAATCCTTTCTTCAGGTTCTCATATAGCCCTTCAAAACCCCTGATTCCCATTCAGATAAAAATGGGAAGCCCAAAGGGAATCTCAGCCCAGGAAGGAGCTCAATGGGGTAGTCATAAGGTCTGTGTGGAGGAAGGGTGTCTGATCCTCGTTTGCTGAAAATGTCCAGGTATTTGTAGTAAGAATCCAGAACTACTTGACATAATTCAGGGTCTGTGACTATACACAGCAAGGTAGGAGGTGATGGTGGTGAAGTTTCCAAACAGTGTCTCTGGCAATATGGTAACAGGAACTTGACACTTACTGATTCCCAGTTTATCTGTGGGTTGTGGGCCTGTAACCAAGATAGGCTCAGGATGACGGGAAATAAGGGAGAAGAGATTAACACTTCCGGATTTCCAGACTATCTGTGGGTTGTGGGCCTGTAGTCAAGGTAGGCTCAGGATGATGGGAAATAAGGGAGAAGAGATTGTGTCTCAATGCAGCAGCTCTCGATGGTTGGTGGAGGAGATAGTCAGTATCGGTGGGGTCTTCTTGGTTACCAGTCCAGATTTAAGGTGAGACCCATTGGCCAGAAATACAGTGAGTCCCTGTTCTCTGTTTTTTAGAGGAATGTGTTGCTCAGCTGCGAAGGACTGTTAGCAGCTCAGCAACACAACAGCTACAAGCTCCAGAATCAATAATAGCAGTCACTGATACGGTTCTTCCTGGCAGCTGGAAGGAAACAGGCAGAGTGATATGAGTTGAGCTGGCAGACAAGGCAGGCAGGGGTGACTGGTTGAGTGAAGAAAGGGAAAGATACTTACGCAGCTTGGCAGGACAGGTACGTACAAAGTGACCGGCTTATCCACAGTACAGGCAAAGGTTATTTACTCGGAGTGGGCATTCTTCTGGCGTCAATGAAGAACGAATCAGGCCCAATTGCATGGGTTCAGGCGCCTCTGAAGTGAGGAAAGCGGAGTTTCCACGAGCTGGGTTAGGAGGAGCAAGGATCATAGGCAACATTCAGGCTGGACGGAACTTCTGTGTGGTTCTTTCAGACCTGCGTTCTCATAGGCAGCGGTCAATCTGAATGGACAGAGTGATTAGGGCTTCCAGAGCGCTTGGCAGCCCAACCTGAGCAAGCTCCTCTCTCAGGCTTTCTGAAAAAACACAAAGGACATTGATGATGCAGGGCTGCGTCATTCCAGCTGGTGTCTGCACTCCAGCGTCTAAAGTCAGTGACATAGTTCTCGGCCACTCTGCAGCCTTGCTGGAGTGCATGAAAAGCGTCTTCAGCAGTGGTGGTACCTTGTGGGTCATCATAAATCGGTGCCATAGCGTCAAAGAACATTTGTATGGTGTTTAGTTGTGCGTTGTTCTCTTCTAACAGATGGTGGGCCCAAGACTGCAGTTCCCCTTGGAGGAGGGAAATCATGAATCCCACCTTGGTGGTTTCCAGGGAAAAAGTCGGTGGCTGGAGAGCAAAGTAGAGCTGACAAGCATTGTGGAAAGCTCTAAATTTACTCCTATCACTGGAAAATCGCTCAGAAGTATGTACTCAAGGCTCAGGGGGTAACATCAATACTGTATGGCTGGCTGAAGCCCTGCTTTGGGTGGGGGATCAGATGCAGGAGCTGTGGTTGCTGGAGTGGACAGGGACTGTACCTGCTCTTCCAGACGCACGTATCCATCCTGAAGCGACTTAACCGTTTCTGTTAGAGAAGCAAGGTGCTGACATATTTTATCCACTGGAGAGGATCCTCGTGCAGGCTCAAACATGGCTGTTTGATACTGTTGCGTACCTGAAATGTGAGCCTGACATGCAGAGGAAGGCATCTTGTACAACTCCGGCTCGTGGACTACTGGTAGTGATACAGCAGCCACAGGAGCACGGTGGGGTATAAGTGCCTGAAAACAGTTCAATAATGCGTGTAGTCGCGGTGGTCAGCAGGCAGATAGTAGATGAGCTGACATGATTCTTGACTGGTGGCAGGCTGGGATGAACCACAGAGCACTACCAGATGCAGGCTTGCAGGGCTGGGAGCTGTAGCAGGCTGGATGAACCATAGAGCAGTACCAGATGCAGGCTTGCAGGGCTGTGAGCTGTAGCAGGCTAGATGAGCGAGATGCAGTGTCAGACAAGCTGGCTCTGTAACAATTGGGCAGATCAGGCATAGACGGTAGGCAGAAGAGAGGTCAGGTCACAAGCCGAGTAGTACCGGAAGAACAGCAGCCAGGATCAGAGTCTAAGCCCTTGTACACACGGTCGGAAATTCCATCAGGAAAATGTCCAATCGGACAGTGTTGTCGATTAATCCGACCCTGTGCGGGCTCCATCGGACCTTTTCCGTCAGAATGTCAGACCAACAAAGCTTGAGAGCTGGATATAAAATTTTCCAACAACACGATCCAATCAGACTTTGTCCGATCGTTTGTAGAGAATTCCAATCAGACAAAGTGCCACACATGCTCAGATCAAATTACGACACCAAAGCTATTGGCTACTAGCCACAACGTAGTCCTGTCGCAAGGCATGAACGTCATAACGTTCCGAACGATCGGATTTTATGACAACTTTGTCCGACCGTGTGTATGCAACACCACTTTCGGACAAAATCCGTTGGAAATAATCCAACGGATTTTGTTTTTGTCGGAAATGTCCAATCGTGTGTACAAGGGCTAAGAGAAGCCCGGATCAGAACAGGCAGCAGGCAATCACAGGTAACGACAAGCTGGATCAGAATCAGGAAACAGGATACAACACAGAAGCTGCAGACCAAACAGTAATGAACTTCTGTAGGAGCCCTGTTTAAATAGCCCACCTGATGTCAGTATTAGTGACAGGTGTGTGTCTAAAAGTGTTAGTATGCATGCGTGCGTGTCAGGCGTTTACATGGAAAGCCTGTCTTCCCTGGCACAGGCACAGTGCTTGACCTCACAAATGCTCTTCTGGAAGAATGGTCAAACATTCCCATGGACACACTCCTAAGACTTATGGACATCCTTCCCCGAAGAGTTGATACTCTTATAGCTGCAAAGGGTGGGCCAACTCAATATTTAACCCTACGGACTAAGACTGGGATGCCATTCATGTGCGTGTAAAGGAAGGCATCCAAATACTTTTGGTAATATAGTGTAGGTTGGCAGAGGTGTTTGAATAACAAAAATGGAAAAATGTAATTACATAGGGTAACACAGCACCCATGTAATTATTTAAACTGTGGCTAGAGTTTTGCTTTTACTACAACAGGAGAAAAATTTTACTTTAGAAATGCCAACTTACGTGGATTGATTGTGGAGCTATATATTTATTAGTCTGGCACAGAAAGGTATTCAGCTCTTGTAGGGAATAAATTAAATTTCAGTTAAACTTTTTTTATATGAGGTGGCTCAGCTATCTCTAAAGCAAAATGATCTAGTAGAGTGGCTTCATTAATGTGCATGAAGTCAGTTACTTCCAGAACTGCCATCTTCAATTATACCTTCTTCTCTGGCGCTGTTAAGATTAATGCTAGTGTAAATAGGTAGGATGCTCTGAATTTCAGTATTCTATGACTGGCTTTCTTCATCTCTGATTTGGTTAGTTTCAAAAGAAAGATCTCATCTTTTACCTAACACATTTATATACAACACAGGTTATAAAAATTGATTTTACATTTCGGATAAGGTACTGAAAAAACCCAAAAGTTACTATTTAAAGGGAATTTCACGGAGAGCTATGTCTCTATAGTTTAATCTTTTCAGTATAGAAAATCCTTTATTTCAATTTGTTGTCTACTAAATTTTAAATGTTTTAACCACTTCAGCCCCGGAGGATTACGCTGCTCAATGACCAGAGCACTTTTTTTACAATTTAGCACTGCGCTGCTTTAACTGGTAATTGCGTAGTCATGCAATGCTGTACCCAAACAAAATTAGCTTACTTTTTTTTCCACAAATAGAACTTTTTTTTTAAAGGTATTTGATTGCTCCATTTTGGAAAGTAGAAACACCAAGGAAATTGCTGAGAGGCATGTTGTGCCCACTGAATATTTAATTTTTTTGTCACAAGTGATTGAAAAAATAAAATTACACAAAGTTGTCACTAAATTTTATATTGCTCACACATGCCATGGTTATATGTGAAATTACACCCCAAAATGCATTCTTCTGCTTCTCCTGAGTATGGGGATACCTCATATATGGGACTTTTTGAGAGCCTAGCTGTACAGGACTGCAAGTACCAAGCACCATCTTAAGGATTTCTCAGGGCATACATTTTTGATTTCACTCCAAAATACCTATCACAGTTTTAAAGGCCATAAAATGCCAAGATATCACAAACCCCAAAAATGACGCCATTTTGGAAAGTAGACACCCTGCTGAGAGGCATGTTGAGTCCATGGAATATTTCATATTTTGCCACAAGTTGTGGGAAAATTACAAACTTTTTTTTTTGCCCAAAGTTGTCAATAAATTATATATTGCTCATATTGTGAAATCAAACCCCAAAATACATTCTGCTGCTTCTGGTATCTTCATATCTCCATACTCAGGAGAAGCAGCAGAATGTATTTTGGCCCACACATGGGCGCATTGTCTGGCGGACTAGTCCGATCGTGTGTACGTGACATTAGATATCCTGAAGGCGGAGCTTGGTCCTGTACACAGCTAGGCTTCCAAAAAGTCTCACACATGAGGCATCCCCATACTCAGGAGAAGCAGTAGAATGCATTTTGGTATGTAATTCCACATATGACTATGGCCCGTGTGAGCAATATATCATTTAGTGACAGCTTTGTGTAATTTTTATTTTTTATTGTCTTTTTTCAATCACTTGTGACAACTTTGTACACAAAAAAAGTTTGTCATTTTCCCAAAACATGTGGCAAAATATAAAATATTCCATGGACTCAACATGTCTATTAGCAAATAGCTTGGGGTGTCTACTTTTCAAAAGGGGGTCATTTGCGGGGGGTTTTAAACTGTACTGGTATTTTATGTTCAATATTAGAAGCTTATGTCACACATCTCTCACTCTTCTAACCACTTGAAGACAAAGCCCTTTCTGACACTTTTTGTTTACATGAAAAAAATGTTTTTCTTTGCTAGAAAATTACTTTGAACCCCCAAACATTATATTTTTTTAAAGCAAATGCCCTAAAGACTAAAATGGGGGGATGTTGCATTTTTTTTTTTCACACAGTATTTGTGCAGCAATTTTTTAACAGCAATTAAAAAAAAAAAACTTTTTTTTCATTTTAATGCACTAAAACACACTATATTGCCCAATGATGAAATAAAAAAGATGATCTTATGCCGAGTACATGGATACCAAACACAACATGCTTTAAAATTGCACACAAACGTGCAGCGGCGGCAAACTACATACATTTTTAAAAGCCTTTAAAATTCTTTACAGGTTACTACTTTAGATTTACAGAGGAGATCTATTGCTAAAATTACTCCCCTCGATTTGACCTTCACGGTGCTACCTCACATGCATGGTGCAATTGCTGTTTACATATGACACCAGACCAACGATTGTGTTCGCCTTTGCGCGTGAGCATGGGGGGGGGGGGGGCATGGTGCTTTATTATTATTATTATTATTTATTTAGCTTTTTTTAATTTTTAAACTGTTCCTTTCATTTTTATTTTTCTTATATTTTTTATTGTTATCTCAGGGAATGTAAATCTACCCTATGATAGCAATAGGTACTGACAAGTACTGTTTTTTTGAAAAAAATGGGGTCTATTAGATCCTAGATCTCTCCTCTGCCCTCAAAGCATCTGACCACACCAAAATCGGTGTGATAAAATTCTTTCCCAATTTCCCAATGGCGCTGTTTATATCCAGCGAAACCTAAGTCATGAAATACTCGTAGCTTCTGGTTTCTTAGGTCATAGAGATGATTGGAGCAGTTCTGGTCTCTGATCAGCTCTATGGTCAGCTGGCAGAACCACCGGCTGCATAATCAGGTTCCCTGTTGGGAAAGGAGAGCTCAAGAAAACCATGGAAGACGGTGGGGGGAGGGGGAGAGGGCATTCCCTTCCACTGCTGTCTAGCAGTCTAGAGGTTAATTATCCACTAGGATTGATTTCACATGAAAGCTGACCCTGGCTGAAAAGAATGATACCAAGATCATACCTAAACCTGCAGGCATCATTCTGGTATAACCACTCAAAGTCCAGCAACATACTTGTTGGGCTTATATTGTAAACTTATTTTTTTCAAGCAGCCTGTGGGCTGAATGAAAAAAAGAGATTCATCATTGGGTATACCCACCAGTAGAATAGCACCCTTCATACACCCACTTCTAATGATGGGCATACATGCACCATTTTTTTCTTAAGTGTGATGGTGAAATCACCTCCTACAGCGCTGGAGTCGCTGATTTTCATATCGTGAGAGCAAACGCTATTGCTGTTAAGATAAATAAATCAGTGCTGCAGCTGAATGGCGTACCTGAAAAGCAAACAATGGTAACAATAAAACATTAACTCAATAAAAAAATTGATTTTTTTAACACAATCTGTGCCTAAAAAATATATGCCGAAGCATGGGGCAATCCGGATAGAGAGCGAACAAGAGAGAGCGGACAATAGAGCGGACAATAGAGAGTGAACATAAGAGAGAGAACAATAGAGAAGAAAAATAAAACCACAACTATTTTTTTTTATTTTTGTTTTTTTGTTTTTGTGTGTGTTTTTTTTTGTTGCACTTGTATACAAACTGTTAACTGTAAATGTTCCAGATTAAGGTCTCACAAAATGTGATGGCCATCTAATTTTTCGAGACCCTGTGTAAATGTGCCTAGGACTGTGCAATGCTGTACCCTATGCTAATACTCTACTAGTTTGTGGTAGCATTCAAAACAGTCCCCAATGCAAAGACCAGGTTGTTCAGGACAGGAGGGACCCTGGGGCCTGAACACCAACATTCCCCAGGGCCCGCCCCCTGGCCGTCCCACCAAATGCACCCATTGCCCATCCCACTGAGTCTTGAGTCGGTGCACCCACTTTTATTTTAACACTCTCCACAATATATCCCCACCTCTGCCCATCATCATTTATCCCTCTCCACAATATATCCCCACCTCCTCCAGCCACCCCTTTACCATCAATAGATTGCATGACTCTATCCATGGCCACCGCCGCCACCCCCTATTCAGGCGCCCGGTCCCTTTTCGGGCGCGGGACGCCTGAATTATAGCTGCAGTTTTTTTTTAAGCACCCGATTAGAGCCATAGGCTCTAATAGGCGTCAAAAAGGGTGACTTGCAAGCGCCATGCTGGGCGCTCACAGGTCATTCAGCTGCGTTAAAAAAGCGAATCAATATTAGTTTTCCTAACACTAAACCGCCTCTCCGCCAATCAGGTGCTCAGATCTGTTACCCATCACCTGATTGGCTGAAATGACAGGTGCTGTGATTAGATGCTTATCAGGTATCCAGTCATAGCCGAGGACGGGAGAAGACACCGAGGAGCTGTCCCACCGCCACAATCTTTTTCAGAATTTTTCAGTTTGTTTGCACCCCCCAAAAAAAATGTAAGCACCAACTGCCACTGATCCTCACCTCCGCCCAACATCATCCATCCCTCTCCAGGATTTAGCGGGGAGGTGGGGATATATTGTGAAAATGGATGAGGATAATTGTGGGTGGAGATGAGAGTTACATAGTGAAGAGGCTCTCCACAATGTAACTTTCTTCCCCACCCAGAATCATCCTCATTTTCACAATGGAAGTCCATCATGCCAGCTTTAGGTGTTGTGATAATAATATGTAATAGTGTTCAACTTCCAACTATTGGATTAAGTGAGTGACTAAGTGAGGGGGCACAGAGGTACACTCCATTTTTGTGACTCACCCTCCATGCCGCTCTGTCTTATCTTCATGCACCTGAGAGGGCTGGGTTCACTTTTTAGGCTAAGAAGCTGACTACGCCCCCTGCTCCAGTACTAGCCAATGTGATGAGGCTTGTATTCTCTGCTGCACGGGCTATGATCAGATGACTGTGTATTTTCATGTGAAATGAGGTGGGGAGCGGGCCCACGGCCCCGCCACTTGGGACGCTCGGGCCCCTTACAAAAGTACTGCCTGTACCCCCTGATGGCGGCCCTGGGTACCAGGAAGGACATGCGAAAAATGCCTCCCATGCAGCCGGCTCACTAAATTTGGATTGGGAAGTTGGGCCACAGCACTGCCTGGAAACAGAAGGGCTGTGATGATCTCTTCCTGGAATTTAAGGAAGGATCCAGTACATCTTGCAGCTTTGTATAGCATATAAGCATTCAGCAGAGCCAATTTGAATAAGTATACAAACACTGTTATATACCAGTGTCTGGCCTTACAGGCTTACGTACAGCACCAACAATTGATCATTGAGGTCCACCCCTCCCATATTAGGTTATATTCGTGGACACAGAGGGGTTTCTCCACAACACCAGATGCTGTAGGAATTTGGACCGTCTTGTCTGCGTGAAAGGAGGACAGAACAAAAACATTCTTATTATCCCTCCACGTCACATGGTGACACATGCGCCAATTCCATGATCAAACAAGTGAATAAAAAGTGGCACGCTTAAAAAAAAAATAAAAAAATAAAGTGGCACGCTTGTGTAATAATTGTCCACATACAAGTGGTACCCCTTTTCAAAAGGTGACACCAAGTCCGACACAATCTTACCAGTGCACCCTATGTAGTCTGAGCAGTTCTGCGGCTCTAACTTAATCAGGGACTCATCAAACGCAGACACCTTGATCAGGAGTAAACAAGGCTGCAAATTGCTGGTTGAAGTGGTTTACGAGGGGCGGAATTTTGAAGAACCAATCGTATTCAGGGTCACCCCAAGGAAGACAAAGTTCATTGTCATTGAAATGCATGAACGGCAAGATCTGCTCATATCGTGTCCTGGTTATGGAGGCAGAGAACACGGGCATATTGTGAATTGGGTCAGTGGCTGGATGTACAACCAGGGTGTACTAGGCTGATGCTTGCCAGTTCACCAGAAGGATGAGCGGCACTAGTACTGTTCTCTGTTGCAGCTCTCTGCTGCATACGAGAGCCCTGCGGTTCTTGCACCTCAAGAAAAGCAGAAGAATGGGGTCGGGTATGCCTGACCTTGGCAGGGACCACATCTCCGTCATCAGAGCTATCTGTCAGGGTACTGCTGCTGTCTACGGGTTCGTATTCTGAGCCTAACAGATGGGGAGGTCCTCTTTACTTTCATCTATCATGCTCAGAAACATGTAGGTCTCTTCACTAGTGTACCTTTGATTGGACATTTTGGCCTCTAAATTTACTGTACACGAGTGAGACTCACAGGAAAAAAGAGCACTGACTGTCAGCGACTGCTTCCAGCGCTACCAAAAAAACTGTTGGCATTCCCAGGGATCAGGTCTGACTCTTCGAATGCTGCAGTTAAGTGTTTATTGTTTTGTAAGTGATGGTGATCAATTGATGCTGCACTTGGTTGGGTTGGGCTGGGTGGAGGGGCTAAACCCAGGTGCTAGCAGGTATCTGGGCTGATCCTGCTAACACTGCATTTTTTGTATCCCTAAAATACTGGGGACGCTAGTATAGATCTGTTCAGACACTATAGTACTAAGGAAGGTGTATGGTGCGTGAGTGGGTGTTAGCACTACTGGCATTAATCTGATGCTGCCTGGGGCGACGCAGACCCTAATTGACACTACAATCTAACTGATATCACCCGCCAGGGGGTCAAATCTTTATTTAGGTAATATACAGCGGATTCCCTGATGCTATAAAAAAATAGCTTGCTAACTAGCCTCACGGTGACACTAATACAGTGATCACTGATAACAGGAGGTGATCGAGGGGTTAAACCTTTATTAGGGGGGTTCCCTAGACCTATCTGGGGCTACAACTAAGTACCCTAACACTGATTCGTTTCACAAATTGCGCCAGTACAGTGATAAAAGAAAAATATGAACACTTCGCTGTGTGACACAGTGACAGGGAGTGAAGGGGTTAACTGGGGGAATGATCAGGGGTGGTCGGGGGGTGAAATATGTGCCTATGTGTACTATATCAGTGTAGTGTTTGTGCAACTCACGTTTGGCTGTCCTCTCTCTTCCCTCTGGAACAGAAAATAATTCCATGACTTCCCTATCTGTGTTTACAGTTATACAAGCAGGGGAGGATTTCATTAGTCAGAACTGATCAGCAGGTCCAGGCCAATGATTTCTGAAGACTGAATAGTTCTGAAACTAATCCGATCATTGCAGCTGCCTAGGGGGTGCACGCCGGACATAACATAATGTTGCCTCACCCACCGGTGCCATTCTGCCGCAGTAAAACTGTGGCAGCTGGTCAAGAAGTGATTAAATAAAAGTGTTTTACAAGCGGTTTCACACTATTGGAGTGTTCTTATCCCCTCTTTTGTATATATATATATATATATATATATATATATATATATATATATAGATATAGATATCACGGTATGATTTATCTGAGGTGACCTGGTGCACTTGCTAACGAAAACCTCTGATTCAATCATTGACTGCAAAAAAGCGCAACTGCTGGTTTATGATTTGACCAGCTATTTGATCTGGTGAGTCAGTTTGGTACGGCTGAATCAAGGCCTGGGTTTCAACAGCCATGCCATTAAAGCCAGTGACTGAGAAGCAAGATGGAACAGGGGACCCTGAGAAAAAAAGGTTTGGCCTGTTTGGAATTTTCCAGGGACTGTGTAACAGAAGTTTGAGTATGTCTGTGTACCAGGTTCTGGAAAGAAAATCACTAGATTCACCTATCAATACAGTCAGTATTCATGGGGAAATCACTCCCACAGGGCTATTGTGTTATCCCGGCAGAGTTGGGGGCACAGGGTTCAATCCCTGCCGGGGGGCGTGGTGTACTGCCCAGCAAGGATGTATTCTCCTTAATAAAGAATTGTGTTTCCTGGAGAGAGAGGAGGGAGAAGAAACACCAGAGGAAGAAGAAACCACCAAAGAGAGAAGAGGGAGAAGAAACACTGGAGGAAGAAGACACATTTTTTTAATAAAGGACTTGTCAAAAACCGACTCATGTTTTGTAACATTAAAGATTGTGGTAAAAGAATGCTGAACCAACTGATAGAGTATCATTCAAAACATATCATTTATACCCAATTAATACACACACATTTGATGTATATACATAACATCAAAGTGCAAAAGTGCTTTGTGAATCAACAACATATAAATTCAAACAAATTCATTTTTGTGAAAAATAAAGTCCATAATAATGTATTCCAAATAATTTAAGATACGTAAAAAAACAGTGCATATGAAAAAAAAATATGTACCAATCAAAAACAAATGTTGAACTGATCAATAAAAAATATGTATAAAGACAGTTCTTCAAACATCAATCTGCAACAGTGCCATTCAGTGAAGACCTGTATGCTGATAAAAACTGACAGTTACACCTAAAAAAAAGTGTGATCACGCTTTTTTGGGGTGTAACTGTCAGTTTTTATGTCCTGCTTCAAAATCCCCTATTACCAGGTAGATAGGGCAACTTATCTCAAGAGCCTACACTCTAAAGGTCAAGACTCCTCCTGCACTCTTACATACTCACTTCTACCATATTAGTGGGTGATTCCTGGTTGTTCTAGCATCAAGCCTATGTTTTAGTGCTTTGCAAAGCCACCACCTTGTATTCAGTTCATACCTTCTCCAAGGTTGGGCCTGTTGGCACATCCAGTTTGCCTTGTTGTTGCCGACTCTCCTTAGTTATTGTAACCACCCCCCCCCCCCCCCCCCCCACTGTTCCTTAACTACTCTGCATTGCTTGCTAAAAAAAAAAGAGTGTCCAATCACCTCATAACCCACGGTCTATAAATATCCAGCCTGTGTCCTGTATTGTACTCCAAAAGTATATCATTTGCAGGTTCACCACAATTATACCTATTTTTAACTTTATTTATAAGCTATAAAGTCTTTTGTTATTGTGTCTACTTAGTAACATAGTTAGGTTGAGAAAAGACACAAGTCCATCTAGTTCAACCAAAAAATAAAAATAGAATCCCATATACACAATCCTAGACCCACCGTTGATCCAGAGGAAGGCGAAAAACCCCAGCAAAGCATGATCCAATTTGCTACAGCAGGGGAAAAAATTATTTCCTGATCAATTGGATTTTCCCTGGATCAACTTTACCTATAAATGTTATATTGTGTTCCTATTCTCACAGCATTTTTCTTACCTTTTAGATGTTTCTCAGGAGGAGGTGTCATGGCTGACTGTAAGGTTTTTTGAGCAATGTTAAAGGGGTTGTAAACCCTCAGGGGTTTTCACCTTAATGCATTCTTTGCATTAAGGGGAAAAACCTACTGTGTTGCAGCAGCCCCCCTTTTACTTACCTGAACCCGGTCTTTCCAGCGATGGAGATGAGCACACCAGCTCCAGCCGGTGTCTTGGGTCCTCACTAGATAGATTGATATCAGCAGGAGCCATTTGTTTGGGCTGCTGTCAATCAAATCCAGTGATGTGGGAGCCGGAGGGCGGGGCCAGGTCCTACCATCTGTGTCAACGAACATAGCACGCAGGACGCGGGAGCGCGCTCCCACATGAGTACCCCCAGGGAAAGTGCTTCTCCGGCGGGGCACTCGAGAAGAGGAGGAGCGCCATGGAGGGACCCCAGATGAGGAAGATCAGGGCCACATTGTGCAAAACCCTTGCACAGAGAAGGTAAGTATAACATGTTTGTTTAAAAAAAAAAAGAGAGACTTTACAACCCCTTTAAAGTTATTCTGTCCAAGGTCTGTCCTCATTAACATACACAGCACAAAGCCCAACCTCTACACCTTTAACCCTTTAGGTCAGACAGTGTTCAAAATCTATCTACAATTGATAATGAAGCTCTGCCTTCAAAGTACAGAAGGGGTACAGAAGGGGTAATTTTGACAAACACTTCTGCCCAGCCCCTTCCTAAGCAATGGAAACTACCTGATTGTTTTCCCTTGCTGAAGGGTTCAGAATAGAGCATCTAAAAAAAGTAAGCTGCAATTTTTTAATATTTTTGAGCTATGCTATGTGAATGGGGGCATGTAAAATATATCACAATTTGGTTGCAAAAGTGGAAATACACTTTAAACTGCTTGCCCATGGATCCAAACTAAATCATGCAGATGGATGCAAACAAACAAGAAACTGCATAAATCCACCACTTTTCTAGAGACAATTGTTTCCTTGTCAAAATATGTTTTTTACTGTGCACTTTAGTGTGCACTGAAGAAAAACTTGTCACAAGCATGCAAAATCAATCATATGGTATTGCAATTTGGGACAACTGGCATTAGTAGCTAATATAACAAGTGACAATGTTATATAATATTCATTTAATTTAGTAATTATTTGTTATCATCTTGTGTAATTTGTTAAATGACAGAGATGAAACCAAGCATTACATAATCAATATCACACAGCTTTAAGAGCATGAGGCAATCAGATTCACTGCACGATTTCCTAGTGGCCATTAAGCAGTGTAGAAGCAAAAATGAACACAAACTTGGACAAATACTCCCAGTGAAACCAGAAAGTTTGTCTGTTTGATGAATCTGGAAAAGTGTTTGTTTGCCCTTTAGCCTTAAGCCTTTTTTATTGTCCCCTAAGTGATAGTAGATTCTTCAGAAAAATTAAGATACTAAAAAAAAGAAAAGTTTTTTTCTTTGCACTAGCATTAAAGGAAAAAGAACAACCATTAATAGCTTTAACTACTTGAAGACCAAGCCTTTTCTGGCACTTTTTATTTATAACCCCCAAACATTAAATATACATATATTTTTTAGCAGAGACCCTAGGAAATAAAATTGCGGTTGTTTCAATGTCACACATTATTTGCACAGGGGTTTTTCAAATGCAATGTTTTTGGAAAAAAATACACTTTAATGAATTAAAAAAACGAATTAAAACACAATATATACCCCAGTTTTTGGAACATATGAAAGATGATACAAGGAAGAAGGACCCCCACCTTGCCAACATCCAAATAATAGAAAAAAGGATTGAGAAAGTAAACTTTATCAAAAAAGGAAACTTTGTGGGCACAACATGAGGAAGTATGTATATCAGAGGTCTCAAACTGGCGGCCCTCCAGCTGTTGCAAAACTACAAGTCCCATGAGGCATTGCAAGCCTGGCAGTTACAAGCCTGACTCCCACAGGCAGAGGCATGATGGGACTTGTAGTTTTGCAACAGCTGGAGGGCCACCAGTTTGAGACTCCTGATGTATATAAACAAAATAATCTTTAACTACTTGCTTACTGGGCACTTAAACCCCCCTCAGTCCCAGACCAATTTTCAGCTTTCAGCGCTGATGCACTTTGAACAATTGCGCGGGCATACAACACTGTACCCAAATGAAATTTTTATCATTTTTTTCCCACAAATAGAGCTTTCTTTTGGTGGTATTTAATTACAGCTGGGAGTTTTATTTTTTGCTAAACAAACAAAAAAAGATGCAAAAAATAAAAATAAAAAATCATGTTTAATAGTTTGTTATAAAATTTTGCAAACAGGTCATTTTTCTCCTTCATTGAAGTGCGCTGATGAGGCGGCACTGATAGGCTGCACTGGTGGGCACTGATAGCCTGCATTGGTGGGCACTGATAGGCTGCATTGGTGGGCACTGATAGGCTGCACTGGTGGGCACTGATAAGCATAGTTAAGGCGGCACTAATAGGCACAGATAAGGCGGCACCGATGGGCACAGATAAGGCGGCACTGATGGGCAAAGATGGGCACAGATAAGATGGCACGGATGGGTGGCACAGATGGGTGGCACGGATGGGTGGCACTAAGGGGCATTGATAGGTACCACTGATAGATGGGACTGATGGGTACTGATAGGTGGCACTGATAGGTGGCTCTGATAGGTGGCACTGCTGGGCACTGATGGGCGGGACTGCTGGGCACTGATGGGCACTGGTAGATGACACTGATGGGCATGGATATGTGGCACTGGGGTGCAGCACCTTTGTTGAGGCAGATTGTGGGCACTGCTGGGTGGCACTGTGGGCACTGCTGGGTGGCACTGCTGGGTGGCGCTGTGGGCACTGCTGGGTGGCACTGTGGGCACTGCTGGGTGGCACTATGGGCACTGCTGGGGGGCACTGACGGGGGGCACTTATTTTTTAATCATCTTTATTGATGAGGGGGCAGGTGGGCACTGGCAGGGCTGGCCGTGATCGGGACTGATGTCCCGATCACGACCGCCGGTGATCGGCTCTTTTTTTTTCTCCTTGCGCTGTCAGCGCGAGGAGGAATAATAGCCGATTACCGGCTCCATTATATCACATGATCAGCTGTCATTGGCTGACAGCTGATCACGTGATAAGGGGTCGGGATCGACCCCTTGCTCTGATCGGTGATCAGGCGAGTCTCATAGACTCGCCGATCACAGAGCATGCCACGCGCGCCCCTCAGGGGGCGCGCAGGCCGCTCATGCACGGGACTACGTCAATAGACGTAGTCCCGGAAAAGGAGATCCGCGCTGTAGCCGTCATTCGGCTATAGCGCGGGTCTCAAGTGGTTAATACAGTTATATTAAAAACATGCATAAAAAATCACTACAAAAACACCCACTACTTTATAGTAGTACAAGTACCCAAATACAGGCATGAAGGCATGGATCCAATCATGTAAATATGTGAAAGTTCATCCATATGCCAAACAGTATGGATAGGTATGAGAAAGTCAACTCCTTCATGCATGTTAGGACTTAGCCCTTGTACACACGGTCGGACATACCGACAACCAAATCCGTCGGATTTTGTCCAACGGATTTTGTCCAAAACTGTTGCATACACACAGTTGGACAAAGTTGTCAGAAAATCCGATCGTTCAGAACGTGATGACGTTATTTCATTATGACGGGACTACGTTCAGACTAGTAGCCAATAGCTTTGGTCTAGGAATTTGATCTGAGCATGCGTGGCACTTTGTTCGATCAGAATTCTCTACACAAAATCGGACAAAGTCCGATTGGATCATGTTGTCGGAAAGTTTTACAGCCCAGCTCTAAAACTTTGTCCGTCGGATATTCCGACGGAAACAGTCCGATGGAGCCCACACACAGTCGGATTATCCGACAACACGATCTGATCGGACATTTTCTGTCGGAATGTCCGACCGCGTGTACAAGGGCTTAAAAATTGCACAAGCTCATGGAATGACGACAAAGAACAAAACGTAAAAATCTCTATAGGTGATGCTTTAAATTTTTTTACAGGCAACCTTTTTCGAGTTACAAAGGAGGTCTAGTGCTAGAATTATTGCTCTTGCTCTAATGTTCATGATGATATCTCATATGTGTGGTGTGAACACCATGTACATATGAATGCATTACTTATTTGTGCATTCTGCAAGAGCACAAAGGGATGGGGGTGCTTTACATTTTTTTTCAAATTTATTTTATATTTTCAGACTGTCCCTTTAATTTGTTAAATTTTTTATGACTTTTAGGCCCCTTTCACACACACAGATCAGTTTTCATGGACTCCACTTGCACAGTAGGGATTGATCCACTAATGCCCACTGAGCCGGTGGATGACAGGTCCATCTTCACTAACTATGCAGAGACAGACCTGTCAGATCTCTGCTCTCCTCTATGTGGAGAGCAGATGAAAATGGACCGACTGCCCATCTTTATCCGATCCGTTCTGCCAGACGAATGGAAAATAGGGTTTCCATTCATCTGGATTTAGCAGAGCGGATCAGATGTCAGTGAACATGTCACTGCTGACATTTGTCGCTCCATAGAGGTACATGGAGCGCCCGCTCAGGTCCACCTGAAAAAATGAACAGGTGGACCTAAATGGTCAGTATGTGTGAAAGGCGCCTTATTCCTATTTCAAAGAATGTAAACACCTTTTGTAATAGTAATGGATGACAGGTCTCTTTTATGGAGAGATTTAGGGTCAAAAAGACCCCAAATCTCTCCTTTCCCTTAAAAAGCAAAAGATCCAAAAAAAATTGGATCTTTTGCTTCAGAAAAAAAAATTGTTTACTTCTGCCCTAGACCAGTCCTCCAAGGCCATAGAGGCGATCAGAGACGATCTGCTCTCTGTTTGCCTATATGATCAGCCGGTTGCACCGTCTGATCGTTTCTCGGGTGCATCGGTGAAAACAGTAATTCTGATAAACACTGTTGAGGGGTGGGGGGAACGTCCCCTCCCGCTGCTTTTGAATGTGATCCAGCGGCTAATGAGCTGCTCAGACGGCTTTCATGAGAAAGCCAGTCATTGGCTGAAAAAAAATAATAACAGGGTTATGGCTGGTAACTTAAGTTATAACCCCAGTAAACAACTCGCAAACCACAATGTGTATATACATATTGCAGTCGACAAGTGGTGCAGCATCAAGACAGGTCATTAAGTCATCATTAGAAAGGAATAAATTCCTAAATATTGTGTTTTGATTAAGTGAATGCTATAAGCAACTGAGCAGACATTATTATCGGTGACAATAATGTGGAGTTAACCACTTGCCAACCACCTCACGCATATATACTGTGGCAGAATGGCACGGGCAGGCAAAGTAATGTATGGGTACGTGGTCGGCATCATTTCGGGAGCGATCCGTGCTGAGGAGGAGGCAGCTTATTCATGGCCAGCCCCTCATGATCGCTCCCGGTGAATGGAATCCTTCCTCTGCTCCTGTATTGTAAACAGAGGCAGAGGAAGTGATGTCATCTCCCCTCGTGTCAGTCTTTTCGTCCGGCGCAGAGGAGAGAAGACATCAATGTGAGTTTGCACCAACACTACACTTACAGTAGAACACGCAGGCACACTTTTCACCCCCAATCACTCCCCGATCACTCACTCCTCGCACCCCCTGTCGCAGTGACACCAATAGCAATTTTTTTTTTTTTTACTGATTACTGCATTGGTGTAATTTGTGACTGTTATAAGTGGTAGGGCAGTTAGTGTTAGCCCACTTTAGGTCTAGGGTACCCCTCTAAAAAAGGTTTAACCCCTTGATCACCCCCCATCGCCAGTGTCACTAAGTGATCGTTTTTCTGATCGCTGTATTAGTGTCACAGGTGACGCTAGTTAGGCAGGTAAGTATTTAGGTTCGCCATCAGCTTTTAATAGCTTCAGGTACCCCCATATACTACCTAATAACGTTTTTAAACCCCTGATTGCCCCCTAGTTAAACCTTTCACCAGTGATCACCGTATAACTATTAGTTTGTTTTTTATAGTGTCAGGGCACCCGCCGTTTATTACCTAATAAAGGTTTAACCCCCTGATCACCTGATGGGTGATATAAGTTAGGTTTTAGTGTCAGTTAGGGTCTGCGTCACCCCAGGCAGCATCAGGTTAGTGCGTCAGGTTAGTGCCAGTACCGCTAACACCCACGCACGCAGCATACACCTGCCCTAGTGGTATAGTATCTGAATGGATCAATATCTGATCTGATCAGATCTATACTAGCTTCCTCAGCAGTTTAGGGTTCCCAAAAATGTTGGCGGGATCAGCCCAGATACCTGCTAGCACCTGCGTTTTGCCCCTCTGCCGAGTCCAGCCCATCCAAGTGCAGTATCGATCGATCACTGTCACTTACAAAACACTAAACACATAACTGCAGCATTCGCAGAGTCAGGCCTGATCCCTTTGTTTGCTAACAGTTTTTTTGGTAGCGTTTTGATACAGTCGCTGACAGCCTAGGTGCTTTTTTACCTGTGAGCCTCACTAGTGTACCACTAAATTTAGAGCCCAAAATGGCAAATCAAAGGTACAGTAGTTAAGAGGCCTACACGTTCCTGAGCATGACAGATAGTGAAGAGGAAGTCACTCAGATTCAGGCTCAGAATATGATCCTGTAGATGACAGTGGCTCCATGACAGATAGCTCTGACTACGGATTTGTGGTCCCTGCCAAGGTCAGGCGTTCCAGACCCCGATCTTCTTCTGTCGTTGAGGTGCAAGTACCGCAGGTCCCTCGTATGGAGCAGAGAAGTTCTAGTGCCGCTCATCCTTCTGGTGAACTGGCAAGCACCAGCGGCCTAGTACACCCTGGTGGTAGTCAAACCAGCACTGCAGTATCACGTGGTGACGTGGTGAGTCCAATAAGTGCAGTTCAAGCTGGTGAGGTGGCAAGCACAAGTAGTGTCCCGCTGCCACCAAGAAGAAGACAAACACAGGCCCGTCGTGCCCATAGTGCCCTTCCTGCTGCATTCGCCAATCCTAATTGGAAACCCACAACTTCTGCAGCACTCGTACTTCCCCCATTCACTGGCCAACCCAGCATTCTGGTGGAAACAGTTGATTTTACATCACTTGATTTTTATTCGCTGTTTTTCACCGAACATCTCTATAGATCTATTGTGGTCCAAAGCAATTTGTATGCTGGCCAATACATCGCCAATACATGTTCTCTGCCTCCATAACCAGGTGCACGATACGAGCAGATTTTGCGGTTCATGCATTACAACAACAATGAACTCTGTCGTCCTAATGGAGACCCTGGATATGATCTGCTCTACAAAATTCGGCCCCTCCTAAACCACTTCAACCAACGTTTTGCAGACTTGTTTACTCCCCATCAAGTTGTCTGAGCTGATGAGTCCCTGATTACGTTTTCTGGCCACTTGTCATTCAAACAGTACCTTCCCAGCAAGCGTGCCAGATACGGGGTCAAAATGTATAAGCTTTGGGGCGTGTCCTGACCATGGAGGAGTGAGGAAGTGCTTCACCTCAGCTCCGCTCCATCGGCGCTTATACCGCCAGCTTCAGCGGGGAATACCGGCTACCGGCAACGGTCTCCATGTCCCAGCATTCGCGGCATTCCTCCCGACTGCCGCAGGGTGATAAAATGCGACAGGGACAGCTGGAACTTTACTTCCCGGGCTCTCGCGGACAAGGCCACGACGGATCCAATATCAGCCAGCCGCAGCAGCGTCTCACCCGCCGAAAGGGACAGCCTCCCTGGCCTCTCCGGTGCCATCCCCAGGATCGGTGAGCGATTCCGCCCCCCCTGTCTCCCCTGGGTCCCTGGATGGCCACTCAGAGATTTCTGACCTCATGGGGGATGAAGTGATCCACCGCCATATTATGTCTCTCCCCACCAGGGAGGACCTGGAGAGGTTTACTAGCAGGATGGAGAAAGCTTTTACTGCTGATATTGCCCAACTTAAAATGGATACCACACATTTGGGTCACAGAGTGGAGTCACTGGAAGAGAAGTTGGAGGAGGCTCTCCCCACCATTGCTCTGCTGCAGTCTAGAATTCAGATGCAAGACCATCAGATTGGCATGTTGCTGGGACAATTAGATGATGTGGAAAATCTCAGCAGGTGGGCCAATATCAGGATTAGAGGCCTGCCAGAGGCTACTGCCTCCAGAGATATTATCCCCACACTGACGGACATCTTCAGGGATATATTGGGCCTACCAGCTTCTTCTCCCATTGAGATTGACCGAGCTCATAGAGCAATGAGACCCCCGTCTCAAGACGCGGACAATCCTAGAGACATTATCTGTAAACTTCACAAGTACACTATCAAAGACCGTATTATGCAAAAAGTGTGTGGCAAGCCCTTTTATGACTTTGATGGTGCACGACTGACTTTCTATCAAGATCTCTCCAGGCACACCCTTATGCAGCAGAGGGCCCTCCGCCCCCTCCTTTCTGGAATCCAAGCCGCGGGACTGACATACAGCTGGGGCTTCCCCTTTTCCTTACACGTGCACAAAGATGGAAGACAGGTTACCCTGCGCACTAAAGACGATCTCCCACACTTTCTCTCATCTTTGGGTTTGGAACCTGTGGACTTCCCAGACTGGAGAGGACCCCCTGGCGACCTGGCTATCCCACTCCCTCAACGGTGGTCCACAGTCACACGCAAAAATCGGAGGAGGGATAGGCAAAACTCGACCTGAGACCCCTCAGCGGCACCATCTACTACCAGAGACTGACACTGGGACTGAGCCGTGCGGCTGAATGCCAAATACTGGCGCTTTGATTTGCACTAGAAAAGGTCTAAACCCCTTGATGATGACTATGCTTTGATTCCGAGCCCCCCGGATGTTTCTAGATGCAGGCTGTACCCCAGGTGGCTACCAGATCCGGCAACTCTGGCCTCCAGATCCCCTGGCGAATCCTTTCCAGCTTTGGGGACTGCTCGGAAACTCATCTTGGGCCTGCCCAACGGAGGTTGCCATCCCTTTCATTGTGTGCCGGAGGTGGACATGCCACAACACAATTTTTCTCTTTTCTCCGAGCACCAGGAGGCGGGTGGGGGTTTTTTATTTGATCACCAAGATGGCCATCTCCGGGATCCCCACCCCTCCCCGACAAACGCTTGCTGCGAACCTGGGTACAGCCCTGCAGTGCACTATGGCCCTCACCCGGGATATGGATCGAATTTTCCAGCTTGCCCGCCCAGACCCCACGGTCTGCCAGCTGACACTGGTTCTTTACTACAACAATTTTTCCCCGAACTAAAGTTCTGCTACTTTCAGATGTGATGGGCGGAGATGGGACCTTCTATCTTCCCCCTTATGTTGGTACACGTTCCCCACATAGACCATCCATTTATGGGTTTAGTTCCCTATTGGGACTTTAGGCTGTGGCTTGAGGTCCCCCCCCCCCATACCGAGGGGGATCTCACCCCCGGCATACCGCTGCCATGTTCAATACTACTGTTGATGTTATGCTATTGTGTTATTGTCATTTCCATGACTAACCCATTGTGTCTTTTCTTTCCCTCTTTCTCTCCTCTCCCTTCCTCACCCCTCTTACCCCCCTCCCTTCCTAGGAGCATGCCCTTTCTGCTGTCCTTGCACCAGGCGAGTTGGGACATTCGACAACTCATCTACTCTCCAGTTCTTCCATGTCTACACTTAAAGTAATATCTTACAATGTGCAAGGTCTCTGCTCCCCAGGGAAGTGGAATAAATTGTGGTTGGAGCTTAAGAAGTTGCGGGCACAAGTGGTCTTTCTACAAGAGACACATTTTACCCACCACTCCTTGCCCAGACTACCCACCCACATGTTTAATCAGTGGTTTCACAGTACATCCCCTAAGTCCAAGTCCAAAAGAACTACAATAGCAATATACAAGACATGTCCTTTTCCACCCGTGGACTGCAAAATAGACCCTCGGGGCCGCTATATTTTCATAAAGGGCACCATTGCTGGTAGCATGTATACATTCGCCTCAATTTACGCACCCAATTCTGACCAACTTGCTTTCTTAGATAATACCCTTGACCTATAAAAAATATACAAAAAATTGCAACTTTAAAAGAAGTCCACTTTTTCATATATAGCAGCGCATGCACACTTTAAATTTTTTTTTTATATAAAGTGAGTTCATTCGAATTTTGATCAGTGTCCAGAAAAGAAGGTGCTTATTCTATCCGTTCTTTGTTGTGATTAAACTGCAGCTTCCACCATAAAAGTTCACCACTTGTGGGGCACACACGATCCCCTTTGGGGATGCACTCACCGAACGACCAAGATCAAAAAAGCCTTTAAACTGCCATTCAACAATGCTTCTTTGGCCACTAGATGTCTCCCTTGTTGGAATTCGGTTTTCTCATATAAAAAAGCAGAAATGTCCAAACATAGTGTGATATTGTTTAACGCTATTTATTATACAAGAAAACCCAACATATACATGCGTACCAAATAAAAAAGATGTTCAAGCATTGAAAAAGTACTGTGCCTTATCTCACTGGTTCAGTTGCGCTCGAGGAGGAACGAACGTTTTCGCTGTGTACTGCCTTTCCTCAGCTCGCTGGAACGCAGGGATTGAGGCGCACTCGTCACTTCCGGTATGGTTACGCCCTGACGCGTTTCGTCATATCCGACTTCATCTGAGGGCGTAACCTACAATACCGGAAGTGTTCTTTTATCTACATTACGGACCAATCAATACCCATCACTGCATGATGTGCGGGGCGCTGCACCAATCACTGATTTTGCCCACGAAATAATCCATATCTAGAGCAGCTGTGATCTGTGCAGACCAACCCCAAATGCAGAGATATTCGTGAACAGTATGCGCAATGTTCAAAAAATATTAATACCAATAATCACATAGCTATAGACCAATTTATGAGGTATTAATTATAAAGAAAACAATAATAATTATTATGAAACGATCGCATATACCTATGGAAACATAAGTTGGACCTGATCGGCCGATACGATCGTTCATGTTATACATAGTTAAAATTCCTGAATGGTCGTTTTAAACCTAAGTCCTATACGAAAAACGATCAATCATAACCATGTAACGATCACACTTGGCCATGAATAAAACGTAATCGGCCGATGCGATCGTGCTTAAGCACAGTAAAAGTCATTAAATTATTATTTAAAAATTGAGAACTATAAAATACAAAATATAAAATGTAAAATTTAAAGTGTCAAAAATGCACTACTCATATAAGTTAAAAGCTAGAAAAATTATTAAACATGGGACTACAAATACATTAAACGGGACTATGTTTTCCTAAAAACATCTAAAAATCATATATATGGAAAATTATATATATAAATATATATATATATATAAAAATATATATATAAATAAGAAAACACTTTATGATTAATAGACAGATCAGATACCCCATTTAAGAATTCGAAAAAATTATTATTATTATTTGAAATAAAACATTTCTAAAAGATTTAAAAAAAAAAAGATTATTTCAAAAATTATTTAAAGGAACCATAAAGCCACTAACCACGAATTTAAATCAAAATAGGCCTAATCGCCTAGAGTGCCACTCATATGAAACAATCCTCTGTAAAATTCAAGTAAGTGGCAAGCTCTATGTGTGACCCTAATGCCGCGTACACACGGGCGGACTGTTCGCCCAACTTTGTCCGCTGAACAGTGTTTCAGCGGACAGTCCGCTCGTGTGTGGGCTTCAGCGGACAGTTTCAGCGGACAGTCTGACGAATAAAGTTTTTCCGAATGTCCGTAAAACTGTCCGCTGAAACTTGGTTTGAGCGGACAGTCCGCTCGTGTGTAGGCTTGTTCGTCAAACTAAGTTCCGCGCATGCTCAGAAAGGATTTACACGCCGAAGGTTGCATTGCAGTGTATAGGACGTCGTTTTTCTAGTCCCGTCGTACGTGCCGTTCACGTCATCGCGCACGGTTTCAGCGGACTGTTCGTTCATCGTGTGTGGTCAAGTCCGCTCATGCTAATTTTGAGCGGACTGTTTGACAAATTGTTTGACGAACAAGGTTGGGCGAACAGTCCGTGCGTGTGTACGTGGCCTTAGTGTCGCTTATGAAGCAATTTATGTCAAGTTCTATACTTAAGCCTTTAGGGCTGAGGACATCAGCAGAATATATCCAATAAGTTTCTCGTTTTGACAATTCCTGTACTAAATTTATGCCTCTCCAGTGTGGTTTTAATTGTTCTACTCCCCAAAATCGCAGGCCCGTGGCATCTCTGTTGTGTTTGAGCTTGAAATGTAGTGACACATTGTGCTCTTTATATCCAATTTTTATATTGTGTATATGTTCGGCTATTCTTACTCGCAATTTTCTTTTTGTTCTACCGATATACATAAGACCACACGGGCATGTTAAGGCGTATACCACGTGTGTACTATTGCATGTAATAAATTGTTTAATTGGGAAGCTAGAATTATTTGATGGTGAGCAAAAATTCTCTAAAGATCTGATTGGGCTTGCTACTTCACGGCACGCCTTACATCTGCGACAAGCGAAAAAAAATATTTTTCTCCCAAAAAGTGGGAGGGGGTTTAGGGGGGTTGATGACCTTTTTTACAATTTTATCACCAAAATTTGAAGCTTTTTTGTAAATAAACTGAGGTAGGGTAGGTAATACAGAATACAATTTTTTATCAAGCATCAGAACATGCCAATGACGTTTAAAGATGTTTTCTACATCTTTATATTGTGAATGAAAGTTAGAAATAAATCCCCATTCTCTATCACATTTTGTTTCAACAATCAATTCTTGATCTGCACTTAATTCTTCCTCTCTTTTGTCTTTTAGACATAATGATCTAGATGTATTCCCCACATCTCTGATTGTTTTCTGCAATACCTGATGGTCATATCCTTTCGAGGAAAACCTTTTTGCTAAAATATTGGCTTGCTCGATGTAATTGTCAAATTCTGAACAATTTCTTCGTACACGAGTCATTTGTCCTTTTGGAATATTACGTAGCCACTGGGGGTGGTGGCCACTAGAGATGGGTAGATAACTATTTCGATCAGTGTTTTTAAAAAATACCTTAGTTTCCAATCTATAATTTTTTCTATACACTGTCACATCTAGAAAATGTATCTCTTTCTCGTTCCACTCAGAGGATAGATTAATATTCCGGTCATTATTATTTAATTTATTAATAAATAGATTTAATTGTTCTTCATTTCCCTCCCAAATCAGAAACACGTCATCAATTAATCTTTTATAAAAAATTAATTCAGAAGGAGGGTCGTTAAAAATCACTTTATCCTCCCATTCCGCCATAAAAAGATTGGCTATGCTGGGTGCAAATTTTGCACCCATTGCCACACCTCTTTTCTGCAAGTAAAATGTCCCATCATACCAAAAATAGTTATGGCCTAGACAAAAGTCCAGTGCATCTCTTAAAAAAACTTTTTGGTTGTGGGGAAGATCCTCTCTTTTGCTGAGTGCCCAGTTTAGTGCTAAAAGGGTGTTGTCATGCTGAATGATCGAATAAAGTGATGCCACATCTGATGTTACCATTAAAACCTCCCTTTTCTCTTTCAAATCTACTTTCTGTAGAGAGTTTAGAAAACTTTTTGTGTCCTTTAAATATGATCTCGTATTTGTCACACTTTTTTGTAGAAAAGTATCCAGGTATTGGCCCAGTCTTGATGAGACCGAACCAATGCTGTTTACAATGGGTCTAGCTGGTGGATTTTTGGGGTCCTTATGTATTTTGGGCAAGGTGTACAGTGTAAGTATCCTATTGCTCAAAGGAAGAAGATACCTTTCCTCCTTATTCGTGAGCACATTCATTCCTGCCTTAGATTTCACCAATTTTTCCAACTGATCCTGATATATTCGTGTTGGATCTGATTCCAATTTTGCATACGTTTGGTTATCAGATAGCATTTCCACAATCTGACAATGATAGAATTCTTTCGTAAGAATGACCACACCACCTCCTTTGTCCGCTGGGCGGATAATAATGTCTTTCCGTTTTTCTAACATTTCGATACCATCATTAATGTGCCTATATTGTGGTAATTTTATAGGCTTTAACGTTTCTAGATCTTTTAAAACCAGACCTTTAAAGACCTCTATTTGGTGGTTAGGCAAATTGGGTGGATTAAAAAGAGATTTATTTTTTAGACCACTATTAATTGGCTTGTTAGTGTAAGTTACGGGTGGTCCCGCCCGTGGTTGACTCCCTAAAAAATGTTTCTTTATGTTTAATTTACGTATGTATTTGTGTACATCAACAAATACATTAAATTTATTTACTGTTTTTTTCATTCCACACTTTAGGCCTAGGTTTAAAATATTTTGTTCCTTATGAGATAAAACTACTTGTGCTAAATTAAAAATACCATCTACTCTGACTCTCTCCTTCTTTTGTTGGATCCTACGGCCGGCCCTGCAGCCCCTGGGTTTAGATCTTTCCACATAGGAAGAACCCTGTTGTTTGGTATTGGATCCTCTTTCTGGGGATAATTTGGAGGGCGCCCCAAGTTTTCCATGCCCTTTTGGCAATTGTATGTGTATTGTTGGTATGGTGGTTTTCCCCTGTGTGGATGGACACCCCATCCTCTCCAGTGGTGCCCCCTCCCTCTTCCTAAAAAAGGACGTTGTGGGGGAAAATTCTTGCGATTATTATATGGTTGGAGAGATTGAAACCTATTATGTACAGGGACATTATAAGGTCTGTGCGGGGAATTTTCATACTGTTCATGAATGTATGTAGGGAAATTTTGAGGAGCTACCCAAGGGGTATTTTCCAAATGCCGCTGGTTGCTCACCCCTCTTTTCCCCTTTCCTTTTCCCTTTACTTGTTTGAAGGGCGTGGAAGAATACGTGGGGGAGTTTAAGAATGAACCATTTGGAATTTTTTCATTCATCACCTGGGCCTGTAGCTTGGCCGGTCCAAATTTAGATACTTGGTCAACCGGCCGTGGAGGTGGAGGTGGTAAACCCAATCCTTCATGTACATGGTTAGAATTATCTGTCTGTTGTTGCCAGGCATACACTATATTTGTCTTAAAATCGTTTAAATCCCTATGGTATTTTTTTAATTTCTTTTTTTGGGTGTCCCTATCTACTTTTTCTAACTTCTTTTGTACTCTATCATTAAAATTTTTTAATTCTTGAGATCCTTTAATGGGGTCCAATTGTTCATGTAAGTCCTTAATTTTATTCTCAATATTTATCATTTTGCGCTTTTTACGCTGTAAAACTTGTCGCAGTTTAAAACCTACACCATTAAAAAAGTCCAGCCACTCTTGGGTGGAGTCTATATCGTTTAAACCATCCTGCGGGGCTACATCCCACCTTAAACTTCTTAAGATAATCTTATCTTTGGCATACTGTTCCAGGATACAGATATCCCACCAGGTCCGTACCTGTTTTTCTAATGTATTACTAAGTGCAGACATTGCTCCATTATAATTGATTTCAGTACTTATTGGCTCTAAATTGGTAAACAGTGATTGAATATCAATGTTCCTATTCCTTAAAAATTGCAAGACATCCATAGCAGCAGAGAAATAAAACGATTAAACACTGTAAAAGAATGTACTAAAAAGTTATTATAAATGCCTGCCCAAATAGTACACCACTCTGCGCTTTTGGAAACCAATATGCAAAATAAAAATAAAAAATAGAATAAAAATAAGTTTTTTATGTGGTACTCTACTTGCGTGAAATATCCACTTTACAGCTGCTGCTTTTTTTTAAAAAACACAGAAATATAAAAAATATACAAAAAATTGCAACTTTAAAAGAAGTCCACTTTTTCATATATAGCAGCGCATGCACACTTTTAAAATTTTTTTTATATAAAGTGAGTTCATTAGAATTTTGATCAGTGTCCAGAAAAGAAGGTGCTTATTCTATCCGTTCTTTGTTGTGATTAAACTGCAGCTTCCACCATGAAAGTTCATCGTGGGCAAAATCAGTGATTGGTGCAGCGCCCCGCACATCATGCAGTGATGGGTATTGATTGGTCCGTAATGTAGATAAAAGAACACTTCCGGTATTGTAGGTTACGCCCTCAGATGAAGTCGGATATGACGAAACGCGTCAGAGCGTAACCATACCGGAAGTGTCCCCGTCTGGAGACATTTCGGTCCAGTCCAATAAAATTGCCTCAGGGTTCCAAGAGATTTATACTCAACTTTATAACTTATCCCCAGCTCTACCCTCCGATGCTCAGCCTCCCAGGTCTGTTGCCATACAGGAATACCTCACGTCGGTGGGGGTCCCTCCACTAAATGCGGAACAATGCGCCGATCTGGAGCGGCAAATTTCCTCAGAGAAGATAGCGTTAATGGTGAAGTCCCTGCCCAAGGGCAAGAGTCCTAGACCAGATGGTTACACTGGCTCCTACTACAAAACTTTCTTGCTTCTCCTGGTACCACATATGTGTACCTACTTTAATTCCGTGACGGAAGGGAGTCCCATTCCAACCAAGGCGCTCATGGTACACATCACGGTGCTGCCAAAGGAAGGCAAGGACCCCACCATCCCCCAAAGCTATCGTCCTATATCCCTCCTTAACGTTGATATTAAAATCCTAGCAAAAGTCCTGGCAAACAGACTTGGGAGTCTCATGCCCCAAATTATCCACCCAGACCAAACAGGGTTTATTCGGGGGAGGGAAGCGAGAGATAACTCCATCAGAGCTATTCAACTCATACACTGGGCTCGCACCAGCCCCAATCCTAAACCATGCATCGTTCTCTCTACCGATGCCGAAAAGGCATTAGACCGCGTAGACTGGACATATTTACAGGCGGTATTGGAAGCCCAGGGGCTAGGGGCACGCATGTTGTCCTCGATTATGGCCTTGTACTCTACCCCCTGCGCACAAGTGAAGGTGAATGGGGTGCTTTCCTCCCGGTTCCCAATTCGAAATGGCACGAGGCAGGGGTGTCCCCTCTCTCCCCTCCTTTTTGCCCTGGTACTGGAGCCATTGCTCTGTACTGTGAGAGCGAACGCAGACATAAAGGGCCTGAGGGTAGGGAAGACAGAGCACAAACTGTCGTCATATGCGGACGATGTGCTTTTTTACCTTTCTGAACCCCTGATCTTGTTGTCAGTTCTGCTGAGGGAACTGAAGCACTTCGGGGTGTTATCCAATTTCAAGATCAACTTTTCCAAGTTTGAGATACTACCTATTCACTTGAATCCGTCTCTGATGACCAACCTACAATTAGCTTTCCCTTTCACCTGGGCCAAATCCTCCATTAGGTACTTGGGCATTCAGTTGACAGACCGCTTTGATACCTTATATACTACCAACTTCCCCCCCTTAATTAGCATGGTAAGGGCAGATCTCTCGCAGTGGACCAAGACCGCCTTTACGTGGTTAGGTCATGTTAATATTATAAAAATGAACATCCTATCCCGTATACTCTTTTTTTTACAGATGATACCCATATCCCTTCCCAGAATATTTTTTACCCAAATAAATAGCACACTGTCGGAATTTGTGTGGAACACAAAGAAACCGAGAATAGCCATGAAATTACTGAGGCGCTCGAAACAGGCGGGGGGCTTGGGGGTACCAGACATCCTGAGGTATCACAGGGCTATTGTCCTACAGAGGATACTTAACTGGAAGTTCCATACTCAGTCTAAAATGTGGGTCTCATTAGAAAAATGGCTAGCTGGGAGAGACTTGGCTTATGCACCCTGGCTATCCCGGGAACATAGGGGACTGTCAGATGATACCTCCCCACTAACAGTACAGGCTCTTTCAACATGGGACAAAATGAATCAGACCTTTCGTCTGTCCCCTCCTGTGTCACCGCTAGCCCTGCTGGGGGGGTTCCCATGGTCCCATGGTGAACAGAGGGCCTTCTTTGGCCCCTGGGTGGACGATGGGAACACCAGCTGTGGTAAATTGATGAGCGAGGGTAAACTGGTCAGCTATGAATCCTTACAGACTGGTCACGCGAGCATCACCATGAACTTTTGGTGGTACAGGCAACTACACCACTTTTTCGAAGTTCACGGCCACTCAATCAGAGACATGGCGTCCCTCACGCCCTTTGAATGTCTCTTTGCGGAAGAAGAACCCATTCCCCACATGATCTCAGAAATGTACCGCTTGCTCGGCCCGGATACCGAGAACGCTAGACCAACGTATATACCAGTATGGGAGAGAGACCTACAGTTTAATTTTTCTGTGACTCAATTATCCCACCTTTACAAATTCACTCACACAAGCTCCATGGAATCCAAAACCCAAGAAATGAATTACAAAATCCTGTCTCGCTGGTACAGAGTGCTGGCAGACCTTGCACGTATGTACCCTTCGGTATCGGACCGGTGTTGGAGGGAATGTGGCCAACAGGGCACCCTGCTACACAGTTGGTGGGAATGCCCGTGAATCAAACCATACTGGGCAGACATCCAAACCCAAATAAAAGCAATCTTGAATTTGAATATTCCACTATCTCCAGCTAATTATCTTCTGCACATCCCTCCGGTCCCGATTGGTAGGTACAAAAAGAGCACCTTGCCACATCTGCTGAATGTGGCTAGACGCCTTCTCCCAATCTACTGGAAACAAACTAGAGTCCCCTCACAGGAGGAATGGGTAAAAAAAGTCAATGACATTAGAGAGGCCGAACATTGGGTAGCAACATGTAGAGGTATGAGGGCTCGGTTTGACATCACATGGCAGCCTTGGACAGCCTACATGTCCGACACTATTTACACTTCCTCCAGCCTTGACCTGGCTCTCCTGGAGCTAGCGGAACCGTCCCTGAGATCTCGCACAGGTACTGGCACCATTGCCTAGTAACTGATATTCACTCCTTGCCCCTCTTTTGGAGAGGCAAATCCACCGCTAAGACTCGCCTGGTGCAAGATTGCTATACTTCCTCGAGACTGCAGGTAAGCTCCATCTCCCTCCCCCATCCACCCCTCCCAACCCTCCTGTTTTCCTATCTCCCTCTCCCCCTCCCTCCCCCCTTAATCTTCTTTTCTGTTCTTCTTTTCTCTATTTCACACTTCAGTATGACCTTACTTACTAATGGCCTCTCCGGCATGGAGATGTAGTCGTGAGCTGTGTTGCCTGCAAAATAGCTGGTCCTGTGGCTGCCTCGCCTAGCTGGTGAGGGGGAATCCCTCTGTCTGGAAGGGCAATTGAATGTTTCGTCCCACCTGGGCAGTGGGACTGCTGTGGGCCTGCTTCACCCCGGGGGGACTCTCGGGAGAGGTAGATGGAGGCAGCTTGGCCCCCCTCTCCTGGGGTTGCCACCCAGGGGCTGCCCCATGCTTCCCAGACCCTACATATACCGGGGTGGGGCGCGTCGGGCATCGGCCGGTCCCCTCCATGAAGCTAAAGCACTTTCCGGCAAGGTCACGGATCAAAGAAGCCAGAACAGATATGGATATGCAGGAGACATTTTGGGCACTAGCTTAAAGCAGGGCACTGGGACTACATGCCCGACTGGGACCATCTTCTCTTTGCTTTCCTGAACAAGACAAACAGGTTTCATTGTTTCTTGCCACTTATATGACTTGTAATTGGTCCTGGCATACCTGTCTTATGTGTATTCCTTTGTTAAAATGTTTCAAAATAAAGATTTTACAAAAAAAAAAAAAAAAAGCATAAGCTCTGTGACAGGGTCACAGGCTATACATGTACTTTTATGGTTTACGAGGGCAAAGATAGTCACGTAGAGCCGACAAACTTCCCTGACTACATAGGAAGCGCTGGCAAGATTGTGTGGGACTTGGTATCACCCTTATTCGGAAAGGGGTACCACTTGTACGTAGACAATTATTACATGAGCGTGCCATTTTTTTGTCACTTGTTTGATCAGGCGATTGGAGCATGTGGCACGTGCAACCTAATCGAAGGGGGTTTCCCCAGCGGCTTGTAGATTCCCGTCTTAAGCTGGGGGAGAGAACCTGCTTGAAGTGTAATAACTTGCCTGTTGTGAAGTGGAGGGATAATAAGAATGTTTTCGTTCTTATCTCCCTTCATGCAGACACAACGGTCCAAATTACTACGGCGGCTGGTGTTGTGGAGAATCCCCTCTGTGTCCACAAATATAACTGTAACAAGGACCTCACGGACCAGTTGTTGACATCGTACCTAGTTACCCGTAAGGCCAGAAGCTGGTACAAGAATGTGTCTGTTTATTTATTTCAATTGGATTTGCTGAATGCTCATGTGCTATACAGAGCTTCAGGACGGACTGGATCCTTCCTTAAATTCCATGAAGAGATTGTCAGAGCCCTTCCGTTTCCAGATGGTGCTCCACCTTACCTTCCCAATCCAAATTCAGTAAGCTGCATGAGAGGCATTTTCCTTATGTCCTCCCGAGTACCCCTACCCAACGAGCCCCCCAAAGAACATGTCGTGTCTGCAGCAAGCACGGATATAGGTGTGACACCCATTATTATTCTCCCCGCTGTCTTGACAATCCTGGCCTTTGTATTGGTGAATGTTTTGAACGCTACCAAATACTAGTTGAGTATTAGCGTAGGGTACAGCACTACACAGACTAGGTACACTTTCACAGGGTCTCCCAAGATGCCATTTCATTTTGAGAGACCCCAACCTGGAACTGTTACAACAGTTATAGTTACAGTTAAAAGTGTAAAAAAAACAAAAAAAAAAAACAAAAAAAAATTGTTGTCTCTATTGTTCTGCTCTTTTTTTACTGTATTCTATTCTGCAATGCTTTATTGTTATTATGTTTTATCATTTCTGCTTTTCAGGTATGCAATTTTTTTATACTTTACTGTTTATTGTGTTTTATTGTTAGCCATTTTTTTGTTTTCAGGTACGCCATTCAGCTGCAATGCAGATTTATTTATCTTGACAGCAACAGCGTTGGCTCCCACAATACATAAAGCCATGACTCCAGCGCTGTTGGAGGTGATTTCCCCACCACAGTTAAAAAAAAGAGCATATATGCCGAAACATGGGGGCAGCAGGGGTGGAGGAGCGATTTGCTTCTACCTTTTGGAGCGGATGCCCCCATGCTTCGTCATATATATATATTAGGCATAGATTGAGTTAAAAAAAAATTTATTTTTTACAATTTTTTTTTTGTATTTGCTTTGCAGGTATGGTAAGATTTACTGTTATACTGTAATGTTACTTTGTTTTATTTTTAACCATCATTTGCTTAGCAGGTACGCAATTCAGTTGCATCGCGGATTTATTTATCTTGACGGCAACAGTGTTTGCTCTCACGATACATAAAGCTGTGACTCCAGCGTTGTTGGAGGTTATTTCACCACCACAGTTAAAAAAAAGAGCATATATGCCAAAGCATGGGGGCAGCAGGGGTGGAGGAGCGATTTGCTCCTAACTTTTGCGGATGGATGCCTCCATGCTTCGGCATATATAAATGATGCATGTATGCCCATCATTAGAACTGGGTGGATGAAGAGAGGTATTCAAATGCTGAGCATAAATCTCTTTTTTTCGTTCAGCCCACAGGCTACATGAAAAAAAAAAAGATTACAATATATGCCCAACAAGGACCAGCAACGTACTGGTATGTTGCTGGACTTTGAGTTGTTTTACCAGAATGATGCCTGCAGGTTTAGGTATCACCTTGGCATCATTCTTTTCAGCCAGTGGTCGGTTTTCATGTAAAAGTAATCCTAGTGGGTAATTAGCCTCTAGACTGCTTTTACAAGCAGTGGGTGGGAACATACCTCCCTCCCACCATCCTCCATGTTTTTCTCTGGCTCTCTTGTCCCAACAGGGAACCTGAGAATGCAGCCGGTGATTTGGCCAGCTGAACATAGAGCTGATCAGAGATCAGAATGGCTCCAATCATCTCTATGGCCTAAGAAACCAGAAGCTACGAGCATTTCATGACTTTGATTTTGCTGGATGCAAACAGTGCCATTGGTAAATTGGGAAAGCATTTTATCACACCGAGGAGAGATCTAGGGTCTAATAGACCTCAATTTTTTCAAAAAAGAGTACATGTCACTACCTATTGCTATCATAGCTTATATTTACATTCCCCGAGATAAAAAAAGATAATAAAAATGATAAAAAAAGAAAGGAACAGTTTAAAAATAAGATAATAAGAGCAAAAAAAATAAAGAAAAAAAATGCACCCCTGTCCCCCCTGCTCTCACGCAAAGGCGAACGCAAGCGTAGCTTTAGGTGCACACTGAGCAGATGGCACAGTACACCGACTGTAATTACTGAAGCTGCCTTCCTGTGGTATAGGATCTGAAGAACACCAGCAAATGGGGTAGCTTTAGGTGCACACTATGCAGGTGGCACAATACACTGACTGTAACTGCTGCAGCTGCCTGTGGTATAGGACCAGAACACCAACAATTGGGGTAGCTTCAGATGTACACTGTGCAGGTGGCACAATACACCGACTGTAACTGCTGCAGCTGCCTGTGTTATAGGACCAGAACAACATGAGCAATTGGGGTAGCTTCAGGTGTACACTGTGCAGGTGGCACAATACACCAACTGTAACTGCTGCAGCTGCCTGTGGTGTAGGACCAGAAGAACACCAGCAATTAGAGTAGCTTCAGGTGTACACTGTGCAGGGGGCACAATACACCGACTGTAACTGCTGCAGCTGCCTGTGGTATAGGACCAGAACAACACTAGCAAGTGTGGTAGCTGCAGGTGTACACTGTGCACAAATTTGGCGTGAACGGACCATAATGTTCTGGTTTTGCTGAACGGGCGAACAGCCGATGTTCGAGTCGAACATAAGTTCGACTCAGACACCCAGCTCAAATATATTCATGCAGAACCGATCAGTCTTCAGGTCCAGGCCAGGTTAGGGTATCTAGTAGTAGGCCAGATATCTTTAGGGTACCCCCATTAACCCCCCAATAAAGGTTTAAACCCTTGATCACCTCCAGTTAACCCTTTCACCCCCCCCCCCCCGTCACTAGAAGATCTATGTTCTGATCGCCGCATTAGTGTCATGGGTGATGCTAGTTAGCCAGTTAGCTGGTTAGTTTCACTGTCAGGTTTTTATAGTGTCAGGGTACCTGATAAAGGTTTTAACCCTCAGATCACCGTATTAGTGTCACAGGTGACGCTGGTTATTTAGTTATTTTGTAATAGCATCAGGGTACTAGATTTAACCCCCTGATCACCCAGTGGTTAACATCAGTTTTTAGCATCAGTTAGGGTCAGCGCCAGTCCCAGGCAGCGTCAGATTAGTGCCAGTAGCGCTAACACCCACGCACGCACCATAAACCTCCATTACTAGTATAGTGTCTGATCAATATCTTTGATTTGAACAGATCTCTACTAGCGTCCCCAGTAGTTTAGGGTTCCCAAAAATGCAGCATTAGTGGGATCAGCCCAGATACCTGCTAGCACCTGCGTTTAGCCCCTCCGCCCCAGCCCACCCAAGTGCAGTATCAATCGATCGCTGTCACTTACAAAACACAACACACATAACTGCAGCATTCGCAGAGTCAGGCCTGATCTCTGCCGGATGCTAACAGATTTTTTGGTAGCGACTGAAGCATTCGCTGACAATCAGGCACCCTTTTTGCCTGTGAGTTGCACTAGTTGTATCTATAAATTTAGAGGCCAAAATGTCCAAACAGAGGTACACTAGTAAAGAGGCCTACACGTTGCTGAGCATGACAGATGAGAGTGAAGGGGATGCCGCCTCACTGCCAGATTCAGGCTCAGTATACGAACCAGTAGACTGCAACGACACCCTGAGATATAGCTCTGATGATGGAGTAGTGACCCCTGCTAAGGTCAGGCGTACCGACCCCTTTCTTCTGTTGTTGAGGTGCAAGAACTGCATGGGTGACGTGGCAAATCCCATAAGTGCAGTTCAAGCTGGTGCGGTGGCTAGCACGCGTAGTGTCCCGCAGCCACCAAGAATACAAAGACAGGCCTGTAGAGCCCATAGTGCCCTTCCTGCAGAATATGCCAACACTGATTGGGAGCCCACCACTTCTGCAGCACCCATACTTCCCCAATTCACTAGCCAACCCGAAATGGGGTCATTTGGGGGGTTTTGTACTGCCCTCCCATTATAGCACCTCAAGAAATTATATAGGCAGTCATAAACTAAAAGCTGCATAAATTCAAGAAAATGTACACTAGTTTGTAGACGCTATAACTTTTGCGCAAACCAATAAATATACGCTTATTGATCTTTTTTGTTACCCGAGACATGTGGCTGAATGCATTTTGGCCTAAATGTATGACTGGAATTTAGTTTATTGTATTTTTTATAACAAAAAGTAGAAAATATCATTATTTTTCAAAATGTTCAGTTTTTTTGTTTATATCGCAAAGAATAAAAACTGCAGAGGTGATCAAATACCACCAAAAGAAAGCTCTATTTGTGGGGAAAAAAAGATGCAAATTTAGTTTGGGTACAGCATTGCATGACCACGCAATTACGAGTTAAAGCAGCGCAGTGCAAAATTGTAAAAAGTGCTCTGGTCAGAAAGGGGTTAAAATCTTCCGGGGGCTGAAGTGGTTAACCAGTTCTCACCTGGCCTTTAGTCGAATAATGGTCAGGAGGGACATTCACCATTCTGGGTGAATGCCCTATAGCATCCTCCCTGAATGTGCTTCCTGTGCGCTCCACAGGCCCACAGGACACGCTGTGTGGCAATCTGTCAACATTGTGTTCAGTGGACACAGTAAATGACTGTTCAGTGCACCAGCCACTGCCAGTACCATGAGATTGCTGTGAACCATCACAGCAGATCGCATGATAATTGTACACAATCATTGGCTTTGATTCATTCCATTAAGAGTGTAACATTGTGTCGGTCTCCATGGTGCTCCAGAAGTGAAATTTACTGACAGGGCACCCACAGTTTACAAACAGAATTTTTTTTTACTGACACTTCTTAAAAGTACATAAAATGCTCCTTTTCAGTGCAAAGCAATGAAAATATCAATATTTAAGCTATAAACATGTAGCTAGTGTGTTTAAGATATAAAAAAGTCAAAAACCATATTTCTCCATTTACATGAAGGTCAGGTGCAAGGGGAATTTTGATGTAAAGGGGAATGCGGCAGATCATAATGTAAGGGCAAACGCTGATGTAAGGGGGGCTTTGGTGGCCAGAGACCACCTAATATCAAAGAAGTCCACTGCATTCACCTTTACATCAGAGTTCCACTTTACATCAGGGTCTGCAGAGTTTCCCCTTGCACTGTAAAGGGAAATGTCAGAAACGCTGATGTGGGGGGGGGACTCTGGTGACCACAGACCACCTTCCACACTAAATACACTAAGGTAATGGGGGGGTACTGACATAAGGGTGGACCTTTATATCGGTGCCCCCCTTACATTACTATATTGACTCCATGTTATATCAGTGACCCCCCAGACTTGTCTGGCGGCGCTGTCACCGACCTCCTCTGAGGTGCACCCCACAGGGCTCAGTCAGATGGTCATTCCAGGACTCCGGTATGGCAGCTCTAGTTTCATCCTATAGTCTCCTCTCCACAGTCCACACACACACCTGACTCCTCCCGTGACACCGATCCTGGTGGCACTACCGCTCTTGACTCTTCTCCAGGCTTCTCCTTTGGAGACTGCAGATGTGATTCAAGACAATACATAGTCAGAGATTGTGGACATGATACAAGAGATTGTTAGAGGCTGCAGACATGATACAAGAATACATTAAAGGCTGAGTTCATAATACAGGAGGTGGTTAGAGGCTGCAGACATGATACTGGAGATGGTTAGAGGCTGTGGGCATGATATAAGAGGTAGTTAGAGGCTGCAGACAGGATACAGGAGGTGGGTAGGGGCTGCAGATGGGATATAGGAGGTGGTTAGAGGCTAAGGACAGGATACAGGAGGTGTTTGGAGGGTGCAGGTGGGATACAGGAGGTGGTTAGAGGCTGCTAGCCGGATACAGGAGGTGGTTAGAGGCTGTGGACAGGATACAGGAGGTGGTTAGAGGCTGCGCACGTGATACAGGAGGTGGTTAGAGGTTGCAGACATGATACAGGAGGTGGCTAGAGGCTGAAAACATGGTGCAGGAGGTGGTTAGGGACTGCGGACATGATACAGAAGGTGGTTAAAAGATGCAGACAGGATACAGGAGGGGGTTAGAGGCTGTTGACATAATACAGGAGATAGCCAGAGATTGTAGACATCTGTGATTCTATAAAATCTCATCAGGCACTGCCACACTTGTTTGGTAACTGCTGTTCCTCCTCAGTCATCAAAGTGTGGACATCACTTGCATAGCAGCCATGGATGGATGGATGTTGCAGGGGTCCGGTTTCCAGGACTCCGTGTGGCCATGCTTACAGTGGCATGGTGGTGCAAGTCCCCACAGGCTCCAGCCTTGGTGCGGGCCAAGCTCCGGTCTCCTTGTTGGGAGGCGTGCCCGCTGATGTGCTGCCGAGTGCTGTTCATTCTAAAATGGCACTGGGTGGCACCATTATGTCACCGACTCAATGCACATGTGCCTATCTGGCCAAAAATGTCTGAGCATGCATGAGCTTGCCAAAGCCGAGCTTTGGGACTGCACATGTACAGTTCCACTGGTGGCCCGTAACACAATTTTTTACAGGCAGTTGCTATCCGTATCGGACATTTACAGACAACCTGTAAATGGGCTGAAATTATGGACTGTCTATAAATTACAGATGGTTAGCAACCCTGATTGCTGGCATCCCTGCTGAGCCTGGAGGGCTCTGTAAAATCAGCCAATAGCTGACTTTAGCTCACTTCCAGCTGATTCTGGATCACAGGAGTGCACTTACTTTTGCTAAGAGCTTTGGCCATACTTCTTTAAAGTTGATCTCTAGGTTTTATGTAATTCTCTAACAGATGCAATGGCTGGATGCTCTGTATAAACTAAATACAGTACACAGCACTGTGTCCTCACACTTCGATGGGAACTTCCTGTCCCACACCCAGAACCATTCCATTTCCCAAGTAAATCACTTCCCTCTCAACTCCCACTCCCAAGAAATCAAGTCAGGCTGAGTGCTGCTCAGCCATTCACAGGGAGCTTTCCATTCTACAAATGAATACAAAGCTTCCTCTGATTGGAGATCAATAAAATCATCTGCCTGCCTCTCTGCCTCAGCCAGAGGAAGTGTTGCATTCATCCAGAAAACACAAAGCTCCCTGTGAATGGATGAGCAGCACTCAGCCTGAATCCATTTTGTTCCAGGAGTGGGACGCAAAGTTTCTGTTCCACTGCCAGTGTTCTGTCAAAATAGCTAATTCATCAAGATCTCCAATCACGTCACTTCCGGTTACTGTAAATCATCAGTAATTGGAGATTTAGATGAGTTACTGTTCTGACACAACACCGGCAAGCGTGTACACTCCGGTAAACAAATCGCTTGCTGTTTTGACAGAACAGTGGCTAAGGAGGAAAAAGTTGTTACCGCTTTGAAGGCGGCCATGTTGTTGGTTAGTATCGGTTGTACTAACAATGTTGTGTACCAGAGTGTACATGCTTGCCGGTGTTGTGTCAAAACAGCAACTCATCTAAATCTCCCATTGCTGATGCTTTACAGTAACTGGAAGTGGCGTGATTGAAGATCTCAATAAATTGGCTATTTTGGCAGAACACCGGAACACATCGATGTATACTGCGCAAATCCCGTTGGGAGTTGTGTGCCAGCGTCCATCTTCCCCCGGGGTCCTCGCCCCCTCAGCTTCCGGGAGAGATGCAAGATAGTCACCACCAGGTCAGCACCACTTGCACATATTGTGTATCAACATATAAGTAGGGGGTTGGACAACTTCCTTCCTCCACACTTTCATTTGTTCCTCCCCTTTTGTTTTCAACCTTCATTAGGGGAGCTATGAATGGCCCTCATACATATGTACAATGTCTTTTTACATGCAGATTACATGAATTCGCTCCCGATGAGGAGATATAGTTGACGAAATGTGTCGAGCTAACAGGCTATCTTAGATGCATTATGTTACTACATATGATGTGATTCACTCAATTTTAATGTTAACTTATATTTTGATATGGAGCCAATTGGCCTAAGATGTTTGTACAATTTTCTTCATGATTGACCTTTACATGTTATTACCCAACATTGGGCCATTGGTTATGATGATCATTTAACCAATCATTTGTGCATGTATATGCGTTATTTCTTGTATATCTTCAATAAACTTGCATTTTTGATCCAATGTGTTTTCCACTCATGGGCCTCATTCAAAGTCCCCCCCACACTTCCCCCTTTATTTATACTACACACACAGTCCACTGCATTTGTTAGCGGGTCCAAACAAACTATTTAAACTTCACAAAAACATGAACTTTTCCTAGAGCTGAAGATTCTGTCCAAAATGAGAATCTTTTTTCCTTAGAATAAATATCATGATTCTCTCATAATTCTTGCAGTGTAACATCATCTTTCATATTATACAAAAAAATTGGGCTAACTTTATAGTTTATTTTTTTATTATTCATTAAAGTGTACTTTTTTCCACAAAAATTGCATTTGAAAGACCCCTGGGCAAATACAGTATGATATAAATATAAAAAATATTGCAACAACCACCATTTTATTTTATAGGGTCTCTGCTAAAAAATACATATATAATGTTTGATGTTTCTAAGTAATTTTCTAGCAAAAAAAATGATTTTAACTTTAAAGGGGTTGTAAAGGTTCGTTTTTTATTTTCTAAATAGGTTCCTATAAGCTAGTGCATTGTTGGTTCGCTTACCTTTTCCTTCGATTTCCCTTATAAATGTTTTTTTTCTTTGTTTTCTTTGTCTGAATTTCTCACTTCCTGTTCCTCCTCAGTAAGCTGTTCAGTAAGCTGTTCTGGCTGACTAACCACCAGCTCGGATGATGGTGAGAAGTATACTGAGGAGAAACAGGAAGTGTGATATTCAGACAAAGAAAAAAAACATTTAGAAGGGAAATCGAAGGAAAAGGTAACTGAACCAACAATGCACTAGCTTAGAGGAACCTATGTAGAAAATAAAAAACGAACCTTTACAACCCCTTTAAACCAACAAGTGTCAGAAAAAGGTTTAGCCTTTAAGTTGTTAAACTTCCCTCATTTACCCACTGAAGTTCATTCCTTTGATCTAAAGGACAAAAGGTTACGATGTTTATAGTTAGCTCAGGGCTGAGGAATGTTGTGACACTTGGCAGACTGCCCTTTTTTTTTTTAACAGCTGTGGGCTTCAGCAGAAAATTATCTGCATAGAAATAATCAGGAAAATGCTTTGTCAAGATCGTGAGGGGGAAAAGATTGCAATCTTCATTCTTAACGGTTAACCGTGCAGCTCTACTGTCCCCTAAAAAATGTGATATTTAAAAAATTGCACCTGTAGTCATTCTTATCTTGTAAATTAACTTGAGTCAGTGATTTCTTACCCATGTTGATTATTATCTGAAAAGCCAGCCATAGCCATACACAATTATTTTTGCTTGTACGTTTAGAGGTAGTTTGACGCTTTTTTCAACTGCCCCTGAACTCATTCAATGTTATTCTATGTGACCATGTACTCAGTCTTGTTTATTGTAGTTTTTAGGCAGTTGCATTTAACAGCGTTTATTTGAAAGCAAAAAATGGGTTCAAGTACTAATATCACTGAACAATATATAAAAATATTCCACACTGATCCCAGCGCTCAAATAAAAGGAAGTTATCAAAATCCAATTGTAAGCTGCTATCATAAATTAAAATCATAAATCACATAAATATATAGTATACATTGTCCGTTAACCCTTCATCATATAAAATATACTATATTGACAGCGCTAAATATTTAAAAAAATTCAAAACAAATACACATAAAAAGATGACAGTTCGTAATTTTCAAGGAATCCACCAAAAAAGTTTTTTGAAGCCCAAAAACGTGATTATGAACTATCCACTTCAGTGTTCATAAGGTGAGGAAAAAAAGAAAATCCATCTCCAAGCCAGAGACACCAGTGCACAGAAGCTTCACAATCGGTGACACCCCTTATGGTAAAAAACTTACCAGAGCTCAAAGGGTTACAGGCACATCACAAAAAATTATTATTGGTTCCTCGGATTCCTTATAGAAATGCTTCCCAATATAACCAATACCAGAACGGGTTCAGACGCCGAAGATTTCCAGGTTTCAGACACCAAATATGACTAAACGCGGCTAAACGCGGTACCGGCGTTTAGAAGCATTTTCTTTTTTAAGCGTTTTTAAAGGTACCCTATATTTTTGACCTGAAAAGACAAAAATATGATGGAAAACTATGAAAAAAACATTAAAAAATACGTTTCAAATGTTTTAATTACTTGCGAAGATTCATAGACCATATATAGCCCTTGATGCAATGCAATACACCACTAGCATTGCTGTATCCAAATTTTTATTTTAATTTGACCCATAGACTGGGTCAGACTGGATCGTACTTTTTTTAGAAGAAGGTCAAATGTGGCAATGGACATTAAAAAAAATTGTCGGGGTAGGTACACAGCTGTACGTACATGTTGGAAAAATATCCTACTAACATTCACTGCGCAATCAATGGATGGGTCCAATAGCGACGAACTCTGACTCTGGACTTTGCATGCAAATTTCTATATCATTCTAGCCTCATCAAGAGCAACGACAGGAGCATTTCCTCACATATGCTCATTATGGGATCCGTTGCAAAAAAATGCACAGAAATAGAGGCAAATACAAGTATACAGCTGCTCTCTATGCTGCTGCTACTCACTCTACCTCTATGGACCCCAAATATTGGACTCGGAAGTGCGTCCGCAAGGAAACCCCCTCAGGGAAGCGCTTTTCTGAGCGGGTTATCAGATGTGGGAAGGATCGGTGGGAGGGACCCCAGAAGACCAGGATCAGGGCCACTCTGCAAAACGAGCTGCACAGTGAAGGTAAGTATGATATGTTTGGTATTTTTTTTTTTAAACAGTTTTAACTTTACAATCACTTTAATTATTTTAATCATTAGTTTTGTTAAATGTTTGTTCTAAAAAAATGTTCTGCCACTTGGTAGTGCACAAGAGAATCATATCCTCTTCTATAAAGAGCTAAGCACAACTTTCTTGAGTGATACAATCCTGCATTGTCTGCCAAATTACAGATTAATTTTACATATATTGCTATGGATGTTCCAGTCTCTGGTGTCCCTGCATCAAAATTGGCTATGGTAATCATAACACATATATAAATATCCTGTTTTAGGGCTTATATTGCAGACATCACTGACAATCACGCTAGGTCTTATTTTCGGGAAACAGGGTATAAATATCTGTAAAATTAATAATTCAGTAAAATTGTCTTAATTAAATTACCTTATAATGCAGAGTTTAATTTCAAATACACTTTTTATTTGTTATTTGTGCTTGAATCTATTAAAATGAAGCAGAACTGATAATTGAATCTTCTGTAACATAAACATTTATCAATAATATCAAATAATTCAAATACATTTTGAATATGTATTAAAGATATATCCCAAATCTGGCCACTAAAGCATAAAAGGAAAAAAAAAGAACACTATATGAGCACTGGGAGCCACCGCTCCTGGGTCTATAAGTGGGGCCCAAGCTGCAGCACCGTTAGCATTTATGTCAAAGAATCAGAAAACCTCTATATGCTATACATGTGAATTGGGAGATTTCTGCTGAGTGGTACTTTTCAGATGTGTTGGCATGCATAGGAATAACCTGTGGGGCTTTAAATGCATCTACATAATTAGCGCTGTATAAATTGACGGAATTATATAAGTACCTAAATAAATAAATAATGTCCACAGCAAATGTTACAGAACAATGATATCATCCCATTACATCTCTCTGTGCTGTTTCTTGAACAAGCAACATGGATCTCTACAACCACTTAAAGTGGAGCTCCACCCTCTTTTTTCAAGTTCCCTGCATCCCTTCTTCTCTGGCCCTTAAACACATTTGGCATATCATTTTTTTTTTTTTTTTAAACTCACATTGTTATCTTTAAAAGTTATCTTGCTTCCTGTTTCCGGCCGCGGCCTGAACTCGTCTTCCCCGTCCGCTATGCCTCCTGGGAGATGTTTTTTATCAATCCCAGAAGGCACTAGGGGCTGCTGGGCTGTAGTATCGCGTGATTTCCAAACAGGAAATGATGCAATACAAGGCGGCGCCGGCCGGCGCCATTTTAAATAAGGGCAACGTGGCCTTTGTTGCCAGTGAGATAGCAGCAGCAGAAGAAGAGGAAGAAGAATCATTGCAGAGAACAAACGCCTGGAAGATAAAGAAAGAAAAGCTACAGCTCATCGGTAAGTACATCTGTGCTGTGTGCTGGGAAGGGGAGGGAACATTTGATTTGCTGGTGAGATGTTTTTTTTTTTTTTTATCTGTGCTGTGCTGTGCCGTGTGGTGTGGTGGGGGAGGGGAGGGGACATGTGTGGTGTGGTGGGGGAGGGGAGGGGACATGTGAGGTGAGGTGAGATCAGATCTTTTTCTTGTCCAGGGAGATCTTCTGTTTGGTAAGATTGCTTTTCTTTTCCATGGAGATCTGCTGTGAGACCTATGTGGTGAAATGCTTTTTTTGGCCTGTGAGATGTTTGTTTTTTGGCCAGGGAGATCTGCTGGGGGGGGACGTGTGTGTGTGTGTGTTTGGGACATGTGATGGGAGACGTGTGTGTGTGTGTGCTGGGACTTGTGCGGTGGAGGGACGTGTGTGTGTGTTGTGATGGGGGGTACATGTGCTGTGTTGTGGGACATTTCCTTTGCTGTGATGTGGGACATGTGCTGTGATGGGGTACATGGGACATGTGCAATGCTGTTGGGGGGCCATGTGAGATGTGCGGGGGACATGCGAAGTGAGCTGTGCGGTGAGATGATTTTTTATTTTTTTTTGGCCAGGGAGATCTGCTGGGGGGGAACATGTGCTGGGAGGTGTGTGTGTGTGTGTGTGTGTGCGTGTGCGCGCACGCTGTGATGGGAGACATGTGCGGTGGGGGGAGTGTGTGCGCGCACGCTGTGATGGGAGACATGTGCGGTGGGGGGGATGTGTGTGTGTGTGTGTGCGCGCGCTGTGATGGGAGACATGTGCGGTGGGGGGATGTGTGTGTGTGTGTGTGTGTGTGTGTGCGCGCGCTGTGATGGGAGACATGTGCGGTGGGGGGGATGTGTGTGTGTGCGCGCGCTGTGATGGGAGACATGTGCGGGTGTGGGTGTGTGTGTGCGCGCGCGCTGCGATGGGAGACATGTGCGGTGGGGGGGCACGTGTGTGTGTGTGTGTGTGTGTGTGTGTGTGTATGTGATGGGAGACTGTGTGTGTGTGTGTGTGTGTGTGTGTGCTGGGACTTGTGCGGTGGAGGGACGTGTGTGTTTGTGCTGTGATGGGGTACATGGGACATGTGCAATGCTGTTGGGGGTACATGTGGGGGGCCATGTGAGATGTGCGGGGGACATGCGAAGTGAGCTGTGCGGTGGGGGGGGGTTTGGGGGACGTGGGCTGTACTGGGGGGCATGGGAGGTGTGGGGGACGTGGGCTGTGCAGGTTAATTTTATGTCTCTATACCCTCTATTCCCACGTCACCCTCATCTGCCCCCTCCCTTTCAACTTGCCCACTACCCCTTATCATAGAATGATGAAATATAGTCATTAAATGTATTTATTTTTTATGCAGAAGCTGTAGGACTGTAGAAATTCATCTTTACTTTGGTCTAC